>NC_022035.1:12119780-12170556 GCF_000317375.1 Microtus ochrogaster | reverse complement strand
CCATGCTTAATCTCGTATGCCGTCTTCTGTCAAAAAAAAAAAAAAAAAAAAACCTAACCAACCAACAAAACCAAACCAAACAAAAATCAAAAAACAAAACCTCTACGAAGTGACTCATGTGTTCTCTTGGGATAGAAGAAACCAGAGTACATATCCTTAAGCCAACTTGGGCACGACTTCTAAACCTGACTCCACAGTATAATCATTTGAAGCTCTGAAAATATAGATATTCGGGCATGCTTTCTATATGTTCTGACTTAACAGAGCTGGGTAGTCCCAAGGCATCTGAATTTTTAGGAATTCCTCTGTTGACTCTGGTGCCTCAAGTAAATCTTAGACATCTGTAAAGTTTGTAAAGAGGCAATGCACTGTTTAAGGCTTCGGAGTTCACAGTTTCAACAGGAAAGTATTCAATATTAACTGCAATATTTTATACAATTTAATCACAGTTTAAAGAACTCCAGAAGAGAACATTGATTGTAAGTAATCTCTCTACACCAGGACATCTCTGAATTCCTCTCTGTTAGGCAGCTTTGTGCAAGAGGAGAACACCTTTACTATGCTCTTTTCAAAGATATATATATATATATATATATATATATATATATATCTTACACAAACAAAGCATCTTTGCAAAGATATTCCACCACCATCATAGAAGCTTTATCTACACATATATACACACATATAATACGAATCATCTTATGTACAATGAGTATCGTATAATAAACAATTCCATAGAATACACACACACACACACACACACACACACACACACACACACACATTCCCAGAGCAGAATAAAGGGTGAATGCATCCCGGCATAAGCCATTTTCATAGGAATTCATCATCCCTACCCTTTCCCCACTGCAAACATCGTGTCATAGAAGGATCCAGAGCCCCACAGCGCAGTGCAGAGACTCGTCTTCCTAGCAATCATCTCTCTCTGGCATTTAGTCATAGAGAACTGCTTTTTCAAAGTAGGGCAGACTAGTAAGAATGAAAATGTGCCTGCCGTGGTATACACTTGAGTGGACAGGATGCATAAGCAGGTGGCATTTGAAGTTTCTGGACATTTTAGATCCTGTTCCCCACTGCAGCTGTTCATAACTCAGCCCTCTTCAAATGTAGCCAGCACTGCTTGTTGTTAAGGAAAAAGTAGCCCACATCATGAAAGCTTCACAATTCAGTGATATGTAGTATACTTTGCCATAATAACGAACATACAGATTTATTCAGTTAAAGTCAAAGTTTAGACCATTTCCCACTGTTTTTTTTTAATGTTAATTAAGGGATGGAGATAAAAAGGCAAGTGTTTTGCATATACATAGAGATACACATACACACATCGTTGCTGGCTTAACTTAAAACCACTTCATAAGCTTAGAAATGAATAACATCATTTTAACATCTTTCTTTGCTCAGTAATGTGTAGAAACTTGCAATCAACGATGACTACAATGTGGTTTTATAAACTGGACATTCTGAATTCCGTGTATGATTTCAGATGTGGCAGAACATTAATTACCATTTTATGAAGCATGTTAAACAAACAAGCAAAACAAGTAACACTGCTATCAATTTCAACAGAAAAGAATGCTACCTTGGCCTTGGAAATGTGTTTTGATTATATATATATTAAAGTGGTTTAATTTTATGTGATATTTATCTAAAATTAATCACAATTTTTGTGGACTACTCCACTGACAATGGTCTGTACACCACACACATGCCTTCGCCCCACGATAAAAGAAAACTATGCATGCATTTAAGAATTACATTCTTGTTTTAGGAGAGAAAGTTGCAAGCATATATTTTGACTTTTTTTTTTTAGAATTTCTATCTTTTTTTTTATTGAGAAAAAAAAATTTCCACTTCCTCCCAGCCTCCCACTCCTCCCACCCTCCCCCCACTCCTCTCCCCCTCCCTCTCGAGTCTGAAGAGCAGTCAGGGTTCCCTGCCCTGTGGAAAGTCCAAAGTCCTCCCCCCGCCATCCTGGTCTAGGAAGGTGAACATCCAAACTGGCTAGGCCCCCACAAAGCCAGAACAAGAAGTAGGATCAAAACCCAGTGCCATTGTCCTTGGCTTCTCAGCAACCCTCATTGTCCGCCATATTCAGAGAGTCCGGGTTTATCCCCTGCTTTTTCAGTCACAATCCAGCTGGCCTTGGTGAGCTCCCAATCCCTCATCCATTGCTGGTGGGAATGCAAACTTGTGCAACCACTTTGGAAAGCAGTGTTTCGGTTTCTCAGGAAATTCGGGATCAACCTATTCCTGGACCCAGCAATATCACTCTTGGGAATATACCCAAGAGATGCCCGATAATATGACAAGGGCATTTGTTCAACTATGTTCATAGCAGCATTATTTGTAATAGCCAGAAACTGGAAACAACCTAGATGCCCTTCAATGGAAGAATGGATGAAGAAAGTGTGGAATATATACACATTAGAGTACTACTCAGCGGTAAAAAACAATGACATCTCAAATTTTGCATGCAAATGGATGGAAATAGAAAATACTATCCTGAGTGAGGTAACCCAGACCCAAAAAGATGAACATGGGATGTACTCACTCATTATTGGTTTCTAGCCACAAATAAAGGTCAGTGAGTCTATATTTTGATATCCTAAAGAAGCTAAATAAGAAGGTGAACCCAAAGAAAAACATATAGCTATCCTCCTGGGTAGGGAAGTAGACAATATTTTGACTTTTGAAGAACGACCTCTTCCCAGATGTTCTGACTTGTCTCGTTGCTAGTCTCAAGATTACTAAACTCGTTTCTTCCCTGTGACAATAATCCATGACTAATCATGTAATTTGTCTATTCTTCCTTAGTTGCACATCTCAAAATATCTGTTCTGAGCACTCCTTGAAACTGTGGAAAACATTTCAAACTTCATTAACTCCTAATTTCAATTAATGTCAAAAGGGGAAACTAGAAGCTAGGCTGGTAGCCATTATGTTCTCATAAATTATGTTGCTTGTTGCTTAGATGATTCCCTTCCCAGTGTGTGGACCATCCTTTTCACTTCCATGTTTGGACCATGGAGTAAACACAGATACTTCTCAAATTACTATGGGATTACATTTGATTAAGTTCACTGTAAACTGAAAATATTTCAAGTCTAGGATGCCTTTAACAGGCCTAACCTACTGAACACCATAGTTTAGCCACATGGTACGCTGTAGTATTTATTGGTGGTTGTTTCTCGTGATTGTGTGGCCAACTGGGAGCCATGGCTGGCTGCCACTGCCCATCGTCACAAGAGACCATTGTACCTCATAGCGCTGAACTAGGGAAAGGTCAAGAGTCAAATTTTTGAATGTTTGTTTTTGTAGTTTCTTAAAACTGAATAATCACGTTGATCCACCGTGAGCCATGGCGCACCTGTATTTCATCCCTTTCCAGCGTACCCAAGGCTGCGGCGCACCTGCACCTTCCTGAAACTCCAGTTTCTCACCTCAGGCCCTTTCTTGGATTCTTCCACAGCTTTCCAGGGCTGGCTGAGGAGCCCACCCACACCCTTAAAGTGCGTATGAGATTCAGAGCTCTGCTGTCTGATCAGAATCACCCATTTCATCTTTATTGTCTTCCCCTCTGCCATATGAGTCCCTAGAGTCCAGTCAAAGTGAGATGTTTAACACTTGTGTGGTACAACTGGACCTAATACTCGCGAGCTGTTGTGGAAGGAAGGACGGGAAGATTCTAAGAGTCAGAAGAACACTGTCTCCTAAAAATGTCAGAGTAGCAACATCCATGAGGCCTCACCGAAAAGGCTGTCTGAACAAGATCTGAGCAAGGACGACATCAATAGACGTGCTAAGGAAGAGGGAAAGATCAGGAGGCCTCGACCCTAGACGAAGAAGCACAGACAGCTAAGGGATGCTGGGAGTGGGAGAAACTGTCTTCCTCAGGGAAGAGTGGACAAACTGGTTATCCAATGCCAAAAGGTAAGCCCTGAAAGCATACATACAAATAACACTATTCAGACTGAGCGGGTTATATGCATTTATTTAGAAATATGTATACACATATATATGTAACAGAAATCAAGGGAAAAGTAGCTATGAATCTGAGAAGGATCCAGGGGTTACAATGGGAGAGGCTGGAAGGAGGAAAGAGAAGGGGGCGGTGATGCAATTATAATCTCCAAAAACAAAAGCAGTGGAGTATCTAGAGGAGCAAAGAAGACAATGAGAGGAGTGAAAATGGAAGGGAAATATGGAAGAGAAAATGCTCAAAATAATATATATATACATATATATATAATACCTGTATTAAAATATATTTTAAAAAGTGTCCGTGTGAGACGGCTCTGTCTGACTTCCTCGCATCCTCCTGCACCTCCTAGGCTGTTGCATGCAAACTACTCTTCCACCCAATCAGACTGCACGTCCTTCATGACCGTCTCCATCAAAGTATTTTCAATGACTTCTCTCCACCTGTTGCTCTTTCCATAGCAGCATCCCCCTGACAGTTAATGTTCATGGCAATCACTATTTTAAGAACATTTTTATTTTGCAATATGTGATACAACTTACTTTGACTTATTATGGCATATATTTTGTCTATTTATAAAATGACAAGATTTTTCTCTGGAGCCTCCTAAAACTTCATGTCAGTAAAAAAAAAAAAAAGGAAGTGAAAACATAGAACCACATGGGATGTTAGCCTGGATGTTTGTTATTTAATTCTTAAAATAAATCCAGACCATTACTGTGACTGAGACAAGGGATGCACATATTATTAAATCTTAATCTTAGGCACACACACAACCACAACGGGTCCTTCAGTTTTGCCTTGACTGCCAGGGCAAATGTAGCCAGATTTTTTTTTTATTTTATTAGCACAGTTAAATAAAATTATTATGTGGAATGGCAAACCTCTGTAAGAAAACAATTTTATTGGCAATCAATTCTATACTTAAATCGATATTCTTGTCACCAGTGGACCGCTTAATTGTGCTCTGTGTTATTGAAGCTCCAGTGGAGAGCGCACCAGGCCTTGGCGGCTCACCACGCCTCCCTACCTGATATGTAGGCCTGAAAGGATGTGTCCCATGCACCATGCTGTTCTCCGGACTTTAAATTTGGGCCTCATTTGTTCTCTCCATAGAGGATTTGTTTAGTTGTGTTTTTCATATTGATGCGAAGGTATTTGTGAGGAGCAGGGACGCTCTAGCCAGACCCTGTCCAGCAGAGATTTCTATGAGGATGAAAAATTTCTAGCTAGTAGTGTGGGGGGGAGGGGAGGAGCAAAATGTGCAGGGGTAACCGGAGGTCTCTCTTTGCAGAGGGAGCATTCTTTGAAGGCTTCCACCTAAATCCTGCCAAATTCTTTTCTCAAGGTGGGGTTTTTCTAGCCTGCTGGACTTTCTGGATTTGCTCCTAGTTCTGTGTGCAAGTAAACAGGCATTGCTGTAGCTCTTCTATTTTCTCTAACTCGAGGATCCCCACATTAGCCCTTGAAATGATATTTTGTAAACTGCTGTTTCCTCCACGCCTGTCACGCCTTTTTTTTTTTTTTTCCATCTGTGTTGAGGACTCTTCCTGGTGGGGCCTTCTTTCTCCACTTAGTCATGCTTGTGTGGAGACCCACATCCACACTGCTGGCCTTTCTGACTCATCCCTGGAGTCTAGTTGGCTCCAGGGAATTCCGCTCCCAGCACAGGGCCACAGCGGGGAGGGCCCAGTGGAAGGAGCCAATCTGAAATCCTGGAATCAGATTTTATCCTTCCAGTCGCCCTCCTTGACCAAAGCAGCCAGCACGAAAAGGGTGAGAAGCAAAGATGTCCTTTCCCCTTTAAGGAAATGTGGCTAATAAACAGATTTTAGCAATCTTAACTTTCAGTTTATGAGATGCCTTCATTGCTGGTTTTAAATATTCCGCAATCCGGCCAGGAGAAAAAACGGCCCAATTTTCCTTTTCCCTTTACCAGTAAACCAAGAGAGTACATTTTGACAGGTACACGTTCCCTTCAGTTGTAGATGAAACCGTTTCTTTCTGAAATATATTATTCATAAAGGTGAAACTGTGCTGGAACCCCTCCCATCCATAGATAAGAGGTTGTGGGTGGAAACCCAGTGAGCTCCTGGGGGTGCAGTCATTTATGCCGCCCTTACAGCTGGGCAGGACAGTGGCTTCCCACTGGAACCCCTGAGGCCAGGATTTTCCTTGGCCCTCCAGGCCTCTCAGAGGAAACCCTCAGCCAAGAAGAGCACAAGCCCAGGATTTCTCAACCCACAAGGGTTCAGACAATAAATTCCTTGAGCTGGAATTGCTGAAAGGGTCAAAGTTGAATAACAAAATGATACAGAAAATCAGACCACTGTGTCAAGTCTCCACTCGACCAAGAACCCAGCAAAGTAAAGAGTTTTAAAGCCCAGCAAGTTACCCCGAAAGTGGAAAATGGAACTCCAACCTTAAAGCTCCGTTAGCCCAGCGCAGGCTGACCTTGGCTGTCACCAAAGACGCGGCTTTCCACATTTAACTAGAGGGATCCAGAAGCCAAGAGGTGGAAATTATTTTCAGTTTGGTAAGTTAGCTTAGCCTTGCACATGTGCTGAGTTTGTATAGCCCAAACACTGTTCATATCTATATATATATGCATAGGTTATTAGTGTTAAGCGTTTCCACTTGCTCAATATTTTTAACCTAATAACTCGATTATTTTAGCTGAAGGAATAAGATCATTCTGTATTCTAACCGCCGCCGGTGGTGCAACGTATCACATACTTGTTTTACCAACACGAAAACGACCTGTCACTGGACTTTTAACACGGCAATGGGCCACATTCATCTTCCCTTCCCAAGTAATGTGGGGTCCCACCTGTGGCTGAGGGTCTATGAACTCCCACAAGGCTCACTTCAGCTAAATTCCCGCTGAACTAGCCAGGATTTCTGACAACGGACCGCAGGGGTTCACATACAGTCAAGCCTAGGAAACAGTGCCTGTGGGACTAAGCGACGAAAGGATGTACAGTTACTCGCGAGAGTGAGGTTGTGGGACTCCTTGTGGCTACCAAGGCTTACCTTGACCACGTCATCGTTGAGATGCTTGGGGTCCCGGTTAACCAGGTCGATCTCCTTGGTGTGTGCATCGTACACTTGCTTCTCATTCACTTCGTCTGCCATGGCCTTGTTGTTGGGCTTGTAGATGTTGCCCTGTTCCCGGATGGGAACAGTGTAGAGATGTCCCTGGTGAGGGCAGCCGGCCAAAGCAGGAGAGGGCGGCAACCGAGGTGGGAAGAAAAGTTCAGAAAGAAAAACAAGCGTCAGGAGTCAGTCTGCGCGACGGAGGAGCCTGGCGCTCTAACTCTCTCTAACTTCAACCTCCAAGGCTTGGCGCACAGAAAACTCCCGGGCGCCGCAAGCTTTTTAAGAGGACGGAGGGGAGGACACCACACCCCTCGGTACCAGGCAGGGAGCGCCTGCCTCCCGCGCCTGCCGCCAGGGGTCAGGGCTAAGCCCCGTGCTCGCCCTCCTGCTCCCCGCAGCTCCTGGCGGCTGCGACTCCTCAACCCAGGGGGTATGCCTTCCGCCTACTCTGTCCCCCTTCTCTACGTCAGGCCACCCGTGTTCCCACAACCTCACCTGCTCCACTGTCCGGCCCTGACCCTGTTAATTGTGTCCCGCGATCCTTTCCACCATTATCTTTAAGATTCAACTGAACCATACTGACAGACTCAGTGGTCCCATCTTGTCTGTCCCTCCGTGCGTCTCCCTCGCACCTGCCGCGTCCCCCTACCCTTCTTCGAAACCCCTTTGCTTCATGGTTTTCTTTAGGCCGTGGGGGTGAATTGGGTGGATCAAAATCTAACATACTTTTATTTCTGAGACTGTGCCAGGCACCCCTACCTCACCCCGCCCAATGCTCTAGAAGGGCTTCTCACCTGAAGGACACCCTGACCCACCCTTACTTAGATCACCCCCAAGCTGTCTGCCCGAGGCTGAACGAAAGTCACGTTTGGGAACCAAGGTCTCCACGTTTAGGCCACCTGAGTGCCAGGAACTAGTTGCCAATGGTGGAGGTACTTGTGAGGAAGGAGACTCCCCACCTCGGAACTCCCCCGGGCCGCCGCCGCCCATATTGAAGTGCTAGAGAACTTTGCTAAGTGCAAGACAGGCGTGCTGCTGCCCAGGCCAGCTTCTTTAGGCTCCTGGTGGGGACTGTCCTTAGCTGTGGGCAAATGACACCCCCCCCATACAAACACACCACCACCACCACCAGCAGCAGCTCTCAGCCTCCCAGTAGCAAGGGGTTTGTCCGTGGGAGGTATTGCGAACGGAACCATCTGAAAAACTTAGTTCTAAGTCTGGCAGACTAACAACGCAGGACCCCGATCCTCCTTTTCCCGGTGGGCTCCTTTGGTTCCCTCTCCAAAAGGAAGCCATAAACATTTTTGACTTTTCTTCACCTCCCCACCCAGGCCCATTCCTCAGCGGCGCCAGCAGGAGAGAAGTGCTGTGAAGGCGGAGAGGGCTGGGGCTAGGAAAGCAGCCGGAGCATTTGGAGTGGGAGATAGCAAAAGCAGGCACTTTGGAGCCCGGCGCGCCCTCACCCAAGCCTACCTCGGAGTCTACGTATTTGCCCCCAGACATGCTGGCGCGTGGCTGGCTGCAGGCTCTGAGGAGGTTTCCCTGGGCTGTGATTTAAGAGAACTGAGGAAGGAAGATCTTGTATTGTATAGGGGGGAAAAGGCGCTGGCGGGGGGGCGGTGGCTGGGAGGGAGCCTCTTGGCTATCCGCCAGGGGTTTGTTCTGCTCTCAGTTGGCTGGGACGTGCTCTGCGCCGGGTCTAGGCACATCCCCAAGGTTCTGGCAGCAGAGGGCGGGGAGCGCCCGCGGGGAGCTGAGAGCCTGTGAGAAAGCCTTCATCAGCGCTAGGCTGTTTGGGCAGATATTTTAGACCCGGAGCAACATTTTCCCAGCTATAAACTAACAGAGAAGCATCCCTGGGAGAGCGAATGTTTTCCCAGTGCATCATCCCAGCAGGGGTGGAGAGAGCACCAGAGTCTGCAGAGATGCCCAGTATGGGCATCGGGAGCAGCAGAAAGAATTCTGCCCTGTCCTAAGCAGCTTCCCTGCTTTGCCCACATTCCATTACCTCCCCGGGACTGATCTGCCTCCCTGTTTCAAAGAGAATTCTAGGAAGCCCAAGGAGCACTTTACATATAAACACCAGGAAGGAATCTGTGTGGGTGCCTGTAATGTCATTAACAATCTCTGTAAAAATGAAAATGAAATTTCTACCAACCGGTTATGCCATAACCATAAGCACTTAGAATATTTCCAACTGTAGAAAATTTAGTTGGAGGTTCAAGTTTGTTACCAAAGAGGAGTTTTCTATCTGGTTGAGATCAAACCCAGGGCTTTGTACATTGTACCTGGAGGGAAACACTCTACCACTGAACTGCATCCTCGGGACTAGAGTACCCCTGCCCAGAAAGATGAGGTTGACTCTGAGAGGAGATGGTTTTTGACAAACTGACTTGACAAGGTTTTTCTCTTTTTTTAAATTTTTTATTTATTTATTAAAAATTTCTGCCTCCTCCCCTCCTTCCATTTCCCTCCCACTCCCCCCACTCACTCTCCCCCTCCAGAGGAGATGTTTTTTTGACAAACTGACTTGACATGGTTTTTTAAAGTTAACAACTAATATGGCGGTTTCAAAATCTGGCCCACCTCCTTTTATTTTATTGCAAATAAAATAAACTATAGTTGTTTTTTTACTAAACAACTGAGTAACTTACGAGAGGCAGAAGCTAAGAAATTCACCCCCACCAAGCTGAAAAGGATGCTTTTATCTAAACATCCATATACAAACTGCCATAGACACTGGAAAGGGACAGAGGATTTCTTTCTTTCTTTCTTTCTTTCTTTCTTTCTTTCTTTCTTTCTTCCTTCCTTTCTTTCTTTTTTTGATACAGGGTTTCTCTATATAATAGCCCTGGCTTTCTGGGAACTCTCTCTGTAGACCAGGCTAGCCTCGAACTCACAGAGATCCTCCTGCCTCTGTCTTCCCAATGTTGGGATTAAAGACATGTGCCACCACCGCCTGGCTTCAAAGGATATTTTAAATTTTAAAAAATGGCTATCAAGAAGCCAGAACATGGGATCAGGAAGAAGATGAAGAGCAAACACGGGCCTGAGAATAGAGAACGGCACTTTGGAGAACTGATCATGAAAGAGGACCTGAAAAGACCAGTGACCTAAGCAGACTGGACCCCAGCTGATGGGGAAAAGGGCAATCTATTTTTTTGAATTAGTTATTTTGATTAGCATGTGATAACCACACTGCTAATGATAGGATATTTCAACAGTTGCTTATATATACTGATCAAATAAGGGTGATTAGCTATACATTGTTAAAATAAAAGGATCATCTTTAACTAAGGATGGCAGGGGAAAGTCAGTATGATAAACAGGAGATAACTTAGGCTAGCTATTAGTCACCATGAGATTAAAGATCTTTCAAAAGACACATTTTCTTGGTTTTATTTCTGCTAAATTACCTTTCCTAAAGTGGTGTGGGAGGTCCTTCTGTCTATGTGTTGCTTTTATTGGTTAATGAATAAAGAAACTGCCTTAGCCTGTTGATAGGGGAGAACTTAGGTAGGCTGGAAAAACTGGACTGAATGCTTGGAGGAAGAAGACAGAGTCGGAGAGATGCCATGGATCTGCTGCCAGAGTTAGACATGTCGAGACTTTGTCGGTAAGCCACTGGCACGTGGCAATGCACAGATTAATGGAGTTAATTTAAATGGGTTAAATTAAAATGTAAGAGCTAATAATAAGAGTAAAATGTAAGAGTAATGATAAGAAGTTAAAGCTAATAGGCCAAGCAGTGTTTTAAATAATATTGTTTCTGTGTGATTATTTTGGGTTTAAGCTACATGGGTGGCCGGGAACCAACAAGTGACCCTTCTTACTAAACTAAAGTCTTTAGTCAACTTGTGTTCCAACACACATGATAAACACCCAGAAAAAGGATGCTTTTTCTTTCCATGTACTCTGTACTGGCCACTCAGATGATCTCTTAGAGTGCCCTTCCTATCCTATATACATTTTCTTTCATTGGTATTTTTTGCAAGGCAATACAGGCTCTATTCTAGGGAAAATGTAGTAACTGGTTCCCGTTTATTGTTACTCAGTTTTCAGTGGCATATGAGTAATTCTGGCTGTGAAGAAGTCAGCAGGAGCTGAGAGAGCTTGTCTTGTGTTCCAGGCAGGAAAGGAGCTCCAGGAGAGGTCCTCCAGTGGATGCCTAACCAGTCCCCAGCAGAGGGAATGTGGCCAAGCCACCTTACTGGGGAAACCCTTATCCAAGTCAAATCAACAGCGGTGCTTGGCATCGTAACGATCAGTGAAGCGTTGTCAATGCCAAGATGAATTCCTAGCGAGTGGAAAAACCACCAAGTGTTGAAGTAACCTGCCTCAACAAGAAGCAGGCACCAAAGACAAGCAGCTCTTATGCTGGCTGTTACAGCTAGCTAGGAGAAGCAGCTCCAATCCCATGAGAAGGAAAGATGCAGGACTCACTAACTTAGGTACAAGATTTCAGTGAGTAGGCAGTAAACAATCCCTTCCTCTGAGAGCCACACAGATAGCTGTAGGCTTGAAGAGAAGTTAATAGCTTTCTCTAAATCATTTACTAGAAATGAGTGGAAACTGCAGTCGATTTGCTTTGTTTTCATGTTAGGAGCAACATTAAACGTCAGCTTGTGGAATATGAGTTACTTAACTGAGGAGGACATAGCTAATCTAGTTCCCACTATGTTAGAAGTAAAGAAACTGAAGTTTCCTTCTGAGGAAATTTTGTTGGATAATGAACCTGGTACGTTCAAGGACACAGGCATCTGCTTACGGCTAAATAACGAACTGGGTGCTTTTTGTGTTCTCCTTTCCTCCATCTCATCATCCTACCATGGGGTCCTTTTCCCCTTCTCAACACCCTGAGTCCTTTTCCTCTTCTCATCTAATCTTATCTTATTTCTCCTCTGTGGCTAGAAGACTAAGGTTTAACCATGTACAGCGACATCAGTGTTCTTAATAGAAGCAAAATTGGGCTGGGGCAATGACTCAGAGGTGAAGAGGAGTATGAGAACTTGCTGCTCTTACAGAGGATCTGGATTGCGTTCCCAAGTAGTAGGTCCCATTGTCTGTAACCCCAGTTCCAGCGGATCCTCTGCCCTCTTCTGGTCTCTGCAGGCACCGACACACACATGGTGCTCATACAGGCATGTAGGCAAAACACTCATACAGATAAAATAAAATAAATACATCTTCAAACAGGATGCAGAAATCTTTCCAGTCTTTTCCAACATTCAAATGCATAGCTTACCTAAGTGTATCTTTGTCAATTAGTTTAGAAAAGAGATTTGGCACAAGTTGTAAATGGCCGTGTGTGTGTGTGTGTGTGTGTGTGTGTGTGTGTAAGACAAAGTCACTCATTGGTCATTTCAGACTTGAGTTGTGACACTGGGGCTCTTCTCAGGACACTGCTAATTATCTGATGGCCCTCTGGATAAAGGGTACATGTCAGGTGCTTGCTAGTCACATGTAGATATATAAACATGGCAGCATTTTAGCTCTGGCTTTGTCTAGCTGAACAGTCACTATCATCATCATCATCATCTCTCACACCTTCCCCTGTTTAACTTGTCTCCCAGATTCCTTGGAGGGCTTCTTTCTCTATTTTCTGATTTTTACTCAGAAATTAAGAGCATTTTGAATGAACACGTGGTGTGTTGTTATTTCCTTTCCTATCCCTGTCTGACTTGAAGCCTAGCTGGGGGTCCTCTTTGGTTTAATCTTTATCATTGTCACCATTTTCATCCAACATCAAGCTCCCTGTATCAGAGGATGCTGGTTCTCTCTGCTTCTACCTATCAAATACTGGAATTTATAGGTATGTAATGCCCAGCTTTTCTTTCAGTATTTTAAAGGCATTTTTCTATCTAATTTATATATATTTTTAAAAGATTTATTTATTATGTATACAACATTCAGCCTCCATGAATGCCTGTATTCCAGAAGAGGGCACTAGATCTCATTATAGATGGCTGTGAGCCATAATGTGGTTGCTGGGAATTGAACTCAGGACCTCTGGAAGAGCATTCAGTGCTCTTAACCTTTTCCTACTCAGTTCTAACCCAGTCTGACTTGGGATTTACTGGGAGTGCGATCTTCAGAAAACTTTAGAGCACCAAATCCTGCCCTGAGAGTGAATTTGTTTTCATTCTGGCACACCTTTAGTCCCAGCACTCAGGGGGCAGAGGCATGTAGATCTCTGAGTCTGAAGCCAGCCTGGTCCACAAAAAGAGTATTAGGACATTCAGGGCCACACAGAGAAATGCTGTCTTTAAAAACAAAAACCAAACCAACCAACCAAACACACAAAAAAGTGAACTGTTTTTTTGTGTCCCCTCGAAAGCTGCTGAAAGCATGGCCACCTTGTCACTGTCAATCTAGCAGTCCTTGTGGCTTTATGGAGCTGTCTAGATGATAACAAAGTGAAAGGGAAAGTTGAAGGGAACCAGCACGATTTTACTATCATACCTTTGATAAATATATTAAAACTAAATTTTAGAGTGTATCAATCACCCACAGTTATGGCTGTTGCATGGCTGTATAAACAAACCACTCGAAAATCCAGTGGTTTTAAACAGTTACCATCTCTTCTGTAAGATTCACTGCCTAGTTGACTGCTGTTGGATGATTTTGTCTGTGGAGGCTGGTCTCCATGCTTCTCTCCTTCCTTGTACCAGCTAGCTGAATGGGTTATACTCTTTTTATGCTCCAAGAAGGAGCTGAGGTCCAAAAGGACAAGAAAAATATACAGTGCTTCCAAAGCCTAGAGCTGGAATGGTGAATTGTGACTTTTGTTTTGTTCCCTGACCTATGGAAAATGACATTGCATAACCCTAGATCAAGGGAGGAGAAATTAAAAGCCACCAATGAGAAAGCCATAGTAGGGTGTGAACAAAAGGAAGCCAGAGCAATGTTAGGGATTGGCTTTTTACTGACTTTCTAAGTTTTCATCTAAGTTTTGATGTATACTTTATTGCCATCCTTTATCTCATTCTTAGAAAGCATTGTGCAGTGTATTAGCAATATTCCAGGGTAGGGACAGGTGCTTGAAGCCCATGTAAAATTGTAGAGTCAAGTATTTATCTTACCATGATGACATAGAGCAGATCAAATTAGCTGTCATGAAATTGAGTGACCTATTTACATTATGTTGATAACTATATCATAACTGTGCTACTATTCTTCAAGATGAGAAATCTTAGTCCAAACTTATAGCCAATTGTAACATGATCAAAGGATTGTATATTCTGAAAGTGTAAAGCTAAAAAATAAATATTTTGTTTATTCTTTCATCTGAGTAGATTTATATCAATAATGAAAATACAAATGCAATTCTATTTAATAAAAATAAAAATATTTACCATAAGTAAGTGTTCGGTTAGAAGGCTTCAGAAAATATGAAGTCAAGTGATGAAGCAAATTATTGCATTTTATCTAGTTGAGAGACTTGGAGTAGTGCAATAAGTACTACACTTCATCCTGCCCAAGCTAAATAAATTGTGGCTCCCTTTTGGACATAAATGCTATCTAGAACTGACTGCAACTCATGTTACAACATATACAATGAGATAGCTTAGTGTACTTCAGTGCAACAAACCAGAACTAAGATATATACTGTTGGAATATCCACAGAGCTTTTTTTTGTATTATATTACAAAGCTACATACTTTATTTTTAATTCTATTGGGTCAAACATATATTTTGACCATGATGAAATGGTAAAAACTAAAAATGGCACTAGTTCTGATAGAGATATGAAACTCTGATGTTTTTCTTGAGCAACTGTAAATATCTGGGAGGAGTCTTCCCTGGAAGCCCTTTGTTTACAGACACATCTGGTTTTAAGCCAATGCTTCACTATTTAACAAAGGAAACTCTCCTTACTTTGACGCTTTCCCTAGTAGACAATTTACCAGGAACTGCTTTTACCTAGGGAAAATGTGTCTCTACACACCACTTCTTCCAAGGCAATGATACCCGATGATAAATATGTAACTCTTATAAAAGCGTAAGGGCGAATTGGGTGCATGTGTGTGCAGTTTTACATTGGATAGTAAATTATTTGGTTCCCACATAGAACTGTACTTTTTCACAATCATATAAAGTTTAATATTTTTTTCCAAAGAAAAGACAACACGACAGCCTTGCTCTTACGTGGCTGGTGACTGAGTTTAGTTTTGTTTTTTTTTTTTATTGTGAGTCTCGCAGTTTAGCTTCAGCTGACTCTGCTTACTTCAGAGAGCGTGAGGTCATGGGAATGTGTTTTAAAAAGGATAGAGAAGAGGAGATTCTACTATGTAAATTACCTGTTGTACCTTCTCAGAGAACCAAGGACGTGGACGACATCACTGCCTTCTCTGGAGCTCTCTCATATGTCTCTCATCTTATTACAAGTGCCTTTTAGAGCCGTGGCCCTCAGAGGGTGACCGAGAGGTCCAGTAACACAGGGCGTGATCACCGGAAATACAGAATCACAGGTCCAGTCCCAGACACACTGAGTCAGAATGGCATTTTGTCAGAATCTGCAGGCAGTGCACAGGGAAGTATCCTTAAGGAGTGCGATGGAGAGGACTCCTGGAAACTTAAGACTTTTAAGACATTTGAAAAAGCAGGACCCGTGCCGGTAAACACTACTCACCTGTATGGGAACCATGGATAAAACAAATAAACAAAAACAAACGGAAGCCACAAACACTAGAAAACTTTACAATGAAGGAAGCTCTGTGGAAATACAACAGGGTGTCTGACAGGGAACTCCAGTCCAACAAGTGGAAGTAAAGGACTTTTAAAGGTGATGTGGGAGTCATTTCTTATTAATAAAGAAACTGCCTAGGCCCATTTCATAGGCCAACCCTTAGGTGGGTGGAGCAAACAGAACAGGATGCTGGGAGAAAGAAGCTGAGTCAGGGAGTCGCCATGGTTCTCCAACTCCAGGCAGATGCAGGTTAAGATCATTCCTGGTAAGCCGGCTCGTGAGCTACATGGAAATTAGAAATGGGCTAGTCCAGGTGTGAGAGTTAGCCGAGAAAAGGCTAGATGTAACGGGCCAAGCGGTGTTTAAAAGAATACAGTTTCCGTGTAATTATTTCGGGGCATAAGCTAAGCTAGCCATGTGGGCGGCTGGGTGCTGGGAGGCAGCCCCGTCGCTCCTATTTCAACATAAAGGAATGTTTCTAACTAAATGACAGCAAGCATCATCTAAAGGGGACCCCATAGGCTACCTTGGCGCAGTTGCTTGCAGGGAAATGGCATTTTTTTTTTTTTTTTTTTTTTTTTTTGCCATTTAGAAACTAGTCCCATAGGTGTGAAATTAGGAATTATGCGCTGGGCATTAACCAATGTGATTTTTTTATTTATTTTTATTTATTTATTGATTAAAGATCTCCGTCTCTTCCCCGCCACCGCCTCCCATTTCCCTTCCCCTCCCCCAATCAAGTCCCCCTCCCTCCTCAACCCAAAGAGCAATCAGGGTTCCCTGCCCTGTGGGAAGTCCAAGGAACCCCCACCTCCATCCATTTCTAGTAAGGTGAGCATCCAAACTGCCTAGGCTCCCACAAAGCCATTACGTGCAGTAGGATCAGAGACCCATTGCCATTGTTCTTGAGTTCTCAGTAGTCCTCATTGTTCACTATGTTCAGGAGTCCGGCCTCATCCCAGGCCTTTTCAGACCCAGGCCAGCTGGCCTTGGCGAGTTCCCAATAGAACACCCCCATTGTCTCAGTGTGTGGGTGTACCCCTCGCGGTCCTGAGTTCCTTGTTCGCGCTCTCTCTCCTTCTGCTCCTGACGTGGGCCTTGAGATTTCTGTCCGGTGCTCCAACGTGGGTCTCCATCTCCTTTCTTCGCCTGATGAAGGTCAACATTCAGGAGGATGCCTATATGTTTTTCTTTGGGTTCTGTTTTTCTTTTTTCTTTTTTTTTTTTTTTAAAGAAAGGACTGAGTTGCATTAAGTACACCTAGCATAGTGAGATGCCAGTGGAGGCACACCAGCCTAGTGATTTTACCAGAGGATACCTGTTTAGGAGACTTCATTTGTAGACTTTAGGCTGAGATAGTTTCTTTTCTGATGCTGAATGCTTCTTCTTTTTGAATAACCCCCTGGTTCACCAGGCAGCATAAAGCATTGTCTCCTTTGTACCTGCCTCCTTTGTACCTGCCCCTGGTACAAGGTGCTGGTCATTGCCAATGTTCTTTCAGACAAATTATTTCATAATCTTTTTGTCTTTGCTCTTATTTGAATCTCTTTATGGCTACAGCATTCAATGTGAGTGGGTAAGTATGTACATGTATGTAGGTAAGTATGTATATGTATGTATGGATATATATGTGTGTGTGTGTGTGTGTGTTTTGTGTCCTTTATTGTTTTTATTAGTATGCTTTAGTGACCTTCCAATTAGCCTCTGGGGCAAATCAAACCAAATGACTTCCATGACTTTTAAGGATCTAATTTTTACAAATTTGATCATCCCAAGATCTTCCCTTTGAGTAAACGGGATGTATAGAGATGATTCAATTGGTTGATCACTTGTATCATCTAGCTGATCCGAATGATTTTCTGTTTTTATTATCATTATTAATACTTTAATCACGACTAGCTCCTGAATTCCATGAACCTCTGCAGAGTCTGATTCTGGTGCATGCAGCACTGACGCGGATCGAATTTTCTCTTGGTCTCTGGTGAGTCCTTATTTGTTTCTGTTGTCTGGTCTAAATACGTGCTGTTTCTGTGAGTCTCTCTACAAGACTGTCTCTGCAGTGAAGAAGACTGTCTGGTTCTGTCCTAGGCTTCATTTCATGTATCACTGTGTCCAAATTTCCTAGGTCCACTGCCACTCCATCTTTGATATTAATGGATCTACAACGATGTCTTTGTAAGAACATATATCTATGTAGGTATAGCACGATTAATAAAAACCCAGGGGCTGATACTGGGGTTCAACCTGAGGGTTAGAAAAGCAAAACAGCCAGCCACTGGCTCTTATTTTTAAATACACAAGAGTTTGGACTCACTAAGATAAAATAGATATGGAGTGTTTTCTCTGAATTTGTCATATGCAAATGAACTAGACATTGTTGATGGATTTATTGTCTGTATATATTGTTTATAGTTATTGTACTTATTGTTTATAGTTTCTTATATTATAGTCTTCTTTTTTATTTAATATGAAAGGGAAAATATAGTGATATTTCATTTGTATTTCAATAAGTAAAGCTTCCCTGAAGATCAGAAAGTAAAACAGCAGCACTGGTCAGCTTTACAGACCAGGCAGTGGTGACACACACCTTTAATCCCAATAGCCACACTAGTTTGCTATAGAAACCGGGAAGTACTGGTGTACACCTTTAATCCCAGCACTAAAGAGGAATATAATATGGGAGGAGACAGCTCTCAGTCAGTCTCATTCTGAGGATTCCTGGAGGCAGGATCGCCATTTCGCACTGAGGTAGATGTAAAAGTCGGTGGCTGGCTACTTTGATTTTCTGAATTTGAACCTTCAGGTTGAACCCCTATATCAGTCCCTGGGTTTTTATGAATCATGCTACATATAAAAACTATTTGGTATTTCAAACATATTTATTTGGTGATTTACTTATTTTGGTGTATTATATCTTACACATTTGAATTAGAAAAACATTAAATTTTATTGGGTCCATTAAGGAAAAGTTATGAACAAACCAAAATCATGTTATGTAGTCCAATTAATTTTTGTCCCACAGTAAATGGTGAAACTCTTTATCCTTTAGAGACATGTAAAATATTCAGTTCACAGGACTGAATAAGTAGCGAGAGGAGGGGTGAAATAAAGGGGGAGAAGATTGAATAAATAGGAGCTAGTCATAGCTAAGACTGAGCAATGTAGTCTCCTTGCCCTATGACAGGAGTCTGTACAATATAGTTAAGAATAGTTCATATTTCTTATTTTTAATTATGTATATGCATGTGTCTTGCCCATACTTTGAATCTACCAGAGCTGGAGTTCCAGGCAATTTTGAGCCACCTGGTGTGGATGCTGGGAACCTAAGTAGGGTTCTCCTCTGCAAGAACAGTGTGCCCTCTTAACCACTGAACCACCTTCCAGCCCCTGGTATAACCATTATTGCAAAGCACTCTTCTGTTTTATTATATCAATTGAAAATTAGTGCAAAATTAAGAATGTAGACATCACAATGGTCACGACCACTAGGAAATCTTATTTACTTTTTATACTTACAAAACGGCAATGCTGCCGGGCGGTGGTGGCGCACGCCTTTAATCCCAGCACTCGGGAGGCAGAGGCAGGCGGATCTCTGGGAGTTCGATTCCAGCCTGGTCTACAAGAGCTAGTTCCAAGACAGGAACCAAACGCCACAGAGAAACCCTGTCTCGAAAAACCAAAAAAAAAAAAAAAAAAAAAAAAAAAAAAAAAAAAAAAAAAAAAAAAAAAAAAAAAAAAAACAAACGGCAATGCTCAACTTTTCTTGAGGAGATGGGAAAGAGCAGCCGATCACTCCAGATGAACACCAATATGACAGCCCAAAGTATATGTTATGACATGGAGAGACCAATGAGTTTAGTGGGTTTTCTGGGCAGAGTATGGGTGACTTCAGAACAGCTGTGCCACCTCAAAGTTTCACTATTAGTACGTGCTTAAACAGAGGCATAGGACACCTAGGTTTTGTGACAAGAAGTAGCATGCCATGCTTCCTTCCCTTTGTTCTAGGTGTATCCTTACCATCCCTCAATCATGGACAATGGCTTCATGGAGACTATGCCATGGGGGTACTGATTTCAGTTAATCTGTTTCCTACATATGGGCACATAAGCAAGAGAACTAGAGATCATATCTCCAGAACCACCATAAATGTTGGGTAAGGGTTAAGGCTCACCTTAATTCCAGATTCAGAAGGTCGATGTGTGACCCCTGGAGACTCTAACTTGCCTAACAAGACTAACCATGTTGATGAACTCTGGATTTGTTTGAGAGATCTTGCCTATGATTAAGGTAGAAGAATGTATTGCAAGATTCCCAAGATCAGCCTTAGGGGACTATACAAATGTGCATATATGTCATGTCGTTCCCCACATCCATGCACACTAATGCAAACATACACATGCAAAAACAAAAAAGAAAATTTTTAAAAAATCATACTAATTTAAACATATATATATATATATATAAGCCCAGAAGACAATGTCTGTAGTATAAAAGGTGCGCCGTAACAAAACTGAGCTAGCAAGCAACATCCATGTTAAGATGGCCTCTGCCTTTGAAGTCTTAATTCAAGGATGATCTTGGTTGTTCCTCCATGTTGGCTAAAGCTCAACCTCATACTCTATTCCTGATTGGCTAATTTGAAAAGTGGCCTGAAGGAAAGGTGGAAGGGGTTGGGTCCTAAGGATTCTTAAGTTCCTGGAATATAGCAGGGCCTTTTTGTGGTGATGAAAAGATTTGCATAGGAGACTATAGAGACAATTTACTGGAGGACCTGGGTTTGGTTTCCAGCACCCATATGGTGGCTTATAGATTTCTGTTACTTCAGTTGAGAGATCTAGCACATTCTTCTGGCCTTCCTGGGCACCAAGAGTGCATGCAATGCACATACATAAGTGTAAGCAAAATCACTCATACACATAAAAATAAAAATTAAGTAAATATTAAAATATAATTTGAAAAAATGTTCATAAATGTTTTACAAGGTAGAGGAGATTAAAAGACTTGCATAAAAGTTTTTTTATAAGATTTATGAAATACTGGCCTTTGGAGGGTTAGCCACTTTTGATAGATCAAATTCTTCACAATACTAATACTGATAGCAAGATCATAATACACAGCCTAGCATGGGGGCACACATCTTTAATCCCAGCACTCATAGGCAGAGAAATGCAGGCAGGTGTCTGTGAGTTCAAAACCAGCCTGGTCTACATAGTGAGTTCCAGGACAGCTAGGTTACATAGTAAGACTCTGTCTTAAAAACAAATCATAATACCCGACTGATTCACTACTGTTGCAATGGTACATTGTATACATCTATCGAACGTCTGTCTGTATGGCATTACAAACTAAACTATTAATACGATCATATACTTCAATGGAGCTCCACTTTTGAAAATTATCATAAAATCTTCAAAGATAGGAAAATAAACAAATGTATGTATGTTTTACTTACTGTTTCAAAAATAGATTGACAGACAAGGTTGAGCAACAATTAAAGGTTAGACACTCTGAAAAGACATTTTTGAACAAATAAAGACACTACATATGTTCTGCTTAGATAACTGATTAGCCTAAACAGAAATTGATGCCATTGTTAACATGTGCCAATATGTCTAGTGTTTAGATGAATTACTGTGCTGAGACACATCGTAGAGAAACTTGTGTGGGATTTGAATTTCTACCTGTGAATAATGGCATTTGAAACGTAATTTTCTGACATTGGGCAGAATGTAAGTTGTAGTAAGGAGGCTGCTTGTTTGTCCTGGTTGCTTAGCCCCGAAATAATCACACAGAAACTGTATTAATTAAATCACTGCTTGGCCCATTAGCTCTAGCTTCTTATTGGCTAACTCTTACATATTAATCTAACCCATTTTCTATTAATCTGTGTATTGCCATGTGGCTGTGGCTTACTGGCTAAAGTTCTGTCTGACTCCGGTGGAGCTACATGGCTTCTTTCTGACTCTGCCTCTTTTCTCCCAGCATTCAGTTTAGTTTTCCCCACCTAGTTCTCTTCCCCTATATCTCTGCTATAAGCCCAAAGCAGTTCCTTTATTAACCAATGCTATTCACAGCATACAGAGGGGAATCCCTCATCAGTAAGAGCCTGAGTAAGATTGTAAAAGGAGCAAAAGGCTATACCTAGAGAAGCAGGATATTGAGCTGTATTAGGAGATGCCCGAGCTGGGGGACAGCTTTCAGGTTGGGAGAGGCCTGAAACCTCTGAGGATCTGGGCCTGATTTGGATGAAAACACATGCAGGGGAAGCCACACACAGAATTCTAGGGAAAGCAGATGTCCCCCAAACGCAAGCTTTGGTGTCAGATTTTCTTGGCTCAAATCTTAATTTCAAGGGTGATCTTGAGCGAATCCCTCAACTTCCAGGCATCATTTTCATCATTTCGAAAACAGGGACAATAGAATCCATGCTGTAAGTTACAGATGAAGCTCCCAGTTCCTAAGTGCTTATCCAATGTACACTTTCCTGTCGTTTCCTGAGAGTGCAACTCTCAACTGTGTGTGCATGAAGGATTACAACCCTGCTACTCTTTGCCACTTGGCTCCCTGAAAAACAGCCTGCTTCTGCCCTGCAACTTCCCAAACGACTCCTTGTTTCACTGCCCCAGTTAAATGAGACAGCAATTGTCTGGAACTGAAGCAGGACCTGCTTTCTGCCCTTCTCTCCCCTTTTGTGACTGGATCGTGCTCAGTGACAAATGGCTGGGAGGCAGAGAAAGAAAAGAACACCCTAGAGGTGACCTGTTGCTCTCATCTTCCTGCTCCGGTTAGGTCGGAGAGGAGCGTTTGCCTTTGGCTACATGCTGCTTCCCACTGAGTCTTGTCTCTTCCTGTCTCTCATCCCTCCCCACCCCTACCTCTTCTCATAATGGCAGAATGACTTCTCCAGCCGTGCAGCCAAGCTACGTAACATAACGCGTCCAAGTGCAGGCAGATAGGTGTCCTTGTCCCATTTCGGGGTAATTGTGGAAGTGATGGCCTCTGATTTCTCTGACTGCTCTGTGGTATCCGTTCTCTGTCACAGACACCATGGCTGGGGTCAACAGCAGAGCAGGGCAAGGTGAAAGCGGCACAAGCGGTCACAGCTATGCTTCCGTTTTCATCCTCAGCGTGGCTCGCCGGATGGTCTTCGGGGGGACATGGTTCCTGCAGAGCCCCTCGGCTCCCTCCCAGGCCCATTTGTATTCAATAAGACAAAAGCAATTCTTCTTTGTGGAGAAAAAGAAGTCTCTTTTGTGGACTGAACTCTCCCCACTCCTATTCAGTTTCCACTGAGGCACGCTTAGGAATGAGAAGCAGAGGTCTCCAAAGCCGAGCTGGGACGGGTTAAGGTCAGTGCCATTGCAGCCGCCTGTCTTTGTGTCTCTAACCTGATTTTCTTCTTGGTCTGTGTATGTGCCCCATGCAGTATTCGGGGCTCTTCCTGGGATCCCTTCTGCAGTGTTCAATATCCCCTTTAGACTACCCATTCATACTGGAGTTTAAAATATAAGGCTGCAATCAATTGAAATGTGACCCCACTCAAGGCCATTTTCCACTTAAAAAGCATCAGAGTTAAGATCCCTGTGGTAGCATTTCAGACGTTACCCAGAGAAAGGCTAGAGGGCACAAAATGACTTTAAAACTATGTCGAGGGGAGCCGTCTTCGGCTCATTTTGCTACTTAGAAGTGAAGAGAGAAGACACTGGGTAAATCAAGCCCAAATTATTCTAATTCTTTAAGTCTGTAGCCTGGGTTTCTAATGCGCTGACATCCTTTGCCTCCTCCTCGCTCTGTTTTTCAGAGGAGATGTCCTATATCGCGATGCGTTGCACCAGCTGCCGTAAGTTCTCATTGCGGCTTTATCTAGTCTTCTCCTGCCTGCTTTGTGCGACCCTCCAGAACGGCTGGAAGCTCTTGTTAGCTTACACTGTGCAGTGCTAGCTAACGTTGCAACCACAGAAATGGAGCCATTTGCATGGTCTCTTCACTGCCGTTTAATTTGTCCTCCGACTCAAATGACACAATGCATAGGCCCTGTTTTCTAACAGGCAAAGTTTTACAGAAATCAGGTTTTACTTGACTTTAGCGGGAAATGGAGTAGCAAAGAAATTCCCATTCTCAAAGGCCCATAAGCACGTCTACAATCAAGTTCCCAAGTTCTAGAGATCCCTGTTCCTGAAGGTTCGAAAATAGGTAACAAGCAAAACAATGAAGAATAAGGCAGGCCCAGCTTGAGTCAGAATGTCATGCGTTTGAACATTTGGTCTTCTGTGGATAGAGCTGTAGGAAATTACAGACCTTTAGGGGGTGGAGCCTGACTGGCTGGCTAGAAGAAGTAGGCCTATGGGCACTGGTCTAGAGATTCTAGCTGAGCCTTCCGGCCTGCTTCCTAACTGCAAACAGGGCCTGGTACTTCATACTCCTCTTCCACACCTTTCTCACTATGACCAAGTGTTTCCCTTCCTAAAGCACAAGTCAAGATAATCCCTTCAGGAAGTTGTATTGGCCAGGGGTTTTTGTCACACCAGTGAGCGGAGTAACCAGCATGACTGGTGCTGCCCCAAAGGAGGGACTGCAGCTCCCATGGTTTATATAAGGCTTAGTTTTCCCTTAGTGGTTTATGAGCACTAAAAGCCAAGTAGGAAACTTTTACCAAAATCGGTCTGCTTCACACTTCTTTTGTAAATGATTCTTACTCTGGATTCTCCAGGCACCCTAGATTCTCCTTAGGTATTTATCTGCCTAGTTATTCATTCAGAAAACATTGCCTGAATGCATTTGGTGCTGCTACAATCCCAGGATCCCAACAGAGTGAAGAAGAGATTGAAGCAGAGGGGGAGGACAGCCGGCAGGCTCTGGTGGACATCTGGGCTCATGGTGGCTACGGCAATGGGGATGGGTGGTTCTCAATCAGCTTCCATTGCTGTGGCAAACAGCTGGGATAATTTTGAGGTGGAGAGGGCTATTTGGGGGTTCATATTTTATTTGAGATGTTTCAGTTGCTTGGCCCTGTTGCCTTTGGGCTGTACTGAAGGATAACGCTTATGGTAGAGTAACCTGATCACTTCTTGGCAATCAGGAAGCAAAAACGAAAGGACAGGAAGTGTCTCAGATCCCAATATCCTCTTCCATGCCACACTTCCAAGGACATGACTTGTTTTGTCTAGATCCAGACACCTAAAGGTTCTAGCAGCTCACAATAGCACCACAGGCAGGTGGCCAAGCCTTCTGGACACAAGCCTTTTGAGGACCATTTAAAATGCACTGATAAAGCGTTGATACTGTTGTTCGAATTAATCTGAATTCATTAAAATATATGATAACATGTTAATTCAAGGAATAGAACAATAGTATTAGAGGTCATAAAAATCTAGAAATTTCTGTCATAAAGATCCAAAGTTACAAAAGGACTCCTATAATCAGTGGGAGAGAGAAAAGCATACCCATGGACTTATATTTAGTATCCCAACTGAATAATTGACAAAAGCTATATTACTTTCTTCTTCTTCTTCTTCTTCTTCTTCTTCTTCTTCTTCTTCTTCTTCTTCTTCTTCTTCTTCTTCTTCTTCTTCATGTTTCTGGACTAAATTGCTAGATTTGTAAGAAGAAATCTTACAAATTTTTGTTTTAGAAAACAGTGGGATTTGGAACTCCACATTTGATTAAAAAGACCATTTAATTCAATCTTTTTATTACACATAAGAAATTTAAGACACAGAAGCTAAACCATTTGCAGGAGGTGAACCAAAGGAGTCATGGTGGTGCTGGGGGTGGAACCAATATGTCTGAGTTCTAGGGCAGGGGTCTTTTCCTACAGGCAGGAACTTCCTAAGAAAGAATTGGAAATAAGTTTGTGGTGTAGTAATAGGAGCCGTGGGCTGCTTCCCGCCACTCGGCAGCCATCACGGCTAGCTTTACCCGAAATAATTACAAGGACACTGTATTCTTTTAATCACTGCTTGGCTCTTTAGCTCCAGCCCTTTTCTCGGCTAACTCTCGCACCTGGACTAACCCATTTCCAATCATGTGTGTCGCACCCCAAGGTGCGCTTACCGGGAAGATTCTAGCCTACGTCCATCCTGGGTCGGAGCTTCATCGCGTGTGTCTCAGAGAGCAGAGCTCTCGCCTCTGCCCGCAAGAGTGGAGCATGTGTCTCTGAGGCATCTGCCCCCTGAGAGAAGAGCTGTCGAGTCTCTGAGCTCACTTCCTCTTCCTCCCAGCGTCTGCTCCTCCCACCTATGTTCTAACCTATCAGGTCAAGCAGCTTCTTTATTTAATCAACCAATGACCTTCCTCCATCATTGTGGGATTTCGATGACTATTAAAAAGACGGTTTTTAAAAGTTCTTTCAGTCCATAAAGAACATTTTTAAAAGCCAAATATCTGATTTATTATCACATTAATTGACCACAAGAAGGTCTGTGCCAATATCAGCAATTATTCTTCACATACTTACTTTCCAAAAATAATTTTGGATAAATCTGACTTTGGGATTCAAGGTATTTTAACATGTGATTTATATTGTCATTACTTTTGCATTTAAGAGTTAGGAATGGAGACAGTAGTTTATTTAGGATTAGTAAAATGAGACTTTATGAAGATTAAGGGTGATTGGCTTATGAACAAGCCACTGCATATTACTCATCAAGTGGCAGAAAAAGCAACATTCTTCTTTTTTCTCACGTGCACACATTCTCTCATATGCTCAGGCTTGTGTGTGTGTCTGTGCATCCATACATATGGATGCAGAGGCCCAAGGTTTGGTATTGGAGGTCTTTCTCCACCTCATCCACTGAAGCAGGGTTTCTCCATTGAACTCAGAACTTGTGGACCAGACTAGGCTGCCAGCTGACGCTGAGAATCCCATCTCTGTCTTTGTAGAAATGGAGCTGAAGATGGGCTGCCAAGCCCACCTGGCTTCTTTGTGGGCTGTAAGGATCCTAATTCTAGTCCTTCTGTTTCCATGGCAAGCACTTTAACCATCTCCTCCTCCCAACAGACACATCTTGGAACAATAACCCATGTTCTTGTTATTGGAGGTCTTAATGTCTTGGACCGAATTTGTAAAGGTTCTTACTCTTCAGTTTCAGATGTATGAAGTAAGCAGCAGAAAGACAAAATATAATAAAACCAATGAACTCATTTCCTGCTTTTTAGATGTTTATTTTAGATAATGAGGAAACTTTTCGCTTCTGAATTCCAACTGCCCCAGATAAAAGAGCCAACACATTTGCATACTTAACTTTGATTTGATTTATCCATAATTTGAGTTTTTGATACAAAATGATTCATGAAAAGTTTCAATAAATGTTCACTTGAAAATAATCACTACTATTTAGGAAGAGGAAATCATATATTTTAGAAATGAAGGTTTTAGTGTATAATTACACATAATTGTCTTCAAAATATGCCAAAACTATTTTTAAAAGGTTGAAGCTTATAATTTATTAAATTGGTATTTTATTATCAGTTTTTTGGTTGCTCAATATATCTAAACGTTTAAATCTCAAATTATAAAAATAAATATAAAGCCATGAGACTGACTTTTGAAAGCAGTATGATACAATCTCCATAGTCCTGTTAGTGGCAACACTTTGAAGCTGTTTCCGGGCTATGACCTCTCTTCTGAGGACATTTTAAAATGTTCCTTTTGTGACTACTTTCAAAAATGTATAACCTTTACAATTTAGTTCCCTGACATGGTCTTTTAATCTAGTTTGCAGTAGAATTCTAATTCAATCACCCATACACAATACTGGTCAGATCTGGAAACCTTAAAACATTTTAAGTAATTTTCATTGAATGAATATTTGACACCCAAATATTTGTCATTTAAGCAAATGGTAATTCAGGTTTTGATAATAATTCTCAAATTTAAAAATTTATAGTAATTATAATGTAGAAATTTTTTACTTGCCAATTTCATAAGGTATATAGTGAGAATATACTTAATTAGGGCTCTGCAATTGAAAAACCATAGGATAATGTTTTACAGGTCACAAAATTTATACCAGATGACATCTGGAAAATTTGTAACTGTTATTTTTTAATTTACACATGTACTTTAGTATTATAAACCCTCACAATTGTCAACTCTTCTATATGTTTCTCTACATGAGCCCCTGTAGCAAAAATTGTACTTAGGTGTTAGAGATAGCCATTGTCATAAAAATATTATTAACTAGCACCAGAATTACTTGAAAGTAATTGAAGCATTCATAGGAATGTAGAATATAGATTAAACTCCTAACTATATGGGAGAAAAAAGTCTGGTAAACAAAAGTATCTACATGTCTTACGCTCAGAAAACATTTGCCAGGAAGAATAGACAGGAAACCTCGAGAGACCATTTTACATTGAATTCCAAAGAAGTTACAACAATTCTCATATGTGACAGCATAATCTTACAAAGAAAGTTACCCTGCAGTAGTGATGGTTAATTTATATATGAGATCAATAAGATGGCAAATATATTAAAAAAACATTCTAAAGCAATTGAATTAGAGTAACACTTGTATTAGGTACAAAAATATACAGCAAAATGAAACATCTTGTTAAATAGGCTTACAGGCTAATATCTCAGAGGAACACATTTCACATTTACTTGTTTTATTATATTTGATAGTTATTATCATAGGTATATGCATTTCTAAAGGTTATCCTGCTGCACGAAGTTTCTAGAATGTTTGTATATATTACCTCTAGCTAGCCTTTTGGTGATATCGGGAAAAGTAATTTTAAAAGCTTTACTCCTAGAGTAAAAGAAAATAAGAAATCCCATACTTTTACGAGCAGTTATGCACAAGATGACTGTAGTGCTGGAGGAAATTGCCCCTTGACCACTATCATGGCATCACCACAAATGTATGTTTCCTGTTAAAGCAAAAACTGTCTGCTCCTACGCTGAGTGTTGCTAATACTGGTATAACATTAGATAGGAAATCCTTGGCTTATGGTGGGGAAATCACTATTTGTTAAGATCTGTCAGCGAACATTTCTGAACACGGGTCCCATCCTGACAGACTTCTTGACTATAGCAACTGGGAAGTGAGCAGGGCAGTAGTACAGCATCCACACATCTGGGCCTGCGCTCCAAGCTGTCATTCGTGGTTCAGCTGAATGCTGACAGAGGAGAAACAGCGTCCTATGCTTGCACACAATGGACCAATGACAACATCTGTCACACTCTTCCATATGGTCTGCACGGAAGGCAGGACCATTAGGCAGGTCTTCACAAAAGGCATTAGGATCCTGGCAGGGGGGGAGAGGGAAACATAAGCATTGTTAGCGTTACCACTAGCAATTACTGTTACCAAGGGGACTGACACACACGCATGGACAAATATAAGAATGACTTAACTTGCTTTAGTATGGTTCAACAGTTCAAAATAAATAAATGGACAATGGCCAGAGTGATAAGAAGTGCAAGAGGTAAGCTGTTTAAAAAATAAACAGGCACATAGATGATAAATGTTAATATTCTTTCGGCTGGTTGAACGCTAGTGGAAACGGTAAAACAAAAATAAACAAAGCAGTTTATTTCTCTGCCAGGCCTCTGCTTCTAAAGATTAACCTGCTAGCACTTCCTGTTTCTCTGAGGATCTACTTCCTGCCTGCCTTTCCTGTGGCCTCCCTCTTTGCCTACCCTCTTAGCCAGGCTGGGTGGGAGTCTCCTGCTTTTGGTGTACTGAAACAAATCTCATCATTTTCAAATTTATCAAAAAGCTGGTAAGTAAATACTTAAATTTCCGTCTTTCCTTTTAGAATATATCCTGAAAGTTCACTTTTTAGTAAGATTTGAACGGAAATGCATTTAGTATTTTCTTCAGCTTCATGTTATCATCGTTTAGGTCATGAATTGCTTCATATTGTTATTTTTATAGGAATTACACTCACCAACAAGGGCTGTGTGGTGCAGTTCAGAGAGAAAAAGGTGTATTCCCACACTTCTGTATAGTTTTTTTTTTTTTTTTGTTTTTCGAGGCAGGGTTTCTCTGTAGCTTTGGAGCCTGTCCTGGAACTCCCTTGGTAGACCAGGCTGGTCTCGAACTCACAGAGATCCACCTGCCTCTGCCTCCCGAGTGCTGGGATTAAAGGCGTGCGCCACCACCGCCCGGCTTAGTTTTTCTTTTGATACTTTTTTCTATTCTTCTATCATTCACGTGACTATTTTGTGTAATCCTCTGAGCAGTGCTTTCTGGGAGCATGAAAGAGTTGTGAACTTTGGGCACTGGAGAGGTTCTTTATTATTTCGTGGGGGGAGGGCTGAGAGTGAGGCCGATTTTCTCGGTTTGTTCTTAAAATGAGACTTAACTAAAGACCTGTTGCATTGAACTCAAAGGACCAGCGATTGTGTGTTTGATGGGTATATTTTTAGAACGCTGAATTATTCCTACTGCCCATCTACATAGACAATATTTATGTGATGTTTTGTCCCAATGGCTAAATATTTGAAACAATTTTATAAGAAAATTAATTATGGGTGCTTTAGAACTAAACACATGACGAAAAGCTGAGCAACTGTTCGCTTCATATTCCATCCGCATCAAGCTTCTCCCTGGATGTCACTTCTGCACATGGCCTCACATTAAAAAGAGACTGGAAATCTTACAGAACCAGTTATCAGGGCTAAGCCTTATTGTATGTCCCTAAGATGTCCACATGTTGCTGTCACATAACAAATAATAACAGACAGACCTATCTTGAAGTCAGAATATATAGTAAAAATAATTTAATGAAATAGCCTCAAAATAATAGAAGCCTAAAGTTTATATCCGAAAGTTTGTTTTAAAATATCCACTTCACTCTGAATCAATTTGCTCTTCCTTAGGCTAATCTTCTCTAGCTTCTTAACCCTTGTATCTGTGGCCTCTAAAAGGGACTTGAACATTTTGAGTCAACGAAGTCCGATTGCCATGTTGGAAGATTTCATCACTAGATATGACTGGCACATTTTATTTTCTTCAAGTTATTCTCTCTTTGTATCAGAGAGCTCAACAATCCTTGGATGTAGAATTGGAGTCTTCTCAACATTGGGAATCATTTCTTTTGTACAACTGCACACAGTTTAGACTGATGACAAATGTCCGACATTGTCAACCAAATGCTTCTCATGCAAATGCCATAATCTACAGATCTGTATACTGCCATTGGGTAAAAAGCCCGAGATCAGGGAGTGCCAGCTGTTTTTCTACTGCAGTGTCTTAAAGATTGGGCTATCACAACGATGTGTGTGCCGAAAGTACCCAGAATGAGATGCTGAGCACTGTGTTTACAGCAATTGGACACCCGTTTGCATTGCTTCCCAGGAAAATAAGAGTATAGATGCCCCCAGTCACATTTCCTTGATTATGGTTCATTTATTTATTGGCTTATTTGCCAAATGGTGAGTGCATCTGACTGAGGCATCAAACAGAATGATCCCACAAGTCCTAAAGATCTGAACTTTTGGCTGAAGATCCAATATAACTCAATTTTTATATTTCAATTTTTGTTATGTGTTTGGGCAAAGAATCCAAAATCTAGCGGTAGTGGTGAATAGTTGGAGTTCTGCCTACTGGAGAGACTAAGGCACAAGGATTCCTTGAGTCCAGGAGTTCAAGGCCCACCTGGGCAACATGGTGAGCCTCTGTGCTCACAACCAAACAAAATGATAACAAACCACCAACCAAACGCCTCCCCAAACAATAACCACACTCAAAGCAAAAATCTTCAATCAGATGTGTGGTGATTTTGTGACTGGTTAAAAGTCCCTTTTTTATTTCCTCTTCTTTGGTTAAACAATGACCAATCCCGTGTTTAAAAAATATTAAATAAACAACTAAAAAAGAAAAAAACCCAAACCAACTCCAGTCTTGCTCAAATGGGTCTACTCATAAACAATGGTTCCCATTGATTTAGCTAGTCTGTGGGGGGGAGGGGGGCGGAATATAATCCATTAATGATAAAAAATGTTCCATCAAGGCACAAAGTAACATCTAAGCATAGATGCACAGCTCCCGGATGACAGCTAGGTGACAGTTAAATATTAATGTCCCACATGAATGCAATTTGAAAAACAAGCTGAGGTTAAATAATACATATCATGTGGCTAAAGAGAAGGTGGGCTGATGAGTCATCAGCGGATGCCAAATGCAAAACTCCTCCCACTCCAGGAAAGCCAGGTGGAGAAAAGCCTCCTTTGGGTCACTGTAGTGTTGCTAATATCTTTCCACCATTTAGCAAATGAAAAATTCCTTTTTTTTTTCCCCAATTCTTACCAAGGAGGTGTGGGAAGACACAGCACTGTCAGTAAACCCACACGCTGCACTTCCAATGAGCATCAGAGCCAGCATCCCAACACGTGGTGGGTCCTTTGGCTTTTCCCATTTTTGAAAGTGGGAAAATAACCGGCTTAGACATGGCATTGGCGGCTTTAGTTCATTAGGACTGTCCAGTTGCATATGTTGACTTAGGCGTGTGAAAAAGCCGTGTGTAGGAATGTCCCCGATGAGACAACTGCATCTAGCTTCTGTGGGTCTGTACACACACAACGGCAGACGCTTCCCTCTTGCAATCAATGGCACTTTCACCATGACTGCTTACAACCTCAGGTGATTGCATCCGTGTTCTTTGTTGATCCTTTGGTCATCTGGATTTATGTTTATCATAAACTAACGAAGTAACCCTCCTTTCCCAGTCTCCCCATTGCCGTTCAATGGCGCTTTCTCACCATTCATGTCTGTATCTAAAGCCCCCTCACAGGCGGTGGGCAAGCTGAGGGAAATTCTGGGCACTTGTTCAGTAAGACAGAGCACCTAATAGACTCAGTGTGCAGAACTAGCTGGCTAACAGTCGCTGAATTTAGCTAGAGACTGAGAGAAGGGGTGGATTTGAGAGTTCTAACACTGAGCACCGAGACTGCATTAGGCTGCGGCAATGTCATATAAAGTGACGAACTAGACGGTGGCACCTCTGATTACACACGCCACGGGTCCATCTTGAGGAGCCAACCCGAGAACGATGGTGACACTGGGGATGATTCTTAGAATAAAGTAGATATTTCTGGAAGAAATGTGCCATTTCCCTCAAGAAAAGTTTGAGCGCTTGAAAATGCTCTATACATTTTATGACACATTTCCAGTGTTTCCAAATTTCTTTTTCTGGTAACTAGATGTCCTATTATTCATTTGCACATCATAGGTGAAGCGATAATATAATGGCCTTATTTTATTGTTGCAGACTCTGAGCTTCCATTCACCCATGGTAGGCGAGCCACCTTATCACCGTCAACACCTCCTAGCTCACCTGGTTCCCTTACTACCATTTTTACCAATGGCAAAAGCTGAGTGGCTCCGTCCACAGCACTGTTTGCCAAAGCCTGCCGTTCTTGCTTGGTCAGACTGGCGGTGGTGTTCTGCTCTGAGATGGCGCTTGTTTTGCCCAAGCACAGCTGGTGACTGAATAAGAGGCAATGAAAGAAAGAAAGAACCTGCCCAGAACCACAGGCACAAGTCACAACAGGGCCTTGAGAGCGCAGCCTGGGGCAGGAAGCAGCTTTCCAGCCCCCACCTCCGAGAGGCCCTTGCTTCCTTCTGTTTAAACCCTCAACTATTATTCTAAAGGACCATTATTATTCTAAAGAAAGCACACTGCCCCTCAAGCTTCCTCAGGTCTTGCTACTGCTTGGGAACTAATGCAAGCGTTCTCCCTGCAACCCAGCCTGGGAAATAGGAAGAGCAGTAGGCAGGTGGCAAAAACATCAGTATGCTTTAGAAGGAAGATCCACCCCTGGGTCCCTTCTCACCAGATGTGCAGACAGCTGAGGGTAGCAAACAGGATCCCAGCGACGAAGGCCAGGGGGATAGCCAGAAACACGGTCAGGAACTTGTAGATCACGTATTTGCTGATTTCATAGAGGGCATGGCTGCAGATCCACACTTTGTCAAAGGAGTGTGTATTCTCAGGCTCTGCAATTAGATCCTCAAAACCTAGCTGTAGAGACAAGACACAGGGACCCAACCTGTCATCCAACCTGTCTGCAGGGGTTGGGGGACTAGAGGCACTATAAACAGGGGGAAGTCTGCAGAAAAAACGGTAGACTATTCCCAGCGTTTCCTAGGGTAACCGTGAGCACACAGGAATTGGGGCAACATTCCTGGTTGTTCAGGGAGCCTGAGGGTTGTGTTTCTGGGTCAACAGGGTGCCAATAGGACCAGTGGCCACTGTTGGGGAGGACTTGAAGGGGCATCCTCCTACAGAGAGTTAGGGACCCACAGCAGCCTCCTGCCTAGGTGGTGGCCGGGCTGAAACTCACCTTGAGATGGGAATTGAGCCGGTGGGGATCCCGGTCGTGACTTGAGTCCACGTACTTCTCGGGATCTACGTAGTCGACACCACTGTGGTGGCTGTAGGCGTCGTCCGCCATGAAGAGCTGCACGTCGGCCTTCTCGGTCTCCAGCCCCATCGCGGCTGACGCTGCGCTGCAAGAGCGGCTCGGGTCGGTCCGTTCCCAGGCAGCGCGGCCACCCCTTCCCGCGGCGCCCAGCCCCGCCCCGCTCGCCTCGCCTCGCCTTGCCTCGCTTCGCCTAGGTCGCGCTGCCCGGGCGGTGGCCGCTTTCCGCTGCCGGTTCCCGCTCCCGGCCTTGGCTGGCCGAGCCCCGCCCAGCCCCGCTGGGCCTCTGGGTGGGAGGACAGGCACCTCTCTAGTTGCTTGCCAGAGCCCGAAGGAGCTCGGGGAATCGGCCCGATGAGTCACCTCCTGGCTCCGTGGAGCTGGGCAAAGCGGGCCTCCAGGGCCACTTGGCTAGCAGTTCAGACCTGGGTGCTTAATGGCAGGCAAATTGGCCAGGGAGATGTGCAAACTGGAGCGAGGTCTCCAAGTACTTGGATGGTAAGCAGTAGGAAAGCCTGCGTTCGTTGCCTGTTGCTTTATGTCTTTGGCACCTGCTCCTCAGAGCTAGCTTGATGTTAATTCATGTTAAACTTTTACTTGGTCCCTAACTCACGGTAGGCATCCAATCAGCATTACTGCTGCTCAGTGAGGCTAGAAGCCAAGCATAGAGATTGACAGGGGATGCACCCAACCCTTCAGTTTTCCCAGAACTGGGTATGTGAGGCTTTTGGTCTAGAAGTTTGCCTGTTCCTTTACCTCCAGACTACAACTAACTCTTGATTTTTCCTTAACTCGGGATTTTGTTCAGAGATTTCAGGAATTGCTAACATGCAGACAAATTCTGCAATGTCCTCATAGGTGCAGCGTAAACAGAAGCATGAAACCATGCCATGGTTCGTAGGGGAGTCTGCCAATCATTCTCTTAGGAACTTCAGAAGGGAGGAGCTGGCATAAAGGGTTCACTGGCAGGTAAACTCACACGTTTGTTTGCTGGAAACAGGAATTTGGTGAATATAATTTGAGAACGGATGATGCTTGCAGCTTGCCCAGGGCCCAAGAGACAGTACCAAAGAGTAAGCACCGCCATGCACAGGAGGGTTTAGAACCAGCTGCGCACAGCAAATCAATGTAGGAACTGGATTTGAAGGCTTCTTTGGGAAAAAAAAAAAAACAACTTTACTTAGGAAATAATAAAATTATAAAAACAAAACGAAACAAACAACGATAGCAGTAAAAGACAGGCGCTGAACGGGGAACATATTTTGGAGCTAAAATTCTCTATCTCCTATAGTTAAATAAAAAGTGTCTTCAGTGTGCAGATGGCAGTGTGGCAACAATGCAGAATGTGGCAGGGTTGAGTCCTAGGACCTGGAGGCCCCTCCCCCACCCGGTCATGTGGTCCTTTTACTGGAGCCTCAGGCTACCCCAGGTTTATAGGTGAGCGGCCTGGTTTTGTTAACTTCTTTTGAATGGAAAGGGGTGACTTAAGTCTTACACTAAGGTTTTTTTTTTTTTTTTTTTTTCAGCACTTCACTCTCCGGCATTCATTTGAGCAGGCTGACTTCTGAGAACTGGGTAGGGTCTAGATTAGTATTTTATACCCTTTGAGTAGTAACCCTTTCACAGGGGTCTCCTAAGACCATCGGAAAACACAGATATTTGCATTATGGTTTATTTTTGCAGATTTATTACAGTAACAAGATTACAGTTATGAAGTAGCAACAAAAATAATTTTATGATTGGGGGGGTCACCCCAACATGAGAGACTGTATTAAAGGGTCACAGCGTTAGGAAGGTTGAGAACCACTGGTCTGATTGCTGCCTCCGGAAAGCAGGAGTCTGCAGGGGAGGCCACCATGTTGATTACTAGGATATGGAAGAGATAGTTTACATCCAATTAATCTTTCCTAAAGCTTGCATTTCCTCAAAATGTAAGATCGTCCAATGAAAAGAGCAAAAGCGCATGGCTGCAGTCCAGGTGACGGCTGCACATCAGGCTTCATCCCTCCGGAGGCTTCGGAGGGCCTGTGTGTTTTCAGTGCAGTTAGTAGGCCAAGAGGCAGAACCTATGCAAATAGAGGCTGAATTCTCAGGCAGCAGAGACAGGAGGCCCTAAAGAGGTGAAATCAGTATGCCCTTGATTGGACAGTTTCAGCTACAGATTCGTTTGTAACATTAGAGATGTTTATTTTTAGAAAAGAACGTTCTGAAGCTGAAACTTAAAACAGAAGTTGTCTAGATTTGGTGGATGCCATGAAGAATTGAGAAGAACAAGAAGACTCACCTGCTGACTTGTTGACTGTGCCCCTCTGCCGCTGGTTGGAACTGGATGACTCTCATTCTCTTATTTTAATGACACTCGTGCCCATGTCACTATTTTCATTTATTAAGCTTTTTTTTTAAAGCATTGCCTTAAAAATGATTTTGCGCATCCTACTGGATTATTCTTAGACCATGGCAGCTATCATTGCCCTCAAGGGGATTAAACCAGCATGATTCCCACAGCATAGATGGATGCTACCCTCGATAGATTTTTCCAAGAAATAAAAAAGTAGAGGAACTGCATTAGAGCTAAATATCTGCATTTACAGTTGTATCTTCCAGAGTGTTGGGTTACCCTCCAGTGGCCCCAAAACATATCCGCTATAAGGAAGAGGACACACGCTTCATGTTAAACCCAGGCTGGTGCTTTCATTTTCTGGCTTCTAATAAGATGGAGCTTTAGATGGCACATTAGAGCAATGGCGGAGCACCACCAAGTCATTGATCAGGATTTCCTCCCTGCATTTTCTCATCACATTGTCTAAGAAAGTTCTTTTAATGGCTTTTCCTAATGTGTTTGTAAAAATTCCTATGAATAAAGTCAATTTTCACCTTCAGTTTTTCCCTCAAATCACAAACCTGTCTTCTGATGGCCTGTATTGCCCACATACAGCTTTCATCATTGGGTATTCAAGGAATTGGTTATTATTAAAAGAATCTCATGATAATTCTAGCATATGGATTAGAGGAGGTTTGCTCATCCTCCACGTTATTGGCGGATTCTGTCCAATCATCCTGTGCTATGAGGGCTTGTCCCATGACCTGTAATGTTTATCCACGCCTGACTTCTGCCCCACTAGCTGTAGACGCTGCTGCCCAGCCACGGCAACCCCAAATGTTTCCAGACATTGCTAAACATTCCCTGAGGACCCAAGTCACCTTTCTCCGCCTTCCTGGGTCTGACAGCCTCGAAATTTGACAGTAGTGAATAATGTCACATGAATGGGGAGAAATGGAGGTCCTTCCGTGCATTACTAAGGCTGTGGCTAAGACAAAGCTTGGAATTATACTAATAATTTATCAGAAATCCTATTTTTATTGTGAAACAGCTTCATGTCTATAAAAAATGAAGTCCAACACACACACACACACACACACACACACACACACACACACACACACACACACATGTTTGGAGCTGGACAGTGGTTGAGCACACCTTTAAACTCATTACTGGGGGGCAGATCTCTGTGAGTTCAAGGCCATCCTGGTCTACAGAGCGAGTTCCGGGATAGCCAAGGCAACACAGAGAAACCCTGTCTTGAGGAAAACAAAACAAAGAAAGAAAGGGAAGAAGGAAAGAAGGAAGGAAGAAAAAAGAAAGGGAGGAAGAAAGAAATGAAAGAGGGAAGGACAGAAGGAAGGAAGGAAGAAAGGGAGGGAGGGAGAGAAAGAGAAAGAAAGAAAAAGAAGAAAGGAAGAACGGAAGGAAGAAAGGAAAGAGGGGAGGATGAAAGTTAAGCTTAAGGATTTTTGTCTGTTCTTTAACATTTTTCAAACTAATCAGTTATCAAAATTGCAATGCATTTTCAAATATGTAATCCCGTCAAGAAACCCTTAAAAAACAACTTTCAAATTTTGTCTGTCTGCCAGGTCTCGTATGTTTTCCTCACAATGGCTTGGCTTGTTTAGATGACTGTATCTGGAAAAACACGGATTAGGGGATATCTTGATCCTTTATATTTCATCTTAAGACCATATGAAACTCAGGGATCATTGGCAAATCCCACCTATTGAATAATTTCCCCAAGTTTTAGGTTAACTTTAATTAAGGAATCGGTGTCCTTGTTAAAAGAACAAGGCACCTGCTGATCAGTGTCCCACTGTCACCAGGACAAACCTTGAGAAGTTTGGAGACAGAGTTGCATCTTGTTTAAGCTGATCCAGTCCTAGAACAGTGGGCTTTGAATAATTAATTATTCAAATAGGTCTCTAGTTTGTTTTCACATCTTTTCCTGTCTTCCTCACTTTATCTTCTTCTTCCTCCAACCATTCCCCATCTCCTGACAATATCCTGGGCCCTGCCTGAAGTTTGGATCAGATAAAAAGTATGTGTCGTTACAGTTCTTCAATTATCACACTTGTGAAGTGGTGCCAGATACTTTATAAAAATTTCCCCATTTTTTTCTCTCACATACCGCTTGTCTTTTTTTCTCCCTACCCCAAGTAAAGTAAGTCTTGCATCAGTGAACCAGGAATTTCTGGTTTATTACTAAGACACAGTAGTTTGTTTATAATTGGTGCCAGGTTGATATTTTATCTGTTTCAAACAGGACCTCCCCTGCCCCAGAAATGTCATACACAAGAATGTTCGAAGCACCCTTTCTGTGGGAATGCCTGGCTCTTAGAAACAGCAGGGAAAAGAGAGTGAGCTTCATCAGTCTGTATTCACTGTTGATGGTGGTAGGATAGGTCATTCTATTCTCATCCAGAACAATGCAAGGCGATTAATTTTAGCATTATTTTATCCTGTTTTCCATAAGTAAAGGATGTTCCTGTTTAGCCTTCTAAGTGTCTCATTGATTTCTGGAGCACTGTATATACTAAAAAGACATAGCTATAGGACTTTAATGGTTTATCTTTCCGGAACATGAAATAGGAACTCATTAAGCTTTAGTGGGCACTAAATTCAAGTTACACTTTTAAGAAGCGCAATTTCCTCTGTATGCAGGAGGGATCCGGGCTTTTGCTGCACTGTGGAGCTGCCTTTTCCCAGTCTTAACAGTGGATCATGAAGTTGTTTTCTTGATTTGAGGGTAAGCACTTTGATCACATTGATCTATTAATTTTGTATCTGCATGCCACGGCCCATATCTGGAGATCAGAGGACAACCTGAGGAGCTCGGTTCTCATTCTCCACAACGTAGGCTCCGGGAACAGAAATCTGATCGCTATGTTAGGTAAAAAGTGCCTTAAATCACAGAACCATCCACCGGGGCTTGATTTGAGATTTTATTTTAGACCCAAACAATGATTTTATCTAAGATTTAAGGCTTTGTGTTGTATAATAATAACCCTTTTCTTTCTCTGTGTGCACTCATGTGCATGAATACATGTGGTGTACTCGTGTGTGTGCAGGTGCACTTGCCCCTGTATGAACAGACGGAGGCCAGAGGTTGGAGCCTGGTACTGTCCTCTTGTTCCTGTTCACCTTGCTCTTTGGAGAGCAAATCTTTCAGTGAACCTGGAACTCAGCATTTTGGCTAGAGAGGCTGGCCAGTGAGCCCTCAGGATCCACCTGCCTTTGCCTCCCTAGACCTGTTCTTCGGATGCATGTCATGAGATAGGATGATGCTCAGCTTCCGTACAGGTGCTGGGATGGGAACTGAGGTGCACCCGCTTGCTCAGCAAGCGGGTTTCCTCTATGTAGGTTACATGCCCCCTTGCAGTGATCAAATATGCCAGAAGACCAACTTAAGGAAGAGTTTATTTTGGCTCAGAGTTAGAGGGTGCAGTCTACAGTGCTGGAGAAGGCCTGGTGGAGAGGAACTGGAGGTAACTGCTCACACTGGAGAGCGATGGCCATGCTGCTTCGCTCGCTTCCTCCATTTTATTCAGTCTGGGACAGGAACCCAGGGAATGGTGCCGCCCACAGTTAAGATGGATTTGCCTACTTCAATTACCCTAATCTCAATAATCTCTCTGGGGTTTGCCAGAAGCTCACCTCACCCATTATTACCTTACACACATGCCCAGAGGTGTGTCTCCCAGATGATTCTGAATTCTGTCAAGTTGATGGTCACAGCCACTATGCCATGGCCCCATCTCCCCAGCCCCCTTTCTCTCATATTTATAAATATTTTCAGCTTTCCTGTAGAATTAATACAACTTTGTAAAAATTGCCTGTCTAGTTTACATTAGCTAAGACAGGACAGCCCCACTCCACACGTCCTCCCCACCCCCCAAAGTTCAAAAGATGAAAAAGAGAAAAGATGGCAAGAAAAGTTTCTCTTAAGTTGTAAGCTCGTCGTATATTTTCGGTCGAGAAATGGGAGACCAGTGCAGAGGGCTCCTCCTGGCTCTTGTGAAGTACGGTGCGAGTGTCCATGAGGCCTCTTCAGTGCATGAAAGAATCATTGTGAGCAAAGAGCAAAGGGAATCCAATTCTGCAGAGCAAATGGAAGACAGCCAAGGGGCTGGGCAGGAAAAATTTTTAGATTAGATTTTCCTATCAATAAATATCTGGGAATAATTTTGGCTCCAGAATTTTTTTCTTTCTAAAATATGTTTGTCTATTTCTGTTCCTTAGTGGCATAAAACTGTAAGACAGATTTTTTTTATAACACGTAAAGGCATAAAAATAGGAAATATGGGTGTCTGCATTTATTCTTTGTGTGCCTCAAAAGCATAGTTAACCCTCAAACTGTCTTCCAAATGCTTGTTAAGTCTTTAATCTCTCATTTAAAATGGCTCCAGGATTGGAGAGAAATGGAGATAAAAATGAGGTTATTTTATTACAATATATCACCAGCAGGACTATTGAAATACTTATATATGAGGATAAGTTAATGTTTTTCTAGTTAATTAATTAATAAATGTATAGACCTTGTATTTCAAAGTAATTTTAGTAGATATATGTATTTTCTTTTTGTTAAGAAGACAATGATGGGGGAGAGGAGGAAGAAATTCCTGGAGAACCAAGAACATGCAAACATTAGGCAAAACACCAAAGCTCTCATTGGAATATCATTTGTTTCTATAAAAATTTTATATATATTGTCATTTCACTTTCTCAGAGTGATACAATTGTTTCTAAACAGAATCGTTTCTCCCTACAGTGCATGAACATGATATTCTGACAATTCTCAGTCTGCATTGGTTCAGGTAATTAGTTCAGTAAAAAAGCCTGTCCTTTCCCCTTTAAAAACCATTGTCGTTGGAAGCTCTTGGATAAACAGGACGCTGGAAATAAACCTGGGTAGTAAAACAACTGTGGTCCTGAGAAAATGCACACTGCTTTATTTGGAAGCCGTAGAATTTGCAGAATGTGGCTGCAAAGGGCACGCTACTCAAGTGACGAGGCTCTGAAGACTTTTATTATGAAAGCAAAAGTATTTTCTGAAGGAGGGGAGCACAATTAGCTAAATGTTTGGGACAAAAATAAAGTTATTATTTTACCATTTTGGAAAAGCTTTGCCGATTTCTCTGCATTGTAATTGTTTTGTTTCATGAGACAGGGCCCCTCTCTGTAGCTCTGGCTGTACTGAAGCTCACTATGTAGACTAGGGTGACCTCAAACTCACAGAGACCCACAGGCCTCTTCTTGCTGAGAGCTGGGACCAAAAAGGTGAACACCACTACCTTGTTCAGCTCTGGTTTATTTTTTCAGTCTTTAATTACCAGTCAAGTAAATTTTCACATGATAGGAATGTTTAATTTTGTTCTTCTTCCCTCCTTTGTTCTTCTTCGGAGTTTCTGTTTCTTCCTAAGATCTTGTTTTTCCCAATCATAGTCTGACCTATTCACAACATTTCAGAGCCGGGAAGAACTTAGAAGCCTTAGACCAATGCCCTTGCTAGCAAGCACCTTTAAAAACTCTGCTGGAATATCACAATAATGAGAAGCTAGTTTATAAAGGAAACCGAAAATAAGGTTTTTTATAAACTTCTCTGTTATTCTTTTGTGCCAGCAACTACTTATGTAAAGACCTAACTCTGTATCTCTGTATGCATGCATGTATGTATGTATGTATGTATGTATGTATGTATGTATGTATCTATCTATCTATCTATCTATCTATCTATCTATCTATCTATCTATCTATTTATTTTAATTCTGCCTTTGCTATTCTAGGAAAATAAGTATTAAAGCCCAACTGCTATTTTGTAAAGGTTACTTTTTAAACACTAGGTTTCTCCTCACTAAACATTTCTGTAGCTAAGCTACCCCATTAATCTCAGTTTTTCTTCATGCGTGATGGTTTTCAATCTTATGATATTGGGTTTTTTTTGTAGTTTATTACAATATGTCAGAAGTCACACTCAAAGTAAAAACACTTGGTCTGGCCGTCTGGGCAGCAGGGCTTAGCATTATAATATTGCATCACTTTCTTTCTATTACTCTACAGACTGATTTTTGGGTTGCTGTATTATAGTTCTGATTCAAATAAATCTCACTGGAAACTGAACTTTCTGTTTTCTGTTTCTTTGGTTGGGTCACTACGCAAAGGCAATAATAGTTGGTAATACCTGTATCTTAAGAAGTCAATTAAGGCATTTCGATTAAATTTCATCCCTTTCTGAGTTATTGTCTTTCTTGGGATGCTATTTCTTATGCGTGTCTCGGCCATCAGTCTGTTTTCCACATTTACTCCTAGTCACCGATGGAAAGTTGAGTGAATGACAGTTGTGAAGAGTTACGCAGCATTCCGATTGAATTGGTAAATATACCTCCTATATGCTGATGACTTCTAACTGTATAGTTCTTCCTGTGCTTCTGGACTTCAAGGATATACCCGGTGATAACCTTGATATTTCCAATCTCATGTGCCTCGAAAACTAGCTTTTAGTTTTTAGCCCCAAATCAAACTGTCTTGCTGTTCTGATCACACAGTTGGTTAAAATCCAAATGCAGGCATCAGTTTTAATGTCTACGAGGTGCTCGTTGCTCCCTGACCAGCAGGTTTGTTAGTTCTAGCTCTCAAATCAATGCTTCCACCTTCTTCCATTGTGCTTCCTCTCCCTGGTCTCAGTTCAGGTCACTGCATCAGGCTCCACAGAGCACATCTTTGTTCTCACAAATTGCTTCCCCCACCCAGTATCCAGTGACCCTTGTAACAACACACAACTGAAAACATATTTTATTAGATATATTGCATATGCTTATAAAGGTGACAAGATCATATATATATATATACAGCTCAATGAGTCATCACAGAGAAAATTTAATCTATTCTCTCTATTCAAATAAAGACTGAATGTCACCAATCCTAGGAGCTGATTGCATGCCAATCTTTGTCACTTTCCCCTCCTTGCCTCAATGGAAGTCTAATCCTAAACTTTCACATAATGCACTATATTTTCCTGTTTAAAATTTTATATACACAAATAGTTCACTCAGCCTACTTTTCTATTTTGTTTAATTCATTTCAGAAGCGATGATTGTGAAACTCATCTGCATTGTATATCAGAGTGGTTCTTTCATTTTCATTTTTGTACCATCTCATTGTTATGTAACTTGTTGTTGTATGAACAAACAGCAAGTGATTTCTCCATTTTAAAGCTGATGAAATCTGGTTGCCAGTTTGGGGGTGACAGGATAATGGTCAATTCTAAATATGTTCTTTGCTGATGATCTATACCCTTTATTTGAGGTACGAAGTTAAGAGAAGATTTCTATTAAGGGACAAATACATGTTCAATACTTATAGCAACTTACACATTCTCTTGTCTGGAAACTGCACACAAAATTTTGAGTTTTAAAACTCCATGATTCTGAAGTTTTGAAAATACTAGGTACATGAGCAAGCACACAGATATTAAGGTTGACTATGTCTAGAATAAAAAGAGATATCCCTGTTATTCTATTGAACTCATGAGGTAGATGAAAAGCAGGAGACAGATATTCATGCCGAGGGATGGACTGCTCACTGGCAAACACTCATAGCAAAATTTAAGAGCCAAAAGAATCAACCTTACTTAAATATCATTCCGGGGAATGGAAAATGCATTCTCGTTCTACTCCCTTCATTGGAAGAGACAATATGATTGTCAGAAGAGCCATATTGCTTTACAAAAAGAGCTTTTAATCTAGCTGCTGAGTTAGTAGATTTGGTTTTGGAGTTATGACATTCTCTCTCTCTCTCTCTCTCTCTCTCTCTCTCTCTCTCTCTCTCTCTCTCTCTCACTTATGACTCTATTTCTCTTGCCTTTTCTGTCTCTTCATTTTAATCATTCACCTTTTGGCTGCCATGTGAAGACATGGGTATTCCTTTTAGCTTAACCACACAAAACTTGAAAATAAAAATCTCTACTACCTATAGATATCTATAGTTTTGGTGCATTTGAAGTAGTGGTGGCGGAGGAGTAGGAGCCTAGGCCGAGTGGTGCTGGTTAAGTTTCATGGTGTAAATCTAGTGTTGGTCTGTCTTCAGATTCAAATGGAAACATTTTGAAAGTGAAAAGTGAGATTTGGTAACTGCATCAGATAAACGACCCAGATGAAGACTGTCCTAGGAAGCTGGCACTATTGCTGCGCTAATGTGCTACATGTCTACATCCTCTTCTTCCATGTATGGGGGATGGATGGTGTTACCTCTAACGTGTATAACTTAAGTTAGTGGGGTTTTTCAAGAGAGCAAGGAAAGGAGAAATCCTCTCCTAGTTATGATACAGAAGAAATAACATGAAGTTAGACTTGGAATATTTTATCTGTTAGTCAACTGCTTCTACCTTTGCATTTTCATGGTGAAGGGGCATAAAATTAAATGAAACACCATAGCCCCAGAGATCCACACCTAAGTCACTAATTCCTAACATTATATGTATCATTGATGTTTTTCTCTGAGGACGTTTACATTTGAGTTTATGAAAAATTTAGTGGATCAGGTAATTCCTGTTGTGCTCTAAAGCATTGGTAGGATTGACAAATCTCTATGATTATTAATGTTAGGTCCAGATATAAGCCCACTCCCTAGGCTCATGGCCAGCCAGTAAGGCGTCGCCTACACTTGAAAGGAAATTTGTCCTAAAGTATTTAAGGCATGTTTCCTTCTGTGATGTGCTACATTTTAGTTTTGACACCAGCAAGGTGTTGATTATGGTTCAGTAAACAGTTCATGACTAAAACTTCCCAGCCCTTCATTCCCTGTATGTAGAATGGTCATTCTCAAACACAGTCCTGCAATATGTTTCCTTGACTGCCGGAATTATCTCAGAGAGTCTTGTTTCAATTCTCTCTAGGGAGAATATGATGCTATGTAAGTTATGGCAGTCTATCCAAAATAGAATGAATTTCAAACTGAGATTAAAATGCATTTCAAGGAAAATACTGAAACTGTGTAACCATTAACTGCCTAGGATTATTGTTTAGTGAATTTTTTGATTGATGGTGTAAGAAAAGTAGAATTAATAAGAGAAAGAGAGTTGGAGTTAATAGGTCATTGTTATTCTGCACATACAAGGCAAGTGGTTAGTAGATAGCATAGTTTAAGTGTGTTATAGTTAGAGATTCTATTGCTGTGATGAAACACCATGACCAAAGCAGCTTGGGGAGGAAAGAGTCTATTATTACACTCCCAACAACGGAAAATGAAGGGAAGCCGGTAGATAATATTCTAACTCAGTAGGAGTGGCACATGCCTTTCTGAGAGGAGTGGTTGACCTGGAGTGCTGGCCAAGGGACCAGCCACCCACATGACTTCTTTTGAGTGGTTCTGAACTGCTTCAGAAGAGTAAGAGCTGAAAGAGTGAAGAGAATCTATACACCTTGCACAGTTCAAAAGATTGTGCTAAATAAAGCTTGGGGTCTGCTCAGAAAATCATAGATATTTAGCTTCCTTAAAAAATGATTTATTGAGCTAAAAATCCACATACAAGAGAATTTGTTATCAGGTAACACGATTTAACTGTTTTCAGGATACTCACAAAGCTATGTAGCCATTATCATAATCGAGTTTTTGATCCAATCGTTTGATCATGGGGCTTCTTTGCTTAGTTGTGCACAATGTCTGTCTGGTAAAACATTTTGGTGACCTTCTGAAGAGACCCTGTACCTATTAGCTATTGTCTCTTGACCCATGCAAAGCCACCATTCCTGAGCAACTGATGAATTATTCTCTGCCTCCGTAATTTGCCTACTTAGGGCATTTAATATAACAACATCATGTAATTCATGATCTCTTATGCCTGGCACCTTTCACTTAGCACAGTTTCCCAGATTTTTCTTGTTGCATCATAAAACCAGCATGCCTCCCTGTTTTCCTAAATAATTATGCCTCTTAGTCATGTCCTATACTCATTGGTTAATGGAAATTTGATTTTTTTGCATTTTGGTTATAATTAATGCTGCTATGAGCTTGTGTAAGCAAGTTTCTGTATAGATGTGCTTTCAAGGTGCTTGGACCTGTGTCTAGGTTTGGAGATGCTGGGTCCTACAGGGACTCTGAGCTTAGTCGCTGGAGAAGCTGCTAGACAATTCTGCAATGTGATGACATCTCTTTTTCAGTTTTCACTCTTTACTTTAGTGTCTGAGAACTCCTGCTTTTATACATATTTATTAAAATGCACTTTTATCTGTCTTTTTTCTATGCACACTAGTGCATGTGAAATGGTATTAACATGTTCCTGATGGATGATTATAAATTTCTTTATTTTAGATCCAAGATGTTTGCCTATATAGGCCATTTGGATTTTTAAATGAAAAGTTAAAGAGTTTTATCTAAAACATTTCATTCCTGATGTAATTCTCAGCTCATTTCACACAACTAATATCTTCTAATATGTCTTTCTGTTAGATTTATCATGTGGCAATTGAGTTATAGTACACAGCCTTTCTAATAGTATCTGTCTTGTAGCTAATGTACCTTTGCCTCACAAAAGGCTGTAACTTACCCAGGTCATTTGTGGCTCCTATCTTTAGACCCTTGTCAGTGGTACGTGCCTGTAATCCCAGCAGAAGCCTCATTAGGAATTCAAAGCTAGCCTGGGTTACACAGTGACTTCAGAATGCGATCCTGTCTTAAACAACTGTGACAACAAAACCATGTCTGAAGAACCTGTATCTGAAATTATGAGGAGTAATTATTTCGAGAGGTATAAAGAGCCAAACAATCTTTTTGCCAATTAAAAAGCTTGTCATATATTTATAAAATACGTGGTTATGGCGCCGAGTTGGTGAGATGTTTATATCACACTGGCTACATTTAAGAGTATTGTTAGTATTTATAATATTCTGGAAATTACATTTCATGAAGCCATCTAGACTGTGGTGCAGAAGGCGTTTTATGCCAACTTAGAAGTTTACAAAGGGACACCATGCCCCCTCCCAAACTTTTTCAGAGGCTGATAAAAAAGGAAGAAGGATATTGCTGTAGACTTCTTCCCAACCCCTCCAGTTTCATTTGATATAGCTTACTTTCCTTTTTGGTGCTTTGTTCGATGCTAACAAAAATCTTGGCGGGGTCTTGAGCGCCGCGGAAGATGCAGCTATTGGGTCTCTGAGCACGTACTTCCTACCCTTCTGCTCGTTCGTCCGTTCCATGCTCTTTCTCACAGATGTCCCCGGAGCCTTGGATGAGGAGCTTGAGAGACATTGCCTATTTAGGGCTACAGAATCGCAACTTATCCCCCCCCCCCCACTTTCACCGAGCCACCTTCACAGTCCCAGTCATGTGCTTTTGAATATTACAAGTTTTTTTTTTCTTTTTGGTTTTTCGAGACAGGGTTTCTCTGTGGCTTTGGAGCCTGTCCTGGAACTAGCTCTGTAGACCAGGCTGGTCTCGAACTCACAGAGATCCGCCTGCCTCTGCCTCCCGAGTGCTGGGATTAAAGGCGTGCGCCACCATCGCCCGGCTTGAATATTACAAGTTTATATGTACCTCAAAGGCTAGCAGGTAGGCTGTTTTCCAGTCTGAAATTGAGTTCCCTTTGTTCTGCAGTCAAAGCATGTTGCACTTTTTTTTCAGCAATATGGTCTTATTAATAGCTAGGAAACATAATCAACCTAGAAGCCAATCAATTGATAAAGAGGCAAGGAAGATGTGGTACGTATATGCAATGAAATTCTATGCAGCTGCTAAAATAAAACCTGAAACACAAGTGAATGGATGAAACTGGGGGAAAATATTCCGAGTGAGGTAACCAAGGCTCAGAAATACAAATACTGCACATTAGGGAGCGTTACAATAAAGCAATAATACAACATACATTAAATGAATGCGGAGAAGAGCAATAGTCAGGGTGGAAATATGGAAGCAGGGAAAGTGGGTTAAAGGAAAGGAGAGGGTGGGGAATAGCAACGAAACTGAAGCATGTATGAAAAAGCCGAACAGAAACCTGTCTTTCAACCCAAGTAAAAATCCTGACGATAGAAGACAGTGGGAAACATGTGACAGGAGAGAAAAGGGGGCTAATGCTGGGGGCTGAAAGTTTTAGTGGGAATGGGGACAGATAGATGAGGGGAGGAGGGCCTTAGCCAAACCTAAGGATCTGTGAAAAAGCCCAATGGAAATCTGCTACTTTTTAGGCCAATTACAAAATATAGTAAATGAATGAGTCAATGACTGAATGGAATTTGAGTGGCAGTATTCTACCCGGATAAAAAATTGATGCTTCCAGAAGACATGGATTATTAAACAAAAATCCCGGTGCTAGACATGGGTACCTCCCTACATGTTATTAGAGAGATCCTAGAGGTCTCAATAACAACATGAGATTTTCATCTCTTAATTCTTTTTTTGGCTAATATGTTTTTAAAACACCTTCAATTATACTTATTACTTACTGTTAAAAGAAAATCCTAGTTCTGCCTCAACTGTAGGTTTTTTAAGCATTGTGAGTGTGTTGCAGTTGTTAAGCATACTGCAATGCTTGCTTTGGCAGCCAAGAGGCAAGGCTTCAGCTGCGGAAAGGGTTTTCATCTGTTCAAGCCAAATATGGACTCTTGCAATGTCCCTCCATATACAGGCTTCTGTTTACAGCTTGACTTGGGTTTATCACTTCCATACGTATCTCCACAAGGGACAAAGTGGAATTTTCTTTGCTCCTTATACTTTCTTGTGTCTTAGCACTTAGCTTCGTCATTCGGAATCCAGGCTCATGATTAATTTGGCAAATAGGAAGGCATCCTCGGTAGAGAGAGGAGACAGACTTTGTGTCCTGGAAGGAAATGGATAACAAGTGTAAGGAGGGGTTGCTGTCTAGGGGAACCACGAACAGTGAGAACATTACTAGCCACTGCTTTAGAACCCGGGGAAAGGCAGGGAATGGAACACACACAGCTGCCTGAAATGATAGAACAAAAGCAGTGTTGGCCTCTGGGTGAATCAAGCCGAAATCCACCCGTCTTCCGCCTTCTGATCTTCTGCAGATGTCTCCAGTTAGCTGAATCCAGGAGGTGCCTAAAGAACATGGCCATCCTAAAGGAATCTCTAAGGCTGGTTTCTGAAGCAGCGGGTGAGAAGGACAGAAGACAGCTGGGGAGCAGGTGGAGGATGGTCAGATCAGAGAGGGCAACAATACGCTAGGATGGTAAGAGGCGGTGAGTGTAGGAGAAAGTTGGTTTATGGCTGTGTCCCCAGAGTTCTAAAGGGACTGAGACCTGTGATGGAGTCAATATTGGGCTTCTCCAAGTCAATGATGTTAGACAGTGGGGTCCTAGGAAGGCAACTGAGTTGGGATGAAATACTGAGAGTAAAGACCCTCAATGAGGACTTTAAAAAAAAAAAACACGTCAGAGACGTTGCCCTGTGACAATGCAGTGAGGAGGTGACAAAGGCTAACAAATGGAATTGGTGTTCTTTGAGTACGTGTTGGGGATTTTAATGGCGACGTACCTCATAGGGGGAAATTGGTAATGTCACAACCCATCAGCCACAAAGAGTTCTGAGTTCAAACTGTGTTCAATGATGGCTCTAGTATTTGAATAAACTGGAGAGATAAGCTAGTTCCAGAACTGGTTGGAGGCGTGCCTTACAGAGTCTTCCAGGAAACAGATACTGTCATGGAAGTAGACACCAGAACTACAAAGGTTTTGGTGGCAGAACACTCACAAAGGGAGAAGGAGAGGGGACTTGCGGTAGAGAGAGTCATGGGACCACCATGTAATGGAGAGAAAGAGAGAAAGAGGTCGACAGACAGACAGACAGACAGACAGACAGACAGACAGACAGAGTTTTGGCAGCATAGATGAAAGAAAGTTGGCCTGAGGTCCCTGATATGCCCAGAACTGACTAATACAGCCCATGGAGAGGTAGCTCAATGGGGAACAGGTTGAAGGAAGCACAGAAGGGTGGCCAGAACTGCCCTTCCTTGGGCTCTCTTTCAGGTGTGGGTGATGCCCAGCCAGCTTTTGGAAGGATGCACTTAGCAGCAGTTTAATTAATTGTACTGCTAATGGGATGATGTTGTAATGAGGAGTGGGCGCCCAGACGTGTGGGTAACTGAGTCCACAGAAAGCCTGAGAAAGCTTGGGAAAGAGTAAAGCATGTTTTCTTGGTAGCTGCAATTTCTCGGTTCTGCTCTGCTTGCTAGTCGCAAGCTAGTGCTCTCGTCTAAGAGAGGCTTCCTGACTCAGCTTTAGCTGCAAAGCTTGCAGCTCTTTTAATAAGAGGTCCTGCCACGAAACACTTAAA
>NC_022035.1:12086935-12117285 GCF_000317375.1 Microtus ochrogaster | reverse complement strand
AAGCGCACCTTGGAGTGCTACACACAGATGATTGGAAATGGGTTAGTCCAGGTGCGAGAGTTAGCCGAGAAAAGGGCTAGAGCTAAAGAGCCAAGCAGTGTTTAAAAGAATACAGTGTCCGTGTAATTATGCGGCCGGGGTGCGGCCGGGGTTCTGGGGATGCAGCCCCGCCGCACCTATTACTACACCTGATATGCCCAGAACTGACTAACACAGCCCATGGAGAGGTAGCTCAATGGGGAACAGGTTGAAGGAAGCACAGAAGGGTGGCCAGAACTGCCCTTCCTTGGGCTCTCTTTCAGGTGTGGGTGATGCCCAGCCAGCTTTTGGAAGGATGCACTTAGAAGCAGTTTAATTAATTGTACTGATAATGGGATGATGTTGTAATGAGGAGTGGGCCGCATCCCGCTGCCCAGCTAGCTTAACCCTTGAAAGAACCACATGGAAATTGTATTCATTTAAACACTGCCTGGCCCATTTTCTCCAGCCCCTTATTGGGTAAGGAGGGCAGCAGGCTACGTATTCATTTAAACACTGCCTGGCCCATTAGTTCTAGCCTCTTATTGGTTAACTCTCACATCTTGATTCAACCCATTTCTAATAATCTGTATGTCACCACGAGACCATGGCTTACCAGGTAAGATTCAACATGTCTGACCTGGTAACTTCATGGCAGGTGGCTCTCTCTGACCCTGCTTTCTTCCTCCCAGAATTCAGTTCTGTCTACCCCGCCTATCTATGTTCTGACCTATCAGGCCAAGCAGTTTCTTTATTAATTCACCAGTGAAAGCAACACATAGATAGAAGACTGTCCTACACCAGGATGGGACAAACAGGACCAATGAGCTGGTCCACAGAAGCCAGAGAACAGAACTATAAGGAGGAAGGGAGTCTGGGATGGGAGTTAGAGAGAGGGAGATGTAAGGAACGGGCAGTGACTGGAGGAGTCTCAGCATGTTCTTCTCGGGAAACTTATCAAACAATGGAATGTGGGGAAAAATTTATGTCTTTGGGTATTTTTTTTAATGTGACAAGGTATGTGTCACACTTAAAAATGATTCAGTGTGTTGTACTCAAGTCTAAAGTATGCAGTGTGATGGAACCTGAAGAGAGGGGATCAAATAGCAAACATAGATCCACGCTAGCAATAGAAAGAGTGCTAAGTCAAATCAGTAGGCGAATATCCTGAAGACTTAAAGGGGCTATACTGGGTCATAATTTATATATTTTGTTGATATGTATCTCTCTCTCACACACACACACACGGATTCTTGAAAACTAATTGCAAATGTAAATTTGATCACATACTTTTGTTTTAGTGTCTCTCTTCCTGGGTGGTCTCCCTGGTGTGTGTGTGTGTGTGTGTATGTGTGTGTGTGTGTGTGTGTGTGTGTCAGTTAGAAGATCATGAGGGATGTCTTCCTTGGCCTTATTTTTGAGGCAGGGTTTCTCACTAAACTAGAGGTTGCCATTCTGGTTTGGCTGTCCAGACAGCTGTAAGGAGCTATCTGCCCTTGGCACCCCAGCACTGTAGTCATGAAAGCGCACCAAGCCCCACTTCTCTTGGGTGCTGGGAATCGAAATTCAGCTCCTTGTGCTTTCATGGCAAGCATTATGTACTGAGCCGTGTCTCTCATCCAAATAGCCTACTTTTCTCTTTACACATTTACAGGCTTTAGGATGTGATGGAAGACTGCACAGGGCAGGTCGTGTAATCAAGCCTGGGAACAGAACACTTTCTGGTTACCTTCTTGCCCTCTCAGTTCTCCATAAACTTAGAGTTCCTTGTTTGCAAACATTTTGATTCTTATCAATTCTTTTTAGTATGAACAAACTAAGAGTTCTCACATTGAGAAGGAAATATGTCATGAATTTTTATTTTATTAAAAAGTGTTTCTGTTTTTTTGAGACAAACTATGTTTATTTCTTAGGCAGCCCAGACTGGTCTGAAACTCGCTCTGTAACCCAGACCGGAACCCCTCACGAGTTACAGTTGCACACCCTGCATCAGGCTGGGTTTTTTTAAACCCTAATCAGTATTTTTGATAAACTCATTTACTTGGGGTAGGACTGCAGTTTTGTGGGGAACGTGATTTCTGTTTCTAAACAATGAAGATATTCTTTTGAAGATATTTGTTGTCATTGTGGCAGTATATGAATTAAAGTGGGAAGCATACTGAGGTCAGCACATCAGCTGAGTGAGGATAGCCTGCAAATTTGTGAATTATTCCCTGTTTACTGGAGGAAACATTTTTTTGAATTGGAAATATCACATATTCTGTAAAACATTATTTCTGTAATAGTTTTTTCACTGTTCCTCCTATGTTGGGGAGGGTTTGGTGTTTTGCCTCCAGTTCCTGTCATTGTAGAATGTGTTGTCTCCTTCTTGGGAGCTTCTCTCCTTTGGCATAATGCTGACATGTTTTCCACTTTCTGCCTTCTGGATTGTGCATGCTGTTACCTGTTGTAAACATTTATATAAAAATGACACTTTATTAAGCCCTGACATCGTTCACTTAAGTGCTGCAAGTGGTAATTTTCCTAGGATATTTTAAATTCCTTGGGATTTAAAAAATGTTAAAAGGATATAAAAGAAAAAATTCTTTTCAAAGTAGGGAAACTTCAAGCCATTTGTAAATGGTTATTTTAGATGACTATGGCCAAAAATGTTAGTCAGATATTTGGCATGTGATATAGTTCCTATTTACTGCCTTCCATAGCATCAAAACTAACCATCCACAAACGTCTTCAGATCCCCCAAATACTTGGGTCCTATACTTGAAAACTTATATAAATACTACAATAGCATAGTTTTGACCAGTTTGTACTCTTTGAACTTATTCAAGTTGTAGTATTACTTTATAAAATATTAACGTGCAATCAGCTCATGAAAATAATATTTTGGTCTGGCATATATCTCAAGATGTTGACTACATATAAGAAGAAGTTAACTTTTTGTGTGGTGGAGACTAGCAAGCTTTTCTTTTCTCAAATTCTCTGGCATGCTTTCTCATGGAGATAATCTTGTATTTTAACCTTGGATCTCTACCACATCTATTATATGTTATGAAACTATCCTGAAATGAGTCAAATGACAAAATGTTATTTACAATGCTTTTTTTTCTGCAAAGGATTGGTTTTAATAGTTTGAGGACTATGAAATGGAGTCTTTTTCTTCAGATAACTTTGGGAAAATATTAAGTGTAGGGTGTTCAGTTCAAGATTACAGTGATGAGGTTTTCCATGAAGGAAGCTGAGAGAGCAAAGTGGTGAAGAGAAGCCAACCAGTTGAGCAATGGAGTGGCTGGAAACAAGTGAGCAGAGCAAGAAGACAGGGGATTGTGGAGGACAGGGGTAAAGTTGAGAAGACTAGTTCAGGACAAGTGGAGAGCTTGGGAAACATTTAACATTGGAATGAGTTTCTCTTTTTCCCTGAAATGGTCAATAACATCTACATTGGAATCTAATGTTTTTGGACTCATCCAGTCCCAAAAAGAGTAGAGGAAGAAAACCTTCTGTGTTCCATGAATCAATAGAAACTTCCAGTATTCCAAATTGTAATGAAAACATGGGGGTTCTTTATTTAGAATTATTTATAAGAGCCACACCAATGTGAAGTGATAACATGGATGTTGTGTTCTCAGCTTCCCTGGTTTGTTGATTGTCAGCTACTTAGGAAGACCTTGAAATGCTTGAGGTTAAATTTATGTAAATAGAGATTCTGTCAAATGCTTTCAAATCGCCAATTTGAAAACAGCTTTTTCATCACGGGGCAGAATAGTTTTAGTTAACTGCAGACTGTCTTACAGTTTTAAAGGTTTAGTCCTTGCCATCACAGCAGAAAGCTTAGCTGCTTGCAAGCACACATGGTGCTGGAAAAGTACCTGAGAGTTCTACATCTGGATCTACAGGCAGCAGGGGGAGAGAGAGAGAGAGAGAGAGAGAGAGAGAGAGAGAGAGAGAGAGACAGACAGACAGACAGACAGACAGACAGACTCAGGCCTGTGATTGGCTTTTGGAAACCCCAAAGCCCACCCCCAGTGACACATTTCCTCCAACAAGGCCACAACTCTGAATGCTCTCAAATAGTGCGGCACTTCCTGGTGACCAAGTATTCCAATCTATGAGCCTATAGGAATCATTCACATTTCTCTGTGTTTGTACATGTGTGTGGGTATACATGCATGTTGGTATGCGTATGTGTATGTGGAGGCCTGTGGTTGGTGTTTGGAAGCATCCTCAAAAACTCATATATTTACATTCATTGAGGCAAGGTCTTTCAACCAAATCACAGCTCACTGTTACCAGTCTTGTTAGCCAGCTTGCTCATGGTATCTCCTGACTCAGCCTCCTGGAGGCTGGAATTACAATTCTGGCCATACTCACCAGCATTTTGCCAGCTCCTGGAAATGCTAATTCTGGTCCCCATACATTTTAATCATTGAGCCAATCTCTCCAGCCCCTGACAACATCGCCTATTAAACCAAAGTGTTAAATATTTTCTCCTGTGAGTTTATAGGTTTGGCGTTTGTCTTTAAGCCTAAACCCATTTCAAGAGATTTGTTTATTACATGAGAAAATAATGAAGAGGCATAGCTTTCCATGAACTTCAGCAATTGTTTTGGCATCATTTGCTGAAAATATTTTTTTCTCACTACAGATTTATCAAAATATAACTACTCATGTATGAGTGAATCCCTTTCTAGACATTCCTTTCCATACTCAATCTATAAAATTATTCATATTTCAGTGTCTCAGTTTAGATTGGGCTCTTGACTTTTTTATATAAACTCTTCAACTTTGTTTTCTTTCAAAATTGCTTTTTCTATTCTCCATCATTCAGTCATATCTATGCATAGATATATTTATTTTTAAATATATATTATTTTAACTATGCATAACTATGTGCCTCTTAGGTGGGTATGAGCACGTGGGTGTGGTACCCTTGGGACCCATAGACAGCATTGAATACCCTGTATAGGAGTTATAGGCAATTGAAAGGCAGTTGACATGGGTACTAAGCACTGAGCTTACATCTGCAAGAACACCACATGTTTTCATTCTCTGAGAGATCTCTTAGCCTTACATTTAGGGCTTGTGTAAAAATATAAAATGTAACCATGTGTGCATGCATGTAAATCACCTTGTTTCTCTCTGTTTAAGTCCCACAGAGTTCTAGATGGCTATTGCTGAATCTACAGACTGCTTTATGGCAAACATGCATCTACTAATGTACCGTTTTCACAGTGGTTCCTTCTTGTATTTAGGTCATTAAATGTTTTCACCAGCAATTGCAGGTCCAAAGGTTCAGCATTTCTATTATTATATTTTGTTATTATATTTATTTTTGATCTTCTTGTGCACATTAATTTAAAAATTTTAAATGAGAATAGAATCTCATTCACTTTTGTTAACTGACCTTAAGTTGGGACATTTTGATAAATTTGCTCTCTTCTTCTAATTTTACTTGCTACTTTGTTGAAACCTTAGGATATTCTATGCAAGGGATCTCACATGCGCAAATAACAGCAGGTCTACTTCTTTCTATAATTTGTGTGCCTTTTGCTTGTTTTTGTTCCTTTGTAGCCCTCCAGTGTTAGGTTTTTAGCAGTGCTGAGAGTGGATGGCTTTGTCTTCTTTTCTCAACATCATAGAAAGTGCTGAATACTTCATAATTAACTAGACTCTGTGGGGGTTTGAATGAGAACGGGCCTCATAGGTTCATAGATTTGAACGCTTGGTTCTTAGTTGGTGGAACTATTTGGGAAGGATTAAAAGGTGTTCATACACAGAGGTCCTTCTATGTGTTGCTTTCATTTGTTAATGAATAAAGAAACTGCCTTGGCCTGATGATAGGGTAGAACTTAGGCAGGCAGGGAAAACTGGACTGAATGCTGGGAAAAGGAAGGTGGAGAAGAGACGCCATGGACCCACTGCCAGAGATAGATGAGGTAAAACTTTGCTGGTAGGCCATGACTTCGTGGCGGTATACAGATTAATGGAGATGGGTTAAATTAATATGTAAGAGTTAGTCAATAAGAAGCTAGAGCTAATGGGCCAAGCAGTGTTTTAATTAATACAGTTTCTGTGTGATTATCACAGTCTAAGCTAGCCAGATGGCCAGCAAGAACAAGCAGCCCTCTCCTCCAACAAGGTGTGACCTTGTTAAAAAAGGTGTGTCACTGGAAGTGGGCTTTAGGGTTTCAAAGGCCATGCCAGACCCGGTGTTGCTCTCTCTCTGACCCAGAACTAGCCACCTCTTTTAAGTTGTTTACTTTTATCTTTTTTTTTTAAGAAACAAAAACAGACAAGCAAACAAAGACGTAATTCTGCTGTGTCTTTCTTACTCTCCCTCCCTAGTGTGTCTATACATTATAGATCACTTCAAGCACTTTTAAAACCTAAATCAAGAAGAATATTATTATCAAATCTGTCACAGGCACCCATGTTCTGTAGTGGCACCCTCATTCTGTAACAGCACTTCCCATTCTGCAGAGGCACCTCTGTTTTACAACAGCACCCCCTGTTCTGCAGCAGCACTCCCATTCTGCAATGCCACCCATGGTTCTCCAGTGGCACCCCTGGCTCTCCAGCAGGCACCCCTGGTTCTCCAGCAGCACCCATGATTCTCCAGCAGCACCCATGGTTCTCCAGCAGGCACCCCTGGTTCTCCAGCAGGCACCCATGGTTCTCCAGCAGGCACCCCTGGTTCTCCAGCAGGCACCCCTGGTTCTGTGGCAGCACTCCCATTATCCAGTGGCACCCTTGTTCTGCAAATTCTGCTGCTGCCCTCTGACCTCTGCTCAGTTTCTCTCTTGGATGGCTGAGTGAAATGCCATGTATTCCAATACGTTCTTCCTCTTTCCCTTGAATTCTTTAGAATTTGTCCTCTAGTAAAGGAATTGCCAAGAACAAGATATGCCAGACACATGGGCAAACATATTTGTATCTTTCTTCAATGTCAGAATTCATTAAATGATGATAAATCTGCACGATACATGAATCGTGTTGTCTTTCGATTACCAACTACTACTGATAGGAGAAAAGCCCACTGCTTTGTTTTGATCCCATTAATTATTAGTAGCATTAATTTCCAGATGATATATTGCCCTTAACAAAACAGCACGAACTGATGTTATTAGTAGCCATGAAAAGATTATGGGTTTCAGAATTCGGAAGGCCTATCCTGAAGACAAAGACTCGGTCAGAGAACTGGATAGAGCCACTATCAGTGGACCCCGTGCTGATCTGGTACCGAAGGAAGGCAGTGGAAGTGGACTGTGTCAAGAAGAGGTATGTACTGAGCTGATAGCCTATGAAAGGAAGTGGAGGTTTGTTATTGCCACGGCAGACATTCCAATAGCAGGCATTTGGGTCTTACTGCACTCTAGTGTTACATGGCCATCCTTTTGCATGGTCTAAATGAGGAGGTCACATTGCTATATGTGCTGGTCCATTTGATGAGTTCAAAAGTTTAGTTTGTTTGGAATGGTTTTGATCCACTCATCCATCCATTAGTGCTTAATTTAATTTGAAGGTAACAATATTTTCCTTGCTTAAAACATTATTTACTAGTGTGCGATCGATAGTTTGCCTCAGACAGGTGGTGGCTGTTTACTTTCATCCACAAGCTGTTGTGTTATTCAGCCAACATTTGTGCCCACAGTGGAGAAAGCTGCTGTTTGGAAAGTGGAATTGCTCAGAGCAAGGCACAGCCTGAGTGCTATCGTTCTGTGCAATATGGAATAAATCAGAGCAAGGCCAAAGTCCAATTTCCACATGCCCAGATGGATCTGCATTGAAAGCAAACTAAACAGAAGTTAGAAATGGTCATAGCTTCCGTGGGGGACCAGTGCTCACCATCCTCTGACTGTGTAGCACAATGGTTATTCCAAAACCACACACAGATCAAATCGCCATCCATTTCTCACTGTGGTATGCTCAGGTCATTACAGACTCACTTTGAAGGAGTCCATGAGAAGCAATCACATTCCATTGGCTCTGGAGCTGTTTTGATTCCCATGAGGTAAGGGCCACCCACCCTAGTTGAAGACATGTCTTGTTCACCTCTGTGCAAAAGTTAGGCTGTACTTGGTGAGACCACAAAGATGGAATTTCAACAATTGCTTGTGCTCAAATGTCTCCTCATTACTAATTCCTTAGCCTGGCTCCGAAGGCAGAAGTAATCCATCTTCCACTGTGCTCTGAAAGTCCCCTTAACCTTGTAGTTCTTTGCTTAGCAATTGATATGTTCCCCTTGTATCTGTTTCCACAAAATGTTGACGTTTCAAAGACAAGAACATTTTCGTGTTTACTCATAATGTCTCACGCAGAGTCTGCCTCAAAGACAGAATTTAATAAATGGCAATCAACTTTATGCCAAAACTAAAGTGTCGGTGAACTAGAGGGTCTACAAGTAAGGACACAATGGAATGCCAGCATGGGAACTTTTAAGGGCACTGAGGGCCTCCCTGCTCCCCAAACCCAGAATCTCATGATCAGGCTATATAATTATTAGAAATGTAAACATAAAAATATAACCCAGAGCTCACTGCTGTGTATTATTTAGACTTTGACATTTACTTATAGGTAAGCAATTTCTATTAAGATTTTATTGGATGATGCTTGTGTCTTACTAACACAACCAGTCTATCTTGTGCTTTATCTGTCACCCTAGACACCAGATACCCAGTTTGGAAATGTTATTTCTTTTATAACATTTGCTATTATTGGCTTAATTATAATGAGAGAAAATATGCTGATTGTCCTTATTTTTATTAATACACAACAGTGATTGTATGAAGTACATTGAGTTTTTTCATATGCATGGAGAAAATGTTTCCTGATTTGTTGTATTAGGGGCAGCGGGGCTGCGGGCTGCATCCCCGGCATGCGGCCGCCCGCACGGCTAGGTTTACCCGAAATAATTACATGGAAACTGTATTCTTTTAAACACCGCTTGGCCCATTTCTATCTAGCCTCTTCTAGGCTAACTCTCACACCTGGACTAGCCCATTTCTAATAATCTGCTGTAGCCCATGAGCTGCCTTACCAGGAATGATCTTAACCTGCGTCTGCCTGGAGTGGGAGAATCATGGCGACTCACTGACTCAGCTTTCTTTCTCCCAGCATTCTGTTCTGTTTACTCCGCCTATCTAAATTCTACCCTATCAGAGGCCAAGCAGTTTCTTTATTACTTAACCAATGAAACAACAGATAGGAAGATGACCCTCCTCCATCATTTCCCCTTTTTCTGTTTAAACAAAAAAGAAAGGCTTTAACTTTAACATAGTAAGATTACATATAACAAAACAGTTCTCAAGCAAGAATTACAGTTAAAATATTTATATCTACTTTATCTTTTATCATAACAATGGAAAACTATAACTATCTATCCATTCTTCAACTCCATCAAAGACTCCAGAAGGATATAATATTACCTAAGTAAACAAGAACTAAGAAACTTCAAACTCTAGAAAAGACAGAGACATCTCGCTGCCTGGACAGTCACCCAAAGTTTCTTTGTACCGTTGGGGCATCCATCTTCAGCCTTCAGGCCCATAGTATCCAGCAGACATTTTCATCAAGCAGGAAATTCCAAAGACAGTTCAGTCACTTTCTGTTGTGTCCTGCAGAATGTCTCGCAGACTCTTTCATGAGTCAGGAACCCCGAAAGACCATCTCACCTTTAGGCAAGTTCAGCAGTCCTCTCTCTGCAGGTTCTTTGTGTCCAGTTTATGCATCAGTCCAGGCAAGAGCAGTTTCTTGCCCAAATGGCTATCAAACTCCATAAGGATCCTCTTCGATGCCCATCTTCCTCTTGAAGTAGATTGGTGCCACCAGGAGCAGACATGTCTCATTGTCATGAAAAGTCCTAAGTTATAAAAATATTTTAAATGCCATATTCTGTAGCCTTTGAGAGATATGAAGAATGCCTATCTGAAATATATCTCTATATATCTAGAAAATCTAACTAACATGACTACAAGCTTTACTATTATCAATGATTATCCATTAACAACCTATATTTCTTAATTATACATTATATTTTAAAAATGAACTACACAATCACAATACCTTAATCAAGATCAGAAATACATATAACAAAATTGACCTTAAAATCCATACCAATGCAAATTATTCATACCTATATCATTTCCCCCTTTAAATGTAAAAGAACATTTATAAACAATATTTTGGGAACATGGGCGCAGTTTTTTCTCTCCAAACTGCTTCCTGCTGAATGGGGGCGCTGTTAATCAAATCATTTAGGGTGTAACCTGTGTGTCAGGTTCATCTCAGTTGGCAGTTGAGTGAAATAATTTTTTGAGGGTGTTACAGCAACCTTTCAGGAGGGCGTGGTCTATCATACCATATTGGGATAGATGCAATCCAAAGGGTCTGGTCCTCTGTGAAAACAAAAGAAGACCCTCTCCAAAGCATCATATTTTTAGACCCAAATTTTGAAATCATACCCTCATGATATCCGTTCTAGTTCCACTTGGCAACCCATATAATGAAATGTCTCTCTGTACTTAGCTCCTTCACAGTCAAAAATTTTAAAGAAAACACAATGTAATCTAGACTCTCTGTGAATTTTCCATTTTTACATGGCTTATTTTTCTTTATTTCTTTTAATCTCTTAACTATCTGTAGTCTGTCTCTTTAAAGACTTTTCCCTTTTTTAAGGGCATTAACTTCATTCTCTCTATTTTTTTTCTCTCTCAAGCCTACGTACACTCATCCAACATTGTGACCCATAGAGGTCTTTTATGTCTGAAATCTGTTTTATTGTGAATCTGTAATTTTTTTTTACTATCCAGGAGCATTTCTTAAAATGTTAAGCACTTCCTAAAAACTTAAGTTGCACCTTGTATAGGTAATATGGCACCGCCTGTATACTGCCCAGTCTAAACTTTAACTGCGCTGTTATCACAGTAATTATGGTAGTTCCTGCTTGAGGTCAGCAACTTCAGCAAGGATCCTGCCTCAGATCCATTTGGTGCCCCTGAGCTGAGCACAGTTCCAGGCACACAGCAAGTCCACATTGGCGCTGCAGTCAGCAGTTTAATTCTGAGACTGAGCGTGCAGCACAGAAACTCTTTTCATCCAAGTTACAGCCAAATCTGACAGGCAGAGCAGGAATCCGCCATGCTCTTCTGCCTGCCTAAGCCTGATTCTGCTGTCTGCCCAGGTGCAGCCGGGGGAGAGCTGAGCTATCAGCAGGGTCTCAGAGCACTCTCCTTCTGATCCTAAGCAGGAACACAAACATCCAGTCTCATAAAATCCATTGAAATGCTTTAAAGCCAGAGTTAATGCTGGCAGCACAGTCCCAGGAAGCCACGCTTTAAAATGATTCAGCTTTTTTTTCTGCTGCCGAATCAGGAAATCTCTCTACAGCGCGCCACCAACAAACAGCAAAAATCTGTGTTAAACTCTCTCTCTCCCTTATTTTTAAGCCTTCTCAGGCTTTCAAGTGGATTTAGTCCATCTTGTCTGGGCGCCACTCTGTTGTATTATGGGCAGCGGGGCTGCAGGCTGCATCCCTGGCATCTGGCCGCCTGCACGGCTAGCTTTACCAGAAATAATTACATGGAAACTGTATTCTTTTAAACACTGCTTGGCCCATTTCTATCTAGCCTCTTCTAGGCTAACTCTTGCACCTGAACTAGCCCATTTCTAATGGGCCGCCTGCACGGCTAGCTTTACCCGAAATAATACACGGAAACTGTATTCTTTTAAACACTGCCTGGCCTCTTATTGGCTAGCTCTTACATATCGAGCTAACCCATTTCTAATAATCTGTGTAGCTCAACGAGCTGGCTTACCAGGAAAGATCTTAACCTGCATCTGTCTGGAGTGGGAGAATCATGGCGACTCACTGACTCAGCTTTCTTTCTCCCAGCATTCTGTTCTGTTTACTCCGCCTATCTAAATTCTACCCTATCAGAGGCCAAGCAGTTTCTTTATTACTTAACCAATGAAACAACAGATAGAAAGATGACCCTCCTCCATCAATGATTAATTTAAAATATAGTTTGCATGTGGCCAACATATTTGAAATCCTCATATGCTTTCTTCTTTAATCCAGGATACAAGAGAGGCAGCATGAAAAACGGAGTCTTAGCAGATGTGAGGTCATCACATGTGTTTATGGGCATAGATCACTAATGACTAATAGCGAGTTGTTTATTACTTCCATGCTTTGTGGAAAGTTTGGTGAGCAAAGCTAGAACACGCAACAGTGGAAGCTTTCCCCCTAAATAAGCAATTTATATGATGGGGATTTGGAAGATGTCACTATGCTTGATTTGTCATAAACTCTTTCTGCCCGCATTAAAACTCATTAGTTGTTAAGGGTGGGGAAACAGAAGCTTTAGAGACGGGTTTTCAGGTATATGGATCTGGGGGAAAAGCTTGAACATTTGGCAGCCTTTTAACTGGTGTCAAAGATGAAACTGCAAGATTTAAAGCAGGGAAGTTAAATGACTTGGAAAATGTTGACTTTGTTCTTCCTTTTCTTTTCAGATACAGTTGGGAAGGGAATAATTTTGGACAAGTTGCATATCGTTTCTGTGGAAAACATCAAATCCTGTCCACCTAAGCCACCTTAAACAACTCAGTAAATATTTATTCATCATTTTTTATGGGATATACATTGTAGTAGGCAATTATGTTACATAACAGAAGAGACACAAGTATGCAGTGAGGCTCACAGTAAAGACGTTAAATAAACCACACAACAGGTTCAAAGATGAGACGTGAAATGGAAAATATACACAGCCAAGTAAAGACTTGGCAAAGGCAGGCAGGTTGCAGCTATTGTCAACGGCTTTGGGAGTCTGAGGCTACACTGAGAAGAAGTATGTTGTTCAAAGTCTATCTGCTCTACTTAGCTATCCATCATGGGGACCAGAACAACTCATCAAATGGCCAAAGAAACAACGGGTTGTTGTTGTTGTTCATTATTTCCATCTGACATTGCTGGGAGGGTCCAGTAGAACTCTCGGCTCATAGGACAGTGGCCATGAAGCAGATAGAGGCAGTGCCTGCTTAGTGGGCTTTTTCTTTTCTGCTGCTCATCCCACTCAAAAGTGTGGCATGGTGCCGCTACACTCAGGAATGGTCCTTACCCCCTGCATTACCTTCTCTGGAAACCTCCTCAAGATATAGGCAGGGGAAGTAGAGCTAACTTGCTAGTCACATCTCAATCCAATCCCCTTAAGAATCAAAATGAGCTATCACTATGTCATTGACATTTTTATTTGATAACATTTAGAATCTGCTCCCTATTAATGATGAACATCTCAGTATGCTATAAAAATTTACTCTGTCAGACATAGAATGAGATCTTGACAGACACATAGCATCATTATTATTTTTAAGGTATCATTTTCTTTTGGCACAAAACCAAACAATGAAGCTTTGTGTTGTCATGGTTGAATTTCAAACTTAAATTTAAATTTCCCATACTCTATGAGTCATAGTCTATATAAATTTTGAATCTATGAAAATCATTTTTTCTTAAGTTAGTAGATGCTATATGAGGTTGCCATGTTCTAGAAAATCAAACTATTCCTCTGCTTTTGTAGTTCCTAAGAATTACAAAAATGCTAACCACAGAATCACAGATCAGGCAGAGCATATGCGAGCTGTAGAGATCTGCACCTGGGATATAAAGGACAGGATTTGAAAGCCCATGTGGTAGCCCCTTGTCACCATCTGCACCAAAGAAGGGAAGACTGAACGAGAATGTCCAAAGAGTCTGTCTCTGGTCTTGCCTGCCAGTCATATGAAACACAATCTATTCTTCTACTCCAGACCTTCTCAGAGGGTAACAGTTGACAGCCTGTCAGACTGTATTGGCCAAAATAGAAAGAGTGTCACCGTGTGAGCACAGACCTAACAGAGGTGTGGGGATGCTCTTCTCAGGCAGGATGGGAGGGCAGTGTTTTGAGCACATTTGCCCTGCTTCTTCATCTTGCATGTCAAGCCCAAAGTTACAGGCTCAACACAGTAGTGATATCTGACACGATTACAAGCACACATTCAGAATTCCTGCAAATAAATGCATGCACCTGTCTTTTAAAGATGGACTGAAGTGAAAACTCAGTAGTGTATCTGGCGTGGTGGTGTACGGTGGAGGCAGAAGTAAGCAGATCTCTGTGAGTTCAAGCACAACTTCGTCTGCAGAGCAAGTCAGGCCAGCCGGGACTACCTGGCGAGACCTTGTCTCAAAACAGTCAAGTCAGTATTAGAACGCTTGTCTGTCATGTGCAAAGCTCTTGGTTTGATAAATCAGTACCTGAAAAACTAATTCCATTAAAATGGAAGACTTGACAGTTAAAAGGATAAACTTTTTTGATTCATCTTATCCTGTATTTAATTCTGTTTCTCAGAGGAAGGAGGTTTTCTCTTTAGCCTTTTCCATTTCTGACTCCACTGCTGGTTAATGTTGCAAACCTGTGTACTAGGCATGCTGCATTGTTTACATTCTTTACTTTCTACTTACATGTTAATTATTGCCTTTCTAGCAGAACTGATACAGGTTTAGCTAGATTGCCTGTGAATATTATCATCTACTACCCTCTAGGTTTTTTGGCAGCACTGGGGCGGCATTATGGTAGGACTTTCACCAATGTTCTGTGTTGCCTACTGATTTTGGAGACGGTCTCTAGACTCAGTGTAGACACACTTTCTCCTTGAGCTACCAGCTCACAAATAATGACTCGAAGACTTGTTATTAATTATAAAAGCTTGAGCTATAGCTTATGCTTGTCCCAGTGGCTCTTTTAACTTAAATGAACCCATTTCTAGTCATCTATGTGTTACCACGTGACTTGTGGCGTTTACCTCTTCTCTTGCATACCGTGTTTCCTCTGTGTCCTGCTGATGACTGCACTTTTCTTCTTCCCAGAGCTCTCAGTCGCCAGAAGTCCTGCCTAACCTTTTCCTGCCTAGCTAATGGCCACTCAGCTCTTTATCAAACCAATCACAGTGGCACATCTTTACACAGCGTAAAGGAATATTCCATAACAATTCCGTGTTTCAGTAAAGCACGTTAGCTCTCTTTTTGTTCTGTCCTAATTTCATTTGTTGTGGTGATAAAAATAGCCCGACAAAAGGCAACTTAAGGAAGAAAATGATGGCTCAGCCTAGCACTTCAGATTCTATCCATTATCTCAGTGAGTCAGGGTAGAGACGTAAAGCTTTATAACCAGTCAGGAGCACAGAGAGAAGAATAAATGTAGGAGTCTTTGCTTGCTGATGCTCAGCTTGCTCTCTGCCCTTTTCAGGTGGTCAGGACTTCCTACCGAGGGAATGGCTGGGGTCTCCTTACATCAATTATTAATCTAGGCAACTCCCCCCACACAGGCTGGGAGGTCAGTTTCATCGAAATAATTGCTCATTAAGACTCCTACTGGGAAATGTTAGGTAGTGTCAAGCCTCAGTTAAAATTAACCAGCACACTTGTTGAAACCTTCTTATTTTCTTCTTCTAAATGATACCATTTCACTTGCAGTTATTCTTGCCAGGTTTAAAGTCTTTGCACCCTGTTCTAGTCTCACCACGAACATCACCTGCTGTATTCAGTGACTTTAGCATTGAAATGAGCGTGCTCTGGCTTCTGACATTTTTATAAAATAATTTTATAAAATTATAACAACTTTTATAAAGTACATGCCTTGCCCTTTTCGATTTATTTATTTATTTATTGCATTCCAAAATTTTCTTGGAACTAGTATTTGCTGATAGTTGTTTTGGTGATTTTATGTAGTCTTTCTTTGTTTACTTATAGAAAAATTTAGATAAAATCAGAGGGGAAAAAAAAGTCTTCAGTTCACAACTTTGCACCAGAAACTTCTATTTTAGATTTCTTTATGATGCATAAGAAAAACACTGTGTCAACAGTAATTTAACCAGTCTTTGTATTTCCAGGAATGCATTGTTGGATTATATTTTATATATAGTATTCTCTTTCTATTTCTGTAACTTAGCATTTTATTACCGTTTTAACTTTTTTGGGGGAGAATGTTACAGTCCAACACTTTCTGAGAAACTGAAAAGGAAAAACAGACTGAAATTTAAAGATGTTCGTAAAAAACAGCCATTGACTTCAAGTCAAAGTTTTTGCTCTGTTGCTCTTAAAAATCTTGCAAACAGAGACATTTTCCTTTGAAGTATTGGCACAATGTCTTGACTCCTTATTTAGGCTCTTCTAGTTAGAATTTCTAGCCCTCCTGGCAGGCAGTGTCTGGTTTTGATCTCTTCATCTGTACTCCAGGGATGAGACGCTAACATGCCTTCCTTTGGCCTTGGCCTTCTGTAAAGATGGTTACAGCTTAAACAACTCTTTGGAACAAGTCACTGCACAACATTAAAACATATATTTCTGTTTATTCAGTGTGGCAGGCGTGTTTTTGCTGCATTTTGCCAACAATTGTGATTCTGATAAAATACGCCAATCAAGTGGAAAGAAATGATCAGATTGGCTAACACAATTTAAGGGTTTAAAAGCTGAGCATCGCCAAATTCTTAGTCTGAATTTGTTGTTGCCTACATAAACCCAATATTTGTGGATTTTTTTTAAGTTCGTCAATTTTTTGTCTGCCTGTTTCCTGACTAACCTTGTGTTATCATACAGTCATTGGGTCCAGACTCTGTTTAACTTGGGTTAGTTGGCTTGATAGGTCTATCTATCTATCTATCTATCTATCTATCTATCTATCTATCTATCTATCTATCTATCTATCTATCTATCTATCGAGAATCTTTTGCTGGTAGAGGCCCATCTTGAAGGATAGACAGTGAATATCAGCTCTTTCTAGAAGACACTTGATCTCCACTCTTAATCTCTGTGAAATAGCAACAAGAGCACCTGATTCATAACCAAGAGCTTAATGTGGATCAGTGCATGGAGAAATTCAAAATGCCCCTATATATTAGGTGAAGAGTAAACGTTATTTTTCCTAATTTGACTTGTTAATGATTCAGAGTATTTTTGTGGTTGAACATACAGAAGCATTTGCACACAGATTCCTTAAGTTTCCCCCCTGCTATTTGTTTATCTGTGTTGCTTTGTTTGGCTGAGACGGGGCCTCTCTCACACTGCAGCACAGGCTGGCCTCAAATTTGTGATAATCCTTCTGCCTTAGCCTTTGCCTCCCAAGCAGTGAATTCAGAAGGGTGAACCACCATATCTACCTCTTCAACATTTTTGAGGACCTGGACTGTATTCTGGTTTCGATATGAGAAACTTCGCATGCTGTACTTTTAAGGCATCTCATATTTTAATAACTGTTTACAGATAGAGATATTAAATCCAACTCTTGCTGTCTCTGAGTTGCACTGTCAAGTTTATATATGGCGTATTTATATCTCTGGCCCTGGTTTTCTTAAGCTGCCGTCAGTGGCTAACACAGAGATTTATTTCCTAGAGCTCAGGATGGCCAGTTAAGCCTATTTAGCTTGACACAGAAAGTGTATCCTTAAGTGTTGAAGGGGAAGTGTGTGTGACTTTAATTAGGCAAATGAGAGAGGGTAAGTTAGGGGTAGGAAATATGGAAAGCTCAATTCCACCCTGGCTCTGACCATAATTTTCTTAATGACTTAGAGGCAGAGATTTTATTTCTTCGCTGATCCATGTGTTTATCCACACCATGCTTCAGGAAGCTGGGAAGACAAATAAAATCCTGTCCCTTTGGAAACAGGCAACAAGGGTTGGAAGACCTATGAAGCAGAGAACAGTCTGTGGCAACACATAAAATGCAATGGAAAAAGGGGGAAAAAAGAAAGAAAAAAAAACCCGGAAAAATAAAAATAAAATAATAAAATAAATGCAACGGACACAACATGTGGCAACATCCCCCGGGGGCGGGGTCAACGTGCCCACAGAAAGCTCGTGGTGGCAGGGACATCTTGGCCACCTATAAGATACCTAGCCAGGGAGCACCCAAGCTTAGTGGAGTTGAGAATTCATGTAAATTTCTTCTGAGGAGGCGAGGCTCTTAAAAAAATTTTAACAATTCACTTTGGAACTGGAATGTGCCTTCTGTTCCCGTTTTGTTGGCTTCGTGGTAAACTCACGACTCCAGCCTCATGAAAGGGTAGAATGTACTCGAGTACAGAAATGGGAAGAAGAGGATTCTGTGAGGGAGTTCCTTGGTTCAGCTGGGGGAGCAGGGTGTGACTGTGATAAGGAGGAGCCCAGAGACCGGATGCAGGCCTGCCATCCTGGAGGGCCTCCATTTCTACACCTCACAAATGCTCATCCTCAGAAGGCCACGTGCAGATTACCGTGACATCTGGGAGTGTTTTCTTTCTAGGAGTTGTGGTAGAATGCATACAACTAAAAGTTATCATTTTAGCTGGTTGTAACTATAAAGTTCAGTAATTCTAGATTGACTTTGTTGTAGGACCAATCTCCTGAACCTTTCTTATCTTATAAAGATGAAATATCACACTCTTAAGTAATTTGTCATTGCCATGCCATTATAGCCCCTGGAACTCACCCATCTGCTTGTGGTCTCTAGAAGTTTGAGGCCTCCAGGCACATTGTGGTAGTTGTCCTTTGGGGTTGGTTTATTTTGCATACCCATGTTAAGCCTGTAGAGCAGGGGAGGGCATTAGTTAGCTTCCTCTATTACTCCACCTCACTTTGAGAGCTAGGAGCTTCCACTAAACCTGAAGTTCTCCATTTCAACTAGGCTGGCCAGCCATTGAGTTCCTGGTGTCTGTCTATCTCCATCCCCCAAAACTGGGGTTGCGGGAGTGTGTGTCATGCTCAACTTGTATGTAAGTCCTGGGGATTCAAACTCAAGACCTCTTGTTCATACATCTGTGCTCTTACCCACTAAGGTATCTCCACAGCCCTGGGGAGTTCATATCTCTTAGAGAGTCTTCTTTACATTCTTTTGAATATACATCTTTGTTTGTTAGTTCTTTTTCTTGTTTGAGGGTACACTGCTACAGTTTGAATCAGAAATGATATTCAGAGGCTCATATCTTGAATTCTAGCTTCCAGTTTGGGGTGTTATTTTGATGGCTGTGGAACTTAAGGAGATCGGGATTGGCCTAGCAAAGCATGTCACTGGAGTTGGGTCTTTGAAGATTACAACTGCCCCTGGTTTCAGGTTGTGGTATCTGCTTCCTGCTCAGCTACATGTTTCTGCCTCCATAAACTATCTTGCCTTCCCCACCATACTGAACTGAAATCCCCAGAAACTGTGAGCCAGGACAAACCTTCCCTGCTTTCAGCTGTTTCTCTAGGCTATTTTTATCACAGTGACACAAAAAAAAAGTAACACACAGGCAGAAGGAGAATTAGCTGTAATACACGAAACCATGGGAAAGTTCTAGAGGAACCGCTGTGTTCTTTCCCATAACAGCCACACGTTTCTTTTTACAGTCTTATCAATAGAGCATGTAAGTTTGGGTTTCTCTACATCTTTACTAATATTAGTTAATTTGCTATTATAAAAAATAATAGCTTCCGTAATGTATGTATGGTTGTGACTCTCAGGTATTTTAGGCAGATAACTAACATCAATGAAATATTCTTAGGAAGATCACGGAGACAGCAGCATGGAGGAGAATCCTAATGACCACCTGAGCCTGCACTGACACTGGCCAGAACCAAGCCGTCTCTTTGAGAAAAGTTCCCCGGGAGTGCACTTGACACCATGCATAAGTTAAGTCTTCTTCCTTTCCGAGTGATTCTCCAAAGACACAGCATCGTTTCGTTTAGATGTGTTGTCTTCAACATGATTTCTGCTGTGATGAAGTGGAACACATTATTTTCACATGTGACCACGTGTACTGAGCCAGACATCATCTGGATGCAAGAACACCTTCCTGTAACATTTCTGCTCGTCCGTAATATGGAGCCCATATGTTATTATTACTACATGAAGCTTTATGCTTATGACAAAAATTATTTACTTGTGTCTTCCTCACGCTTTAGTCACTTAAAGTCTGAATGGGGCTAACTATGGGAAGTTTTGTCAGACGGAGTTAGGGGCAATTAATCTACTCTCCTGAGACTTGCCCCTCAAACCTGGCGCCCTGGTGGCCTTCTGCTTTTGTTTCTGTACCAAGCACAGGCTTCCCAGCTGTGGCCCTGGATACTGTCCAGTGCCAGCTCCATGACAAGAGAAAACAGATTCATGAATGCAGAAGATGGATGATTGTTTGACGTTCTTCTGTGCCCCTAGGTGTGATCATATCATTTCTACTAATGTCTAATTGGAAAGGAAGTGCTTACTTCATTGTACCGAGGGCCATTCACACCACATTGAGGACGTATTTTTAGCAAGAAGCCATTCCATTTACATCAGATAGTCAATACAGAAGGCAGGCTCAGGAGCAGTTGTGGGTGGTGTTCTAAACAGCTATGGCAGATGATATTAGGACAGAAATACAATGGTTACGTATTAAATGGGTCTAGGGCTTAAAAATATTGAGAAAGAAAAAAATCAGTTCTGGGTTTAACATAAATTCCACTCACTGTGAAGTAATATAGTCTAATCTTGTGCATAAGCACTTTATTATATAACCTCATTTAATATTTATACCAGTTTATTAATGCTAATGAGATCTTCATTTTATAGCTCAGAAAGCAAGACAGAAAAGCTGGGAGAGTTGTTCACAGTCTTACAGTAAATAAGGAGAGCAGCCGGGCATTAATTGTGGAGCACTCATGGTATGGTAGAGGAAGAATGTTTTCTATTCTGGGTGGGAAGCTTTCCAAATGCTATAGCCCTCCCCAAGGGGCTTATTACTCTTTCATGAACAGAAATACAGGAAAAAAATAGTACACAGAAATTACTCATGTCTTTTTAGACTCAAAAATTACTCATGTCTTTTTAGACTCATCGCAAACTTCAGTCATGTATCATGACTTAGTCACACAAATTCCTGATTTAGGGGTGTTTGTGAGAAAATATTCCTATTCCACCCTTCTTTCATCTCTGTCAGATTCCAAACTTCCTTTCAAACTTCTTCCAGCTTCTGAAAAGCAGAGCACCTTCCTCAGACTGGCCCATAGCTCTTTCCGTCTGCCCAGGGCCCAGGCCGGGTGCTTCATTCTCGCTCACCTTCTAGACTCCTTAAAGCTGATTTCTGTAAACTCATGCTTTTGTTTTCTATTTAAAGGTTTCGTGTCTCACAGTAATGCACACACACCCTTTAAAGCCCTTTATTTGACACAGACAAGTTTCTTGGATAAGCACACTTTCTCTCATTTGGTATTCATGTTTTTATTGGCATGCATTCGTTTCAGTTTTTGCATTGGGTTACACTGTACTGTTGCATGTTCTTACATCGCTGCATGCCGTTCCTTTCTCTATTTTTATAGCTTGTCTTTTAAAAAAGAAATAATAGGAGTGTTATTTCGTAAAAACATAAAGAACTATTTTATTTATAATTTATTTAAAAATAAACTGGCTCTAAATTTGTTTTTAAATAATATATTTGATCATATTTTTCTTCTCCACTACTTGTCCCAGGTCTTTCTCACCTCCCTAGCCCTCCAACTATATTCTTTTTCTCTCTTTAAAATAATAATAATAATAAAAACAAAAACAGCACTCAAACTCAAAGCAGACATAAAACAAACAAACAAAAATACTAAGACAAAACAACAGCAGCAACAAAAGCACGCAAAAGCATGGATCCCTTTCGTGTGGACCAGCTACTGAGATGGGATCTAACCTGGAATGTGGTGGACATACCCAGGGCTACTCCAGTGGAGAAAACGGATCTTCCCTCTCCCAGCAGCTATCAATTGCAAATAGCTCCGTGATTAGGAAAGGGACTTTGTCCCTGGTTCCCCTTCTCAGTGCTGGGATTTGTCTGGCTTGAACTTGTACAGGTCCTGTGCGTGTTGTCATGGTGTCTGTGAGTTCATGTGTGAAGCAGCACCGTGGAGACTGTAAGATGCTGTTTCCTTGGAGTCATCCACAACCTTGGGCTCTGACAATGATTTCAGCTCCTCTTCTGCAAAGATCCCTATGACTCAAGGGGGAAGAATGTGACAAAGACCAACATCTCTCACTCTGCATTGTCCATTTGTGGGTCTCTGTGTTAGTAACCATTAGAAGCTTCTCCGATGAGACCCGAACAATATCCTGATCTATGGGCACGGCAGTATCATCAGCCATTTCTTGTTCTTATTTAATGTAATAGTCGTAGTAAGCTTTCTTCTGAGGCCTAAGACCTGTATTGTCTCAGGCTCTCAGTCATTTTAGAAGAATCAGGCATGGGTTCCATATGTGGAGCAGGCTTTAAATTCAATCAAATACACTTGTTACTTCCATAAAATTTGTGCCATGATTGCACTGCCTTGCAGGTAGGTCACTATCGTAGGTCACAGGGGTTCATAGCTGGGTGATACTGATGCTTACTTTTCTCCTCTGGTAGCATGCACAATGCCTTTCAGTACCATGGATGCCAGTCAGTAGGGCTGAAGCTTCTAGTTGGGCATCGGCTCGATTCTCCCCATGTTTGATGTCATAAGCATTATAGTTTAGTAGCAACAAACCCAAATGTAAGTCTATTGATAGGGGGTGAAAGAAGAGGTCATGGGGTTGACTGGGAAAAGGAAGTGGTGAAGAGAGCGAGGAACAGTGGGGAGCTAGCTTTAAAAGGGGGCCTTTCGCACATACGCACAGAGCCTTACACAGCCACACAGCATATTTGTATAAATTGTGTGGTGACATACTGCCGTAGGACTATGTGTTTGCCTGAGCAGTGACAAGTACATCCTGCCAGGTGACGGGGCAGACCAGCATAATGTCTGAGTGCTAACAATAAGTAAGAGATGTCTTTAGAAACGAGATTTAACTATAGTGGCAGCAAACAGCCAATAATAGCAATGACAATAGTCTGTAGTATTTGGGGGAGTCTACCTAATCTTTGTGGGGGGGCACTTACTTGGTAGCAAAAGATGCAATTGTATGGTAATGTTACACACACATGCACACACACGCACACACACACACACACACAAATATATATTTAAATTCCTCCCCACATATACAGATTAGGAAGCTTCTACACTAGTAGATTTCCACATGGCTTTTCAAAAAGCCTTCAGTATTAGTTGTCCTTCCTCATGCTGCCTCCTTTACCCTGCCCTCCCATTCCCATCCCCATTTCATGTTCCTTTCCTATTTTCCCCTTTATCTCATTATGTCACAGTGCTAACCTTTCAAATAATCAGACTTCTCTTGCCACTATAAAATGTGTGTTGGTCATATCACCAGCATAGGCTTCATAGCCGTTTATAGAAATAGAAGAGGTTGGATTGGCTGCTTACATCCCCTTCAGAGCTGCACTGTAAGAGGAAAACATCTATAAGACTTGTTTTTCTCAACAAAAGAAAGCATGACATTATGGTGTGCACACCTTTTCTTAAATGTGAAGAGAAACTTTCAAAGAGAACCAGAAACACGTTATAAGACTCTTTCTTTAAAAACTGTAATAGTTAGAAACACAAGTAGGATAAAGATTGTACCATGTCCTTGGCCTCAAGTAAGTGATGTAAACTTGCCCTCATTAAAATGTCCTTTGCCTGTGATATATTAATTGTGTAGAAGGAGGAAGGCCTGAAGGGTGGCCCTGGTGGCTTGGATTCTAGAACTCTGCTCTTCTTCAAAACAAGCACAGGTGATGCTTGTGAATCTGTCAGGTGACAGAGGTGCAATGGTTGCAGAAGCATGCTGTTTCCTTTGCTATTCAGCATCATGGAGCTCTGTGGAAGCCTGTTCCTGCCTGCTCACTTTGGACAGTAACTGGATGGTTATGCGCCCATGGCAGAAACAGGATGGGGCTCAGAAGGGCAATCTTTGCAAAGGGGCTGGGAAAATGCTTTTGCATGAGAATGGGTTTCCTAAATCCTGAATCTTATTGCTCTACATTGAGGTGATGTGTTCACTCTAGGTGGAGCACCTCTGTTTTGGTAAACTCTTTTATTTTTGTAATTATGCACTGAATGAGCATAGTGATATATGAAATTGTAAAAGATTTTGTGACTCTTACACTCCCTGTCTATTGGAAGAATCTGAGGAGGATAACTACTAAGAGAAAACAGGGTGATCAGTCATTGTCTCCATGTAGAAGAGAACTCTGGAGCCTCTTGAGAAGCTGAGGTATGAGGATTTGCAAGTTTGCATCCTGGGAAGGGAATTTAAGGTTAGTCTAAGGAACTTAGTGAAACTATGTCTCAAAAGTGAAATCCACAAATACACAAACACCCCACATATAAATACCACAAATATACACACACATACCACATACACACACCCCCCCACATAACACATATACTCACACATACATACACACACATGCCACATATACATGCACCACATATACCCCCCACATGCCACATACACACATATCACATACACAGACATATACACCTCACAAACCTCACATATACATCCCTTATACACATATACCACATATACATACACACACACCATTTACACATGGACCACACATACACCCATATCACATATACACACACCACACACATACAAGGCACATACACATATACACACATTACACACATACACACCACACATAGACACATACCACATACACATACACACATGCACACACATATACCAGACATACACTACACCCCATGCTCCATACACATACACACACACACCACACGTATATACTACACCCCACACACCACACACTAAACAGATACACACACAGACACATCATAACTCACACACACATAGACACAGACATACCATGACACACACACACACACACATGGATGTAAATGGATGGTGTAGGAGGTCCTTTTGTTTATGTGTTGCTTTCATTGGTTAATGAATAAAAAAACTGCCTTGACCTTTTGATAGGGTAGGACTTAGGTAGGTGGGGAAAACTTAACTGAGTGCTGGTAGGAAGAAAGCAGAGTGAGAGAGAGAGCTGCCATGGAGCTACCAGAGTCAGACATGCTGAATCTTTCTCGGTAAGCCACTACCACATGGCACTATACAGATTAATAGAAATGGGTTAAATCAAGATGTGAGAGTTAGCCAATAAGAGGCTAGAGCAAATAGGCCAATCAGTGTTTTAATTAATACAATTTCTGTGTGGTTATTTCGGGGCTAAGCTAGCCGGGCGGCCGAGACAAACAAGCAGCCTTTCCCTACAACAAATGGAGACTGTGCTTTTGTTTCCCAGCTACCCAGACCTGAATAATCACACAGAAGCTATAATAATTACAACACTGTTTGGCCAATGACTTAGGTATATCCCTAGCTAGCTCTTACAGCTTAAATTAACCCATAATTCTTGTCTATGTTTAGCCACATGGCTTGGTACCTTTTCTCAGTAAGGCATTCTCATCTTGCTTTCTCTGCATCTGAGTGGTGACTACCTTTCTTCTGCCAAGAATTTTCCTAGTCTGGTTGTCTTGCCTATACTTCTTGCTTGGCTACTGGCCAATCAGTGTTTTATTAAACCAATATGAGTGACAAATTTTTTTTTTGATTTTCGAAACAGGGTTTCTCCGTAGTTTTTTGGTTCCTGGAACTAGCTCTTGTAAACTAGGCTGGCCTCGAACTCACAGAGATCCTCCTACCTCTGCCTCCCAAGTGCTGGGATTTAAGGCGTGCACCACCACCGCCCAGCACGAGTGACAAATCTTTACAGTGTACAAGAGCATTCTCCCAGAGCACATTACTGATCTTGTAACTGGGTAGTAGAGTGCTTATACATCATCCACAACACCCTGATATAGCAAAAAATGAATTGCTTGATGAAAAATAACTTCAGACCAGTTTTTCACACCAGTTTCTTTTGACATCAAACCCAGAAGGAAGTGGCATTTTTTTTTTGAAACAGGGTTTCTCTGTAGCTTTGGAGCCTGTCCTGGTACTATCTCTTGTAGACCATGCTGGCCTCGAAATCACAGAGATCTGTCTGTCTCTGCCTCCCAAGTGCTGTGATTTAAGGCATGCACCACCACAGGCCAGCGGAAGTGGCAAATTTTTAACAATGGTAATGACTTAAAAGCACTGTGTATTTAGGTAAAAAAAAGTGGGGTGGGGTGGTGTGTCCGAGGGAAGGTGTGCCAGTGAGGAAAATTAGGGTTCCTATCTATTGTGAAATCTCAGACTTGCTTCCCATTTCTATATAATAGCATGGCTTTGTCTTAGCCTTTGAATTTTTCCATACCTCAGTTTATTAATTTATAAAATGAGAATAAAATGAGTGCCGACTCAATAACTTTTAAAATCAGAGTTGAGTTAACATATATGTATTTTTTTAAAGTGCCTAATAGTTAAAAGCACAGACTCAATTCTAGTTCCCAGCACCCATATGAAGTGGCTCATATCCACCTGTAACTCCAGCTCCAGGAAATCTGGTGCCCTCTTCTGGCCTCTGCAAGCAACTTCCCTTACACATGTACATACCCACATACATAGACACACATAAAATAAAAGACTTTTAGAAGTGCTTATTATACATTAAGCACTATGCAAGTGCAAGCTAGTACTAGTAATAAAATGAGGTATTTAAAATGACAAGTAGAATTATTTTTTAAATTATTATATTAATTTATTGTTTATTTTGTATGTGTAGGCACCCTGTGTGCGATTGTGCATGCGTGGAGGCTAACAATAAGTTAGTTTTCTTCTTTCACCATGTGAATTCCAAGGACCAAACTTGGGTTGATGGCAAACTACTTTACCACCATGCCATCTCACCAGCCCAAGAAGGGGGTTTTTGATCATGATTATTGTTTTTGGTAGGTACAACGGCTTTCAAAAATATAAACAATAAGGCAGAGTGAGATAAGGGCTGAGCATCAAAGAATAGCTGAGGCTTTGGGGAACAGGCTTGTTTCTAAATCGAGCTCATACTACTCCCAGAGGGCTGGGCGACAACATTCTAGAACATATTTAGATAGATTTGGCCAGAAGGGTGGCCCAAAGGCAGTTTTGGTGTTGGGGGGGAGGGGGTGTGATTACGATGTGGAAGAAACAGCAGACTAAATTGCTTACTGCTAGGCAATCAATGTTTTGAAAAAGTAAGTATCCTAGAAGAAAGAGACGATATGCTTGGCTGACGGCCATACCTCTCCAACTCTCACCAACTCATGTTGCACATTGTTACTGCTCTCACAAGAATCTGCTGGATGTCTAAGGAAAGAAGCTTGTCAAATGGGGTTAGATGCTGTAGAGAGAGCTGCCTCATGCACTGGCATGAGTACTCCCCTAGGTGACCCTTGACATCTACCAGTTCTCAGGGAACATGGTTTCATGCACAAACAACTCCCATGAAAACATCTGCATGTGTGAGTAAGTGCAATTTTCTGAGACCGAAAATATGACTTGCTCTGGTCATATTAGCAATACTGTTCAATCTTTTTATAAGTTAAACGTAGTAAGAGTAGCTTTTTCAGGATCATAGCGAATCTATAGTCTCTGATGTTTTGCAGTGTTTTTTTTTTTTTGCTCTTTATTTACTTTTCAAATTCTTGGGCTCAAGGTTCAGGGAACATTGCCAATGAGAGAGTGAAAAGATCATATGAGCCAGGACATGAGGAAAAATGCTGCAACATGGTGCATTCTGAACATGACAGAGGTGCTGCACCCGTGAGCTCTCTGCAGCTCTGCATGCCTGCATAAGACCTGCACAAGATCATGCCAGTCAACTTTCCGGCACGGAAGAGGAGGGCTTAAGATATCATAGCCCTCACTGAGGAATCAGGCAGTTGTTGTCTACTGCGAAAGGAAGAGTTAATTTTCTTCAGGAGAGTGATCCCTGGTCAGTTGACTATGCTCCACTGGACAGTTCCACACCAGGATTCATTCAGGCAGTAATAATTGGACCTAGTGAGTTCTAAAACAGCCAAAAGGAAGATATGAAGTTGGAAGGAGAATGTAGTGGAGGGGATCTAGGAGAAGGTAGGGAAAGTGAATGTCGAATATGATCAAAATATATTATATATGAAATTCTCAGAAAATTGTGCAATCAAATCATTAAAATAAATCTAATTTAATAAAAATCCTTTAGGAAGTAAACTGGGTATTTTCTAGTGTTGTGTATTCATTCAAAGAATTTTAGTTCTAGAAAGTGGCTCCTTCTTCAGCACCATGTCTGTCTGCATGCTACTATGCTTCCCAATCCTATAACAATGGATTGCACCTCTAAACTGTAAGCCACCCAATTAAATGTTTTCTTTATTATATAGAGTTACTGTGGTCATGGTGTCTCTTTGCATCAATAAAACCCTGACTAAGACAGTGGGCGAAGGCATTTTCCCCTAACCCTGGCAACCTGTGTTTGCTCCCAGGACTTACATGGTGAAAGAAGAGAAGAAACTCACTGGAGATTTTCTTAAATAAATGTGTCTGTATATATACAATGCTTTTCATGTAAGAGGGATTTAACAATTATTAAATGAATGAATATTCCAAAGGTTCTACGTTCAGTCCTGGATCTAGGCAGTCCATTGTGCTGTAAGCTTGTACTGAAATCTACAAATGCACTATCCCATATACTTGCATATTGTAGTGATAAATAACTATATTGCCAATTTTTTTAAGTCTATAATGAAGAGGGGCAGGGACAAGGCAAAGGCACTGTTTTGAGCATTTTTGCATATTTATTCATTTTATTAATTCATTATTTCTAACAATACGAACTGAGCATTATCATCCACATTTTATAGCTGATAAAAGTAAGCATGGCAGCCTAAGTGACCCCCCTAAGGTTAAAGGTGTAGATAAGGGATGTGGAATGAAAGCCAGTCCTGGCAGAGGAGCTCCAAGGTTCTTCTCTTAATCCTCCACTAGCAGCTGCTCCTCTGTGGTGTTATTTCCTGTATTTGCCACAGCTTCCTGTGGGATATGACTTAGTCACCATCCCATTGCTGTGGTGAAACACCATGAGCAAGACAACTCATAAAATAAAGAATTTAATAAAATAATTTAAGAGGGTTAGTCAGTTAGCATGGCCAGGAGCATAGCATGGTGCTGGAGAAATAGCTGAGAGCCTACATCCATCTCATTCTCAAGTTGGAAGCAAAGAGAGAGAGAGAAAGAGAGAGAGAGAGAGAGAGAGAGAGAGAGAGAGTTGGTGGGTGTGAGATTCTGAAAGCTCAAATCCCACTCTCAATGATATACCTCCTCCAACAAGACCACATCTCCTAATTTTGCCAAAAGAGATTCACTAACTGGGGATCAAGCATATGAACTTATAGGGGCCATCCTCACTGAAGCCACCATAGGATGATTTTAGCTGTAAGTCCCAGAAAGCCAATTCCAAACCAGCTAAAGTTGAGTAGATAGCTCTCTCTCTCTCTCTCTCTCTCTCTCTCTCTCTCTCTCTCTCTGTGTGTGTGTGTGTGTGTGTGTGTGTGTGTGTAGGTGTAGGTGTAGCTTGATCTGAGCCCTGATGTGAGTGACAGCTTTACATCTGTCAATATGTGTCAGCCTCTAGTTGACACAGAAACTTCAGGAAGTTGGTTGTGGCTGTTCTAGGTACCACCCAATGGAAGGATGAAGTCTCTGTTTTTGAGGAGAAAACACCTTTCACAGATACATTTTCTTTTTCCTTTGTTTTTGATTTTTTATTGAGCTTTACATTTTTCTCTGCTCCCCTCCCCACCTCTACCCTCTCCCTTTCAACCCTCCCCCCAAGGTCCCCATGCTCCCAATTTACTCAGGAGATCACAGATACATTTTCAAATAGCTGTCCCAGACTCATAGCCTGAGTCTATATATTATACCTGCTAGCAGTCATAGCCAGTGGATAGACATCAACAGGTGGCTTTAGGCCTGAGCTGACTGTCTGACATAGTGAGGGAGACAACTTTCCTCCTTGTAGGACCTGTGACAAGCATGGCTGTTGGTTCTTTTCATCTTCAAACTCTCAGAGACAAAGTGATGTTAGTTAGAAGTCCACTTAATTTTAAACTATAATTTTATGTATGAAATTCTAAGCTACCTCTAAAGAACCTTTGAAAACCTGTCTTGTTGGAACCCTAATAGGGAAATAATATTTGCTTTTTGTTGTAATATGAGCGGCGGGCTGCGTCCCGCCACCCGGCTAGCTTTATACCCGAAATAATTACATAGAAGCTGTATTCTTTTAATCACTGCCTGGCCCATTAGTTCCAGCCTCTTATTGGCTAGCTCTTATATATTGATCTAACCCATTTCTAATAATCTGTGTAGCCCAAGAGGTGGCTTACCAGGGTAGATCTTAACCTGCATCTGTCTGGAGTGGGAGAATCATGGCGACTCACTGACTCGGTTTCTTTCTCCCAGCATTCTGTTCTGTTTACTCTGCCTACCTAATTTTCTGTCCTATTA
>NC_022035.1:12071635-12085656 GCF_000317375.1 Microtus ochrogaster | reverse complement strand
GGCAGCCCATATAATGAAATGTCTCTCTGTACTTAGCTCCTTTACAGTCAAAAGTTTTAAGGAAAACACAATAATACAAAGAATCCAGACTCTCTGTGAATTTTCCATTTTTACGTGGCTTGTTTTTCTTTATTTCTTTTAATCTCTTAACTATCTGTATTCTGTCCTTTTAAAGACTTTACCTTTTTTTTAAGACATTAACTTTATTCTTTATATTCTTTTTCTTCTCTCTCCCAAGCCTATGTACATTCATCCAACACTGTGATCCATAAAGGTCTTTTATGTCTGAATCTGTCCTATTGTGAATCTGTAATATTTTTACTATCCAGGAGCACTTTGTTTTGCACCTTTAAATCACTAAGCGCTTAAGAATCTAAACTGTGACATTCCTAGGTCAAAAACAGGTACTGTCTGCTTGCCCCGCCCGGTCCAACATGGTGGAGCCACTTGTGACTGAATCAGTTGTGCCTCTGAGCTGCAGGGTGAAGGGCTGCTCTGGATGTTGGCTCCACTTCTCTCCAATTTCAAAATGGAGGATGTATCATTTTCTACTAGCTCTGGGGCCGCCAGGTAGGAGCCGCACTCAGCACTTTAACTCTGAGACTGAGCATGCAGCTCTCTCCCTTATTTTGGGCACCACTCTGTTGTAATAAGAGCAGCAGGGCTGCATTCCGGCAGCCCTGGCTCCCACATGGCTAGCTTATGCCCTGAAATAATTACACTGAAACTGTATTCTTTTAATCGCTGCCTGGCCCATTAGTTCCAGCCTCTTATTAGCTAGCTCTTACATATTGATCTAACCCATTTCTAATAATCTGTGTAGCCCAAGAGGTGGCTTACCAGGGTAGATCTTAACCTGCATCTGTCTGGAGCAGGAGAATCATGGCGACTCACCGACTCGGTTTCTTTTTCCCAGCATTCTGTTCTGTTTACTCCGCCTACCTAACTTTCTGTCCTATTAAAGGGCTGAGGCAGTCTCTTTATTTAACCAATGAAATTAACACAAAACAGAAGACTCTCCCCACCATCTTTTAAAGAATTTTAAAATGAAATGTAAAATAAGGCTATTAAGAAATTAGGGCTGAACACTGGGCATCATGCACACAATCAGAAAGACAGGGGGAGCAGACTTCTGTTCCTTACAGACCAGCCAGAGAGCAACATAGTGATATCTGTCTCAAAACAAGGAAAAAAATGAGACATACAATGACTTGTAAAAGAGAAGATGGTTGTAAGAGCATAATTATTTAGCATTTGTCTATTTTTATCATTGCTTACTCTTACAAAGACATTACAATACCCTATTCTACTAAGTGACACAGCATGCCTTCCTGCTTTAGATCCAATGTTTAATTTCACCTGTGCCTATGTGCAACCATGTTTCTCTGAACCCTGGTTTTCCTTGTCACAGAATGTTTTCCTGGTGGTCAATGTGCTGCCAATCCTGTTTGGTCAAAATGGCCTGTGCCATGTTAATCACTGATCTCAGAGCTGATTCCAATGTATGGGTCCATCTCCCCACTCATATAATGAGTTGGGTGTTACTGACGACCAAGTCCTGGGGGATACCTACAATTCTTTTGGGGACTGAGTTCTTACCTGAGTTTTTCTGTTCCTCCTGCCCAGGCTGAGTCTTCTTACTCCCCCATCAGTGAAAGAAATTTCTATAAGCCTCCCATTATACAGTAATAGACAGTTCCAGAAACTTAAAAAATATACAAAATCCTTTAAATGGATTAAAAATACTTCTACAAGATGATTTTATGATTGCACCAAAGCCCCTCTTTTCACACATCTGTCCTTCAGCCTGCTGTCCTTAGTATTTTGTTGGGCTTAGAAGGAGGGAGGCTCCCAGGCCTTTTATTGTCTATGCTAACCCTTTTTTTTTTGATGGTCCTGACCCTGCCTCTGCACCTCCCTAAATCCTGCTCATGCTTCCAAAATGAACTCAGATGCTGCCCATCCTGCAGTCACTGATGCAAGCCTTCTGGAAAGAGCTTCTAATTCTTGATTATTTTCACCACACTTGACAGAACTCTAATACTCCACATAGGACTTCTCCTTGAAATGATTTGCATGCCTCTCTCATTATAAAAGAGACGACACTCACTATTGTAAACCTAGACCTTGCTATCTGTTAGCTAAGAATCCTTTTATGAGTTACCATCTGAGCAGCACAAATGAATATTTTCTTTCATTATTTCAAAAAAATGAGTGACTATTTTCTCTGGGCAAGCCCCAGAATGTGACAGAAGTGGCTTCATTTTCTTTGTAGTAGCTGAGGTGCTTTGGGGACAGTCTGGTGTTTATTTTGGCTCTGTGAACCTTCTAGGCATATCAAAGCAAAAACTGCTATTGCCAGAAGTTGTTGCTGTGTGTTATTAATTTTTCCTGATTATAGAAATTTCTTGATAGGGCAGGTATGATTTGATCTTCTTCCAATATTGCTATTTAAGATTGCAACAAAAAAGTGCTAAAATATTTGACATTTCCTTCTTTTCCTCTGAGATAACACTTATGCCTTTCATGTAGTTGCATGTAACAAGTTTCCAATTCTTTCCTATTTTTCTGTTAGTATTAATACTGAAGAAGTTTCAGGCTTTTAAAAATAGAAATAGTCTTCATTTGAATTATAGTTCATACTTGGTCTTTAGATTAGACATTTTTATTAAAAGCTCAGTGAATTATTCCAAAACATGCTAATTGACACATGGATCTGAAAAAATCTTCCGTGAAAGAAAAGTTGTGGTACATGCAAGAGGATTTTTACAAGTTTCATCAAAGAATGAGTCATAGGATCATAAGTCCTAATTCCGAATCCATCACAGCATGACAGAATTGTCATGAACATTCTTATTCTAAGTACACACCAGAGATGAAAAGCTTGTATGATTTTTTCATCATAACAATAACTCGTTATGAGCAACATAGTGAAAGCTCACCAGGCGAGGCTTCCAATAGACCCAATCGTTTCCTAGCTGTGGGATCCACTCTTCTTCCTGAAAGATCATTTCAGAAGCAGAATTTGACTTTTTTTTTTCAAATTTCCAAGATGCACTTTGTTGCATGAGTTTTTCTAGTCAAGAGGCTTGGAGCTCTTCCATTCATAGCCTCAAATTCATGGCTGCAAGGGTGAATGCCCTCCACGGATGAGTAAAGAAATGCCTTTCTCACCAAAGCATCATTGCAAGAAGTGGACAGCACACGCCGTATTTCTGAAAGAACTGAGTCATCCAACAGCCTAAAACTGGCTGATGTTTGTCACCTCATAAAGAATTATTCCTCGAATCATCAACAAGTGGCCTAAATGAGGTGGTAAGAAATCTAATGCCTAGAAGAGAAATTATCTTTCACAAAGCCTGGAGTCGCATGTTTGTTAGTTCCAAGTATTATACATCTGGGGTGTGGCCCTTTGAACGTCTCTCTGCTAGCCCCAAGGAATGCAGTTTTGCAGTATGGAGTGGAGAAGGCAACGAGAAACATAATTGCCCCTTGTTGTCACTGGTCGCAGAGACAGGGCTTATGTTGTACCTGGGTTGCTAAGCGCTGGACCAAGGATGACAACATTTCTTCTATTAATTTTCCCGCGGATCATCTCAACTTTTATGAATCTTCCAGCCAGCCCCCCTCAAAGGACCATCTCAGCTCTGCTGATGTGTACTAAGCTACAGCTCAGCAAGTACAACCAAGTTCATGATCCTTGTTGCTTCAGACTCAGAGTAAAGCCACATTCATCCTTACTCTCACTGCAGAGACAGGAAACATTTGGTAAGATGGACTATGGAGCGTTTGGTGGGACAATGGTTCAAAACACTAATTTATGTGACCTTTTTGTTGTCTTTACTGAACTTCCTCCACTTCATTGGGAGACGGTAGGGAAGAGAGTGCCTGCTGTCCAGGGAAAAGTCCACAGCTGAGAATGAAGAGCTATGCTCTCTAATTACACAGTCAACAGACACTTTGAATAAAACCATGGTTTGAATAAACCAAGTGATGGAGTCACTGATCAAGGGACAGGTGTTTCTTTCTGAGCTTTAGACATGGGATTCATAGAAATCGGAAGGTTTGGAAAATTAGGTAAGCTAGAGGTACTGTAGGGAACAAGTTCTGTACTTCTTCACTTTGAGAGTCTGCAGCATCTGTGAGTGTGTGGGTGTGTGTGTGTGTGTTGGGTAGGATGTAATACAATCTATCCATGACATCAAGAGAATGGAAATATGCATCATTATTTGAGACAAGCAGTAAGGGGCAAACAGAGATACAAAGGGAGCATGTCAACAAAAGATATGAAGGACAACCAGTGCTCAAATCCAGGCATCAAGAAGACATCCAAGAGCCCTGATTGGCTACTTCACACTTACTTACTGTGTGATTCCACAGAGACCAAAGAGTCACTTCCATATAAAGTGTGTCACTATAGGACAGACAGAGGGAGACCAAGATAGACTCCAAGCTCTGCTTTCACTGATGAAACATCACAGTCCTGTTCCCTCTGCTCTCTTATTTCTAGCAATTCTGATTAAGGATAAAACAGGAGAATTTACACCATACACCATACATACACACACACACACACACACACACACACCATACATATATTTCTATACACACACACACACACACACTTTTGGAAATAACAAAGCTTTTCTTTTACAGTGGAAAACAGAGGTTAGAGATCTAAACAGCTGGAGACAGAGACAGAGGTAGAGATAGAGGGGAGACCAGGAGAAAGATGAAGATGGAGACACAGACATTACCCAAGACATTGTGTTTTGTAATTTAGTGTGGTTCCCTTCTTGGAGTTCTGTTACAGAACACAGAATCATCTTACCCAGAAAATAGAAATAAATGTCTCCAGAAAAATTTGTTTTACCTTCCAAGTAGAATACCTTTTCAGAGCCAGATGACAACATTAAAGGCACTGGGTTTCCAAATGACAATCAGCTACTATGTTCTTCCAAGAAAATAATTCCATCAAGTCTACATTCTATTAAGTCTTATTAGTTTATTCCTGAAATGTATGAGAGGAGATAAGTGTCCTGCAAATTGTTCTGATTTTGTTTATCTGAATTGAACACTTTTTCACTCTCTAGACTCTTTGGAGTGAGATTTCAATGCTAAGCTACTGAAGAGAAAGTGAATAACTTCAGTGGAACCACATGGACTCAGGGTGGAAATAGATTTAATTGGTTTGGTTCTTTAAGGAATTTTATAGACTTTCTCTTCAGCATTCTGTCATAAAACAATGACTCAAGGAAGATGTTCTCTAAGATCATCAAAGAAAACTAGGAAATAGTTAATGCCAGAGGCTGAGAGTAATTTTCAAATCTATTTATAAATTAAACATGAATATGTATGGGGCTTTATGTAGGAAGAACAAGGATTTAAAATTATAGTTATAGATTGCTTCATTTAAATTTAACTACCAAAAGGTTAGACAACAGTTTCTTATCATTACAGAACTTAAAAATCTGTTGAGAAATGTTCTTTCCATTTTCAACATAAGATCAGGAAATTGCATTTGAATTTTGATCTTTAAGGTTAAAACACTGGCTAAGAGAAAAGCAATTTAATGTGAAAGCCACACCATTCCTACATTGGATTTAAGAATAATTACAAGAGACAAGACATTTAAAGAAAGCACCCAGCTTATATGAATGGAATGCTGAAATTCCAAACACTTCTTAGTGTATACAGAATCTGTATAGGAAGACAAGAGCCACACAAACCTACCTGGTGTTTTCAGCTAAGGCTAGTATTCTCCTTGCAGATATGAGTTTGAATGAGACCGAATGTTGAAGGAGCAGAGGGCTGCGCCCTGCTACCCAGCTCCCGCATGGCTAGCTTATGCCCTGAAATAATTACATGGAAACTGTATTCTTTTAAACACTGCTTGGCCCATTAGTTCCAGCCTCTTATTGGCTAGCTCTTACATATTGATCTAACCCATTTCTAATAATCTGTGTAGCACCATGAGCTGGCTTACCAGGAAAGATCTTAACCTGCATCTGTCTGGAGCGGGAGAATCATGGCGACTCACCGACTCAGCTTCTTTCTCCCAGCATTCTGTTCTGTTTACTCCGCCTATCTAAATTCTACCCTATCAGAGGACCAAGAAGTCTCTTTATTAATTAGCCAATGAAAGCAACAGATAAGATACAAGTCCCACCTCCATCAACCAAATTTGGTGATCATCTAAGGGGAAAAAAGTATCTAAAACTCACTCAATCAAAATTCAAGATTAAAAGTGTCAGATCAAATTTCAGGCAGTCTGTTCCATGGCAAAGAGATATGGCAGTGGGTCAGGAATTAGCCATGAGCAGAACCTGGTAAACCTTGAAAGGGGCTTCAGGACTATTCATTAGCTGTTTCTTTGGGCCTGTGTGTGTGTGTGTGTGTGTGTGTGTATGAGTGTGTGTGAGTGTGCATGCAAAACTGCACTTCTTTGTGCTGCAAATGTCCAGCACAGATGTTGACTTCACATTTCTCTCATTCTCCACCTTGTGTTTTGATACAGAGTCTCTCAATGAACTTTGTACTCACAACCATTTTCAATTGGACTGCTGGGACAGAAAGTCTCCAGAAGCCTCCTGTCTCTGTTCCGTACTGCTGGCTTATAGAGATGGCAAGGTAGGCTTGTTCATGGGTTCTGGAGCTTCAGACTCAGGTCCTCATGTTTGCATAAGTGTACTACCTACTGAGTTATCTCCCCAGTCAGTTTCTTGTTTAGATAGCTCCACCATTTTGTTTTGTGATTTCAACTAGGGTCTTACCATATGCCCCAGGCTGGTCTGGAAATAGCCATCTATCTCCCTGGTTAGGGTTCTTGAGTGCGAAGATCACAGGTACAAACCAACATGATTGGCAGGATGGCTCCATCTCAAATCATTTATCCATCACATGCTACATCTTTTCTTCTTCCTTACTCCGTGGTTTCTCTTATAGAGACCAAATCTATACACTTCCCACACATGGCAACTTCTTACCAGTTTTCCAATGCAATGTCCACGTATATCTGTCCACTTCATAATAGGCTTCCTTTATCTCCTGGAATACTATTTTCACTTTTTCTTTATGGTTATATTTCTGAGGTCACACAATTCATAGTTCCACCAAGTCTATTAAGGTTGTGGCGACATTGGCCATGAGCCCTGCTTAGAGGGATAAATGCCATGACTTCCAGGGAGTGGAATTTCTGAGTCATACATCCTTGCTCTGCTTCTCTTATGTAGATGTATCCTCAGAGGAGAAAGGCCATTCTGAAGAGGCATTTCCCTGTTTAGACCAAGATTCTACAAAACAATTAACTACTTAATTTACCTAAAAGTTATTTTCCCTCCTTTATTAATGCAAGGGGACTGCGTACTGCCATGTCTTCAAAGGCAAATCATTTCAGTGAAATTCTGCTATTCATAAAGCAGTGATGACTAACAGGCTCTTCTCAGTCGAGGAGCTGGTCTTTGTACTCCAGTTAGACTTCGAATTTAGATCACTCATCTACAACAACGTGGGTCTAAATGTCAGATCTGTTCTATTATTTTTTTTATGTGTTAATATGTTCTAGTATTCCAAAACATTATGGCAGAGCCCTTTTTACTCAAATCCCTTAGATGTTTAGCTGTTTTCATTCAGCTTGGCTTTCCTAATGTCCTCTAAACATGCCACTAATGGTGTGGCACGTCCTCCTGTCTCTATGTTGCTTTTATTGGTTAATGAATAAAGAACTGTTTTGAGCCTCTGGCAGGGAAGAGCAGAACTAGGCAGGGAAAGCTAGGCTGTATGCTGGGAGAAAGAAGAACAGAGTCAGAGAGAAGTGATGGAGCCGCAGGAGACAGACACTGGGAACTTTACCCAGTAAGCCACTGCTATGTGGAAATACACAGATTAATGAAAATGCGTTAAATTAAGATGTAAGAGCTAACCAATAACAAGCTAGAGCTAATGGGCCAAGCAGTGATTTAATTAATACAGTTTCTGTGTGATTATTTCAGGGCTGGGCAGCAGGGAACCAAGTGGCCCCCTACTACACACTAAGACCTGTAACTCCAATGATAAGTCAGAGATCCCCTTCAACCCCTCCTCTCTAATCCCTAATACTCCAATCCCTCACTCCCACACCTGAAACACACGCCTAGAGAAAGATTCCCAGACAGATCATTAGAAAACAATTTTGGGTCTCTTAGAGAAACATATTGTACTAGTTATATATTTCTTACTGTGACAAACTACCAAGACAGAGTATGGAAGAACTGAGCCTTTTCCTGAACCTTCTTCAAGGTTGATTAATTGATTAGAACTTTAAAGATCCTAGAGATATTGGGCTGTTGCAGGCCCAGAGTCAAACTGAAATTCATTAATTTGCCCTGGGGTATATGCTAGTTCACCTTGTTTTCCACTTCTTTTCACCTCTGTGTCTGATATAACCCTTGTGACTAGCAGGCATAACATTTGAGATGGACTATGCTAACCGACTCTGACTTTCCTGTAGCCAGTTTCTCTGTTGTTTCTACAAATTCATTTGGAAAGTGTCTCAGCTCTTTGTTCTGTTGCCATTAAAATATCATGACATTTCTTTTACTTTGGAGCCTGAGAACCGGGGTGACTTAAATACATGTTCCCAGGATATGGTCACCCATTTGGTTCCAGAGTAAATTACCTATATTTTTTTTGAGGTTTGAGTTGTGATTTTGTGAACAAAGTCAACTAAAGGAACAGACTATCTATTGTTTCACCATTCAAAGACAGGTACTGTAAATCAGTTTATCACTACAAGTATGGTGGCAGGGACATGAGGTGGTCTGCTTCCCACAGTGAAGAAGCAGAGGTTGACAAATGCTCCCAGAAAGCTTGTTTCCCCATTTTTATTCAGTCCAGGACCTCAGTTAAGGTGAATCTTCCAATCTCAATTAACCTAATCTAGATAATCCCTAGTAGCCTAATAAAGGCTAAACTAATCTAGACATTTCTCCCCAGCATGCTCCCAGAAAATTCTTTCTACATGACAAAATTAACCTTCATAGGAAAGAAGAAAGAAGATAATATTTGACTCACTTAGACGTTCAAGGAAGATCCCTGCTGGCAGAGGTTTATGTCCCACCTGTCCTTTTTTGGCGAGGTAGTCACATCTTGCTTCCTCTGTGGCTGGGTCCTGACTCTGTCTCTGGGTACTTCCTCTGAGGCTGGGTCACAACTGCAGACTGAGCTTTCCTTTTCCCATAATTCTCCTGTTCTCATTGCCCCACCTCTACTTCCTGCCTGGTCACTTCCTGCTTGGCCAATCAGCATTTTATCAAAAATAATACAAGTGACAGGATAAAAGACCATTGTCCCACAGCACACCCCTCTTAATTAAATACAGATTCTTTTCTCATACAATATATCCTAATTACAGTACCCTCTACTCTTTCCAGTTCTTCCCCACATTCCCTCCCCTTTGGGTCCACTCTCTTTCTGTCTCTCATTAGAAAAGAACAGGCTTCTAGTAGATAGCAACCAAATGGAATAAAATACAATACAATAAAACAAAAACCATAAGATTGAAGTTGGGCAAGGTAAAGCAGCAGAAGCAAAGAAGACCCAGGAGCTTGCAAAGAGACCCACTCATTTGTGCACACAAGTGCAAAATGCAGAAACTGCCTAACTGAAAGGCAGAGCTTATATGCAGAGCAGACCTGTGTGGGCCCTGTGCTTGCTACTGCAGCCTCTGCAAGTCCATTTGAACTTTTCTCAGTTTAGACACCTTTCTGTCACGTGTGTGAACCTGTTTCACCTTGACCAAAGGTCAGAGAGTTCAGGCCTATTCCTGCTCCTTCAAGGTTATGACAGCAGGTTTGACCCAGGGAGTGGCTGCCAACAGGATGCTAGGCTTAAGGTGTGTCGCTGAATGTCCTGCCTAAACAACGTTTAACTCAGGATATAGTTACTTGATGTTTCAGGTATTGAAGGGATAATTGCTTTGCTTGCTCTTTGTATCATATTAAAGCAATATTTTTTTTGCCTTCTTCCCCCCACCCTTGGATTGCGGTATATAAGTATATGGAAAATAAATGTAGGAGAATTCCATATTTGCTGAGTTGCCATCCCAACTCTCTTCTGTGTCTTCATTCTTTTTCTTTATGTTTCTGCTTTTTTTCTGCCTAATACTTCTGTCCACATGTCCCTACCCTGGAAGATGTGACTCTGTTGAGGCTGTCAAGGCCCAGACAGATGGTACCCAACATGTGGCCAGTGGTGCAGGTGAGAATGTTATGGATACCATGAATGAATATCACACTCCAGATATAGAGGTGAAAAGTGAGCACTCAAGTAGATAACAAAACCAGAAAAGCAGGGCTGAAATATTGAGACTAAAAAAAATTTGTAAATAAAAAATTATAGCTATGGGGCAGGGAAAAGCAATCAGTTGTCTGTAGAGTTGCTTAGAGATGTTTTAAAGGAGAGAGGAGCTCAAGTGCAGCAGCAGCAAGTACAGAAAGTTTAAAATTTATAGAGCAGCTGTGCCCTTGGTTTCCTGAGCATGGGTCCTTGGATGCGGGGACATGGAATAAAAGTGGGGTAAAAATCCAGCAACATTATCATGAATATGGGCCTGAAAGCATCTCTACAGATATTCTTCATTTCTGGGGGCTTATTCAGGAGAGTTTGGGTTTATACTCCAAAGGCCAGAAAGTACTTTCCCTCTGCATCAGTTAGAAATGAGACAGAACCCTCTACACCACTGAAGGAGCTGCTCAATGAAGAAGCATTTATATGACTGGGTTATTATGATCAGTCTAAGCCTGATGACTTAGAGGAAGAAGCCATAAAGTACCGTAATGAGGAGTTTTCACCACCCTTGTTTCCTACCAGCAGTGTTGAGAGGTAGAGACCAGCTGGTAAGATTCAGCAGGAACTAAAATGTTTGAAAGAGTTGATTGCATCTGGTTTCCTGAGCCTGGGACCTTGGGTGTGGGAACATGGAATAAGAAACTAGAGACTCTGCAAATGTCTTCCTATCAGAAGAGTAATCCTCTTCCTACCATAATAGCTCCAGGAGCAGGGCAGACACTTAGCATTAATTGTGCATCTCCCTTATGAGATAACATCACAGAGGCTGCTCACAGAGGGGAAGATGTGCAAGAATTTCAAATGTTTCCTGGAATAGAGCAAAGAGATGCTGAGGAGAATCTAGTCGGGGTGCATGCACTGATATTATTCAAACTACTCAAAGTAGCTTATGCCTAATATGGTTCTAAAGCTTCTTTTATGTGAATGTTGCTGGAGAATAGGGAGAATATGGCTCTATAAGTCCTGCCCCCAGAGGATTGGAAGCAGTTGGCCAAAGCTTTCCTGTCAGGAGGGGATTATCTGTTGTGGGAAACTGAGTTTGCAAAACAATGCTAGGCCACAGTTGAGAGAAACAGAACCCAACAAGTTCCTATTTTCTATGAAATGCTTGTAGGTGAGGGGCCTCACTTACCTGTAAATTTGTGGGGTCAAGATATTATGGCCTGAATGGGGGTGTATTTATATAACTCCAATACAGATATTGCTAATCAAATGTCTCAACAAAGATTGTTGTCCAATCAAGGACTGAGAAAGGGGAAAGAGGGAAGGACAGATCCTATCATACCTAACAAAAGTCCTCCCAGAGAAGGATTAGGGTGTTTTTAGGAGAGGACACAGAAAAGCCTACATTCCATGAAGATGCAATTATTGTAATAAGTGATGAGCCTATATGGGTAAATCAGTGGCCTCTAACAGAAGAAAAATTACAAGCTATCCAGCAGTTAATGCAGAAACAGCTGGATAATGGTCACATTATGTCCTCCAACTCCCCCTGCAATTCTCCTATTTTTGTGATTAAAAAGAAATAAAAATATGAAGATTGATGCAAAATTTAAGAGGTTAGTGAGACTACACAGATAATGGGAGCTTTACAGCCTGGGTTTCCTTCTCCTACAGCCATCCTAAAAGATACCTATAAGATTATTTTAGATGTAAAGGATTATATTTATATCATCTCTTTGGAACCACAAGATTGCCAACAGTTTATATTTAGTACTCCATCAGTTAATCTCAAAGAGCCAATGAGAAGCTATCACTGAAATGTCTTGTCTCAGGGTATGGAAAACAGTGCTACATTATGCCAGAAATTTGTGGCTCAGGCTATATAAAATGTCAAAGTTCAATTTCTACAAGTTTATATTATCTCTTATATGGATGATATCTTACTTGCCCATAAAAGTAAAGGTGTTTTGCTTGGAACATATGGACAGCTTCAGTGGAGTCTTACCCATGCAGTGTTAGTTTTTGCCCCAGAGAAAGTGCAAAGGCACCTGCCTTTTCAGAATTTAGAACATATGTTGCATCCTAAAAGTAATTAAATCTCAAAAATTAAAAATCAGTAGTCCTCATTGTCCGCTATGTAAGTCCGGTTTTATCCCAGGCTTTTTCAGACCCAGGCTAGCTGGTCTTGGTGAATTCCCAAAAGATCATCCCCATTGTCTCAGTGTGTGGGTGTACCCCTCGCGGTCCTGAGTTCCTTGCTCGTGTTCCCCCTCCTTCTGCTCCTGATTTGGACCTTGAGATTTCTGTCCGGTGCTCCAATGTGGGTCTCTGTCTCCACAATGAGGACTACTGAGAACTCAAGAACAATGGCAATGGGTTTTTGATCCTACTGCACGTACTGGCTTTGGGGGAGCCTGGGCAGTTTGGATGCTCAACTTACTAAACCTGGATGGAGGTGGGCGGTCCTTGGACTTCCCACAGGTCAGGGAACCCTGATTGCTCATCAAGCTGATGAGAGAGAGGGACTTGATCGGGGAGGGAGAGGGAAATGGGAGGCGGTGGCGGGGAGGAGGCAGAAATCCTTAATAAATAAATAAAGTTAAAAAAAATTAAAAATCAGAAAGGATGTCTTACAAACTCTAAATGATTCTCAAAATTGTTGTGAGATATTCAATGGCTGAGACTCTATTCAAAATTCCCTATGGGAGACCTTGGATCCCTCAGTAAGTTTTTTAGGAGGAGTAGTAATAACAGTTCCCCAGACACTTTTAATGCACTGTTAGACAAGTACTTGCACAGGTAAAATATGCAGCACAAAATAAACAGGTAAATTATATTAATTAAGATCGACTTTGAAAAGATATTTTTCACTTGTTCTTTAATGCAGTATTTTGGCATTCAGTCAAGAAATGTTATTGCTTCAGTCACTCCTAATAGCAATCTTTACTTATGACTATTACTTGATATTTGAATAATTACACATCCTACTTCATACATAAATGGTTCATTTTTAAATCAATGTTTGATGACTATAAAGTCAATGTCTGAATACATTGTTTATAAGTTTATAACAACTGTAGAGCTTCCTATATAAACTTCCAACGTCTTGAATAAACTTTGAAAATTATTGAAGGAATCAAATCTATGTAAGAGCCTAGTCTCTGTATTAAGACTGATACAGTGAAAAACTGTGAGATATACTAAGAAATGTTATGAATGTTAGTTTGAAATTTTTGATACTTTCTAAAATTTGAGCCCATACTAAAGGATTTTTAACATTCTTTTTCATTTTTATTGAGCTCTACATATTTCTCTGCTCCCCTTCCTGTTTTTCCCTCCCCTTCAACCCTTCCCCAAGGTCCCCATGACAAGCATATATTTTACTCCCACAGCAGTATTATGGCAAAATGGTCATCTTTTATGACTACACCTCCCTGTTACTTAGTTTAAGAAACATTGATAACCTTAGGTTTTCTACCAAAATATTGCCTAGATCCTATCCAGCTTTTCTGCACTAAACAATTAACTGTTATAAAATAAGGGTTTAATACCTTGACTGACATCAATGAAACAAAAAGTTGGTCCTTGGAGAAAATCAACAAGATCGACAAACCCCTATCCAAACTAATTAAACAACAGAGAGAGAACACGCAAATAATTAAGATCAGAAATGAAAAGGGGGACATAACCACAGACACAGAGGAAATTCAGAGAATCATTAGATCTTACTACAAAAGCCTGTATGCCACAAA
>NC_022035.1:12032759-12067985 GCF_000317375.1 Microtus ochrogaster | reverse complement strand
AGAGCAAATATTGCCTTGGCAACAGCCTGGATTGTTTGGGGTTGCCATGAGATTTTTTTTTTTTTTTTTTCTTGACTAACAGCTCAATTGGATGTAAAGCAATTCTGGTACTGAAAGCTTTGTTTTGTGACAAAAGATGGCCAGTTGAGACACCAACTCCTTCATTATTTGGAGACTTTATTAAGATCATCTTCATACATTTTGGGAAGTTTCTACTGCACTAGATTTCCATACCACCTGTAGTGGTTTGAGAGAAAATGGGCCTCTTAGGGAATAGTACAATTAGGAGGTGTGGCTTTGTTGGGTTATGTGTGACTTTGTTGGCGGAAGTGTGTCATTGTGGGGTGGGCTTTGAGGTCTCTTTTGCTCAGCTATTTTCAGTTGACAGACAGTTGCTTCTGCTGCCTTCACATCAAGAGCCAGAAATCTCAATTCCTTCTCCAGCACCATGTCTGCCTGCATGTTGCATTGCTACCTGCCATAACGAAAATGGACTAAACCTCTGAACTGTAAGCCAGCCCCAATTAAATGTTTTCCTTTATAAGAGTTTGTTGTAGTCATGGTGTCTCTTCACAGCAGTAGAAACCCTGACTAAGATACCAACCCTTAAATGCTCCTCCATTCTAGCTATATCTCCCTAAATTCCCACCCTCAACCCATCTCCCTTCTTTCTCCCCACCTGATATTCTTGTTCTCATTCCTGTCCCCAGTTCATCCACAAAATCCGTTCCTTTAATCCTAGCACTCAGGAGGCAGGGACAGACTAATCTCTGGATTTGAGGCCTGCCTGGTCTACAAAGTGAGTTTCAGGACATCCAGAGCTACTTAGAGCAACTCAGTCTAGAAAACAAAAATAAAACAAAGCAAACAAATCTATTTACTCTTCTCAGGAAGATCCATGTGTCTCTTTTAAACCCTAAGTAATATTTTTTTATTGGACATGATTATGAACGTGAATTAGTTGTGGAAAACAAAGCAGGCCATTCTGGAGAGAGTGAACTTGGTGTGTTAATCCATAGAGAAAAGGAAGCAGGGTGTATGAGGGTTTTATGAACTGGATTAAGAGAAAATAGGGGGTAGTTCGTAGCGAACCTGAAAGTTAGCTTTAGCCTTGTCCTGTAAGTTAGGTGAACTAATGTAATGAACAATTTAATGGAGGAAGGGTATGTTTGGTTTGTACTTTGTGGGGTTCAGTCATGACAGAAGTGAACAGTTTAAAATGGGAGAGGACAAGAGAGAGAGGTTAGTGGAGACCACTGTAAAATTAGCCTTTGGTCTAATTCCTTTGTTTGGAGAAACAATATGACAATATGTAAAACCAGAGAAATAAACACAGAGGAATGAGAGAAGCAATGAGGTTAGATAACACTTGTAAAAATAAATAGAATCTAAAACTTTTCCCAGGACCCTGGAGATAACCACTATCTGTGCCTTGAAAGACGTTCCTTACACTGAAGAGAGCTTGTATTTGGGTTGTGTTTTGAAAACAGGTTGTAGTAGGTGGAGAAGGATGAGGCTCCTTCAACCTCCTCTTCCTCTTGGTTCTACCCTCAGCCACCCACTCAACAGCAGCCTGAGCAGATTGCGAAAGGGAATCTACATCAGTTTCTCAGCCAGAAAATAACCAGTGTCCAGAATCCTTTCCGTTCACAGCGAGTCTCTCTGTTTCCAGTGTTCAGCCCCTTGGATTGCTTGATTTACCACCTACGCACTAAAGTTAAAATAAATTTCCAACTTTAATACAAATATTTTCTGCAGGAAGTTGTTCCTCATAGACACTGGAAGGTGAGGCTGAATTCCTTGCATTTCTTTTGTCTACGCCCTGATGTCCTTGGCATAACATCAGTTCTTGGGTTTTGGACATTAAAACATATGTTCATAATCATTGATTGGCCTAATCTGGCTAAGGCACCTGAAACTGACAAACTTCTCCACAAGCATGGAAAATACTTATCACCTTTACTGCTATTATGAAACAAAAACTCTTTTAACACTCTAAATTCTCTCAATGATACAGCAGTACCTTTTTTAAAAAAAAAAACATAATTCTTTATTGATTCTTTGGGAATTTCACATCCTGAACCCCAATCCTGCTCACCTCCCAGTCCCTCCATATTCACCCCTCACCCCTGCAGCTTTGCCTCCCAAATCAATTAAAAGCAAACAGCCAAAGAGCCCATGTCGCTTCTCCACCCTTCCATCACCTCTTCATTCGTCCTAATGACATCAGCATCTGTGATGTGCCACATACTATATACACTTTTGTCCAATTAGTTCCGCCTGCAAAATGTTTGTCACCAACCCTAACATCTACTCTGTCTATGGTCTGCTGGAGTTTGTGAAGGGGACTGGTCCTGCAGAGTGTTAACTGCAGGATGTTCATGACTCAGGACATCAGCAGGAATTCTGAGCAGAGTTTTGGAGAGGGTCCAGTGATGTTGGTGGACCAGAGGCCTTGAACTAGACCCGTACAACACTGCCTTTGATATTAGTTTTTTTTCTTCATTTCATTTTTCTACTTATAAATGATGAGCTGTTTTACTTTGTGATTTCACTTTGGAGACTGAGGAACGCCACTTTAAATTCCTCCTTTTTTTGGCCAGCATTTTGGATGCCATTATCAAGTCCCTGTCTTCTCTTGGGTGATGTTAGATGAGAGTTGTTCTAGTGACATACTTGTCTCATGAGTGCTATACTGTTCCAGACTCTGGGTTTTATCATTAGATTCTTTCACTGTTCTTTGTCAATGCCTTTTTATAACCACTTAGCTTACCTCTGTTTGTGAGGAAATTATTTGAATCTGTATTCTTAGGTAATTTGACATATGTATGTAACTGTTCTGATCGTGTTCTTTAGCACAGATGTGTGCTACCCACGAAAGAGGGTTCCTAGTGCCACTTTGCTCATGTCTCTGGGCTTGACTGCAGTTCTGGTTGCAGAGTCATCCCCAAAATGTGCAAGAACTACTTTTCTTTGGTCTTGTGTTCCTGGAGAAATACCAGTCATTACTGAGTGTACCCTTAGATGAAAAATACAATTTGCAAATTTGAATTAAATATACTTATAAATAACTCTACATTTTCATGTGTCTAATTAATTTCTATGCATGCTAACAGTATCACTATTGACCAGCAAAGCATGATTTCTTCTCTACCCTCTCTATACTTCATCTGGTAGGATGGAAGAGAAATTTGTTTGAAAAATGTAAAAACAACCTTAAATTAAGCTGCATGGGAGCCATGTGCACAGGAAGACATATCTGCTTCTTTCATATGTCTTGCCAGTTTGAGGATGGTAAGGTGCCTTGTAGAGGTATGAAAGAGAAGGAAGACAAGATTCTCTGGGAAGCTGGTACTCGGGAGGGACTTCCTTCCCTACCGACTAATGTTAATAGTGCTGGAAGGTGCTATATATGCTAGCCATCTTTAAAATGTATTTAAAGTCTGCTCCATGAGATGGGACCTGTATCTGACACAACTAATGAGCCCAAGAACCTAAGACTAGATAGGTCATGGGCTTAAGGGAATTATTAGTCATTCTGCTAAATAAATAGCAATTAAAAAATGACTCCTAATAATATACCGCTATACCCATAGATCAGTAAATCCCTCTGCTCTTATCAGAGAAGTGTAGATGTAAGTTTCAGTCCTGCAGTGTTTTATAGGTGTTCAGTCCCAAAGAAACATGCAGATGATTATATTAATTATAAGCTGTTTGGCCTATTAGTTCAGGCTTATTATTAACTAACTTTTACAACTTAAAATTAACCCATAATTCTTGTTTATGTTTAGCCACATGGCTTGGTAATTTTTACCAGTGAATCATTCTCATCTTGCTTCCTCTGTGTCTGGCTGGTGACTGCAAACTGAGCCTTTCCTCTTCCCAGAATTCTCCTAGTCTGGTCACTCTGCCTATACTTCCTGACTGGCTACTGGCCAATCAGCATTTTATTAAACCAATATGAGTGACAAATCTTTACAGGGCACAAGAGCATTCTCCAATAGCAGAGAAATTTCTTCTTGCAGTAAATAGTATAACACAGAGACCCACTCATGCAGAGTGAGGGACTTTAGAGCACTCTGCCCTTCATCAAACTCCTCCTCTCAAAGCTCAGGAATCTATGCAAAAAAGGTGAATATGGAAGCCAGAGTTGGTAGACAGTGGCAATGAAAGGCTGTTTTCTAGATGTGCCAGGGCTGATTCACATGTAAGACTGCATAAGACATAAATAAGTTCAAGCAATACAAAATCCCAGCACTGAGAAAGGGAAATGGGCACAAAGTTCTGCTCCTAGGGGAGCATCTATTGCAACTGATGCATTCTGGGAGAAGCAGCATTTGTTTCTTTTCATGGAGTGACACTGAGTTTGTTAACCATTCCAGGAAGGCGCTGTGCTCAGGAGGGCCTAACTGGCCAACACGAATCTGACACTGTGGGTTTTATCTGTTTATTTGCTTTCTGATTTCTTGTTTTTTTTTTTTTTAAAGAGAAAGAACATGAAGTTGATGAGGGGAACCTGGGAGGAGTTGGGGGAGGGAAAAAATATAATCAAAACACAGTGTATGAAATTCTCAAAAATTGAAAAAAAAACTTTTTTTTTTTAAAAAAAAAAAAAAGCCCTCAAATTCTTTAGGAACTAGGGACAGAGCTGACTGGCATGGGCTCAGTGGGTGTCTATTACTTGCAGACACACCCTTCCTATCAACCACATCAGCACCTGTAGGTGTTTTGTATTAACAGTCTTTCTTTCTTAGCCTGTTTCATTGAAGTCCAAGAACAGGATTGGGCACAGGCAGGTGAGAGAGGAAAGCAAGTTTTGCACGTAACAAATGCACACCACATAGCCAAGCAATCGTTCAAAGCTTAAAATGTACCAATGTTACAATTCTAAAGGCTCAACACCCTGAAATACTATCCTCGTTTGTAAATAGATTTTTGCATAAACTGTTGCAGGGTTCAAGTAAGTGCAGCTCCTCTGAAGTGTTTCACCCCATTCTTTCATGGTCAGGTCTCCTTGAAGTGGTTTGTTTGTTGATTTAAAATCCAAGAAGATAAGATTAACTGCTTCTCTAGTAGAAGGAACTGAACTTGCTCTCTGAGCACAAACACTAGGAGGACTTTCAAAAGACAAATGACTCAATAGACACTTGGGAATACTTTGCAAGGATGACATGTTTTCTAAGCCTTTGGTTCAGAAAAGGCCATTCTGTTATGAATATTAACAACAGTGAAGAATTTGCATATGGTAAAAAGTTCCTAATGATGTCTGCATAGCCCAAACCCTCAGAAAACAAAAGCCTCAGATTGGCCTATTAGCACAGGTTCTTCTTTGCAAAGACTTCTAAAAGGGGCCTGAGCTGTGTGGCTGGGATAAATCTTTGGAAAATGCATTTCAGCCCAAGTCAGAGCAAGGATAATGTTTTCCTTCCCACTGCTCCACCCTAGTCCACTCTAACTGAAATTACCCTTTGGTAAATTGATTGACCTATTTGCAAATAATTAATGCATGAAACATAATGTTCTCTCCTACTAATCTTTCCCAGGCCAAACTTTACTGAGACTCTCTGAGAGAGCTGTGGTCTGTCACTGTCCGTCTTCCTCAGAACTCAAAGCTTTGCCCTGACAGCCTCATCCAGTGAAGTCTAATAAGTGTGTAGAGTAAGTCTGTGGGAGGGAGCGGATCCATAGAAGTCGCTCCATTTTTGGTCTGCCATCTAAGCTAAATGGTTTTGTTTTGGGGAGGGTGGGAATTTTTTTTTTCCTTTCTTGGTTTCTGAGACAGGATTTGACTGTGTAGTACAGGCTGTTCTTGGACTCACTATGTAAGCCACCTTTTTCAGCCTCCTGAATGCTGGGATTATAGAATGTATCACCACTCCTGGCTCAATTGGTAATTTTTGGATCTGGATTTGCAAAGCATCTATTTCTGCCTTGATGATCACTTGTGATGTGAGCTGTCACCCTCACCTGTGGATCTGCAGGTACCTGGGAGGCATCCTTGCAATGAAGGTGAGAGGAAAAGAGCTCTGGAACCGAACTTAGGATCCTGGTCCCCAATCTTTTCTCTGCTACCTGTAAACTGAGAACCAGCTCTTAATGTTATTCTGCTTCTGTGGCTTGCATCTACCTCCGCATCTGTAAAATGAGACATGATGCATCTTAAATGCTCTCCTGGGTCCAATATGCCCCATCGCGTAGAGTGGCCATTTGAAGGAAGAGAAGAGATTGGAAAATGCTGATGCATTGTCTGTGGAATACTTGTGTTAAAGTTTGCACCAATGCCATAGAAACTGTGGCAAGAGGGCAAACTGCTGCTAAATGCTGCTGCTTCCTTGTTCTCTTGTTTCTTAAATAAATTTATTTATTTATATCCCTTTCACAGTTTCCCCTCCCTCCTCTCCTCCTCATCCCCCCTCTCCCTTATCCCCCCTCTCTCCCCACCCCAAATCTACTCATCCACTTTTGTTTAGGAAAGGGCAGGTCTCCCATGAGTATCACAAAACAAAACATATCAAGTTGCAGTAAGACTAATCACCTCCCTGTGTATCCCAAGTCGTGACTTTTAAACATTGCCTCATACATTCTATGGTTTTCAGTCAAGGGGTTAAAGAGCTTAGTTTAATTAACAAATCACTCCAAACTAATGAAAAATTCATCTCAACATAAATGAGAAGATGAATGCTCCATTTTGTTTTGTTCCAGAAAGTCAGAGGAATACATAAATAAGCAAGGAAGAGAATAAGACCCGTTGCGAAAAGCACATCTGCCCACCATCATCGCACAGAGAGGCGCATTGTGTGGTCTTGGAGGGAGTCAGCAGCAGCTGAAGGGGATGCTACTTTGAGAGCAAGGATGAATGACTACAGTGGCAAAGATGCTATGAGAAAAATCAAAGTATGGGTGGGCAGAGTTGGAACCAGGGGAAGAATCTAAGCTAGAGGACAAACGGGGATTCTATCTGGATATTCAGGACCACAGGGGCCATCTGAAGTCTCAGAAGGAAAAACAGCAAGCAAATAACAAACCAACCACTGAGTTTGGTTAGATGGTGATGCTGTCTGTGTATGTGGAACAGAATATAATGAAAGAGTGGCCATGATGATTAAAAGGGAAGTTTATTTTTTTCATTCGTTATCTTCATTTAACTTAGTGTTTAAATTCTGAATACATTCATACAATTTCTCCAGTAGCTTGAGTTAGGGCAAGCAAGGTGACTGAGCCACCTAAACACTCAACACCATCTACACAGAAAATCTCAAGTGCTACAGTCCAGAGCAAACTCAAATGACATGAAGTAGTATCTATACAATTTGGAAGTATAGTTTGATGAGATTCCTCAGGTTTTTCTCTCTCTCCCTGTCTCTCCATACCCTCTGTCCCTTCTCTCTCTCTCTCTCTCTCTCTCTCTCTCTCTCTGTCTCTCTCTCTCTCTCTCTCTCTCTCTCTCTCTCTCTCTCTCTCTCTCTCTCCATCTCTCCCTTTTCCTTTCCTCTCCCTCTCCCTTTCCCCTCTCTCTCAAAAAGTGCTAATGGGTTCAATTTGGTGGTAGCACCTAATTTTGTCACTTGTCCAGCACTTAATAGCAAATTTTCCTTCCAGGAGGAAAGGAGTTAACAGCTAATAACATTGAATCTATGGTTCAGTGGATGTGTCTGTTAGCTGACTCATGACTCCTTCCCTCCTGGTCTCAAAGCAACTGTCCTAACTCTAGAGCACACATCCCTAGCAGAGAAACAAGAATGGGGGGCGAAAGGAGAAGCAAACAGATGTCTTTTTAATTCTCTTTACCCTCATGGTCCTCCTCAGGTCTAGAAGGAGTCAGAAAATAAATATCTCTTCAGAAGATTAGAGTTGAACAGGAAGGAAAATTGGCTATTAAGAATAAAAGTTGCATGCCTTGGGGACCTTCATTTATTGGAATGTCTCTATAAAATCATAACAGAGGTTAGAAAACTTTTGTCACAGCCTTCTGAGTTTTGCTCAATAAAGTTATGAAATCTGTGACAGAGGCATCTACAGGCATAGGGCAGAAATTTAACTACCAAGCTACTATGATGAGTGGCTTTAATATAATTATGAACTATATCACGGCCTGACTCTGAAACAAAATACTCTAGAATTACATAAATACAAAACAATTGTTTTTTTTTTTTTAGCTTAAATCTCAAAAAAATATTTAAGGGGAACTTCCTTAATCAAGAGGGTAACACCACTTCACTTACTAAGGACTAAGATCTGAAGTGTAGAGCATAAATCCTTTAAAAATTAGAAAAAAAAATACTTTGAAATTACCAAGCTCATGCTTTCTAGAGAGTTGAAGTAATCACTTATATGAACTCTGACTTTCATACTGAAAATCAGAGCAGTTGTGGCAATTTCTGGAACGTGGTTAATCAACTATCTCCTTTAATAAGAAAATTAAACAGAACCCAGTGTTGGTCAGGGGTTAAGGCTGGGTCCTCCACCTCCACATACTGTTACATGTCTCGATTATCAGCTCCTGTTGGCTACCACTGGCTGTAGGAATAAGGGTAGTTCCTTAAAAAGTCAATGCCGTCTGGAGTGGTCTGCAGGGAGCAGAGTCAAGATGAGGAATGCAGGGCTTGGTTAATATTGTGAACTGTGCTGCTGAATCTGACCTAACTGATGAGTTTTCCACCAATTCCCTGGTGACTGACAAAGGTCTGAGTGTCAGGAACCTCCTGTGTTTATTCTTCAGTTTTCCTTTTCATATTTTCCGGTCATCATTCTGCCCTAGTGTCTCCCTATGGACCTCCTTAACCGATTCCTCCTTCATCGTATGGCCTATTAGGTTGTAATCATTAAATCTCTTCCTTCAGAACTTCCTTGACTTTTAAAGGTCCTGCAAACCTGCAAAGATGATGTGCTTTTAGTGGAATTTGTGCTCTTTATTTGTTTCCATTAGTTTTGATCCTGCCAGTCATACATTTTCTTAATATTTTTTTAAAAATCATTTCCTACATTTTACTGCTCATGAAACATTGTTATAATAGCTAAAATGAAAATAATATAAGATATGCATGTGTTAGTGTCTTAGAACTACCTACTGTTCAAATGCACAGAAACTCTGCTGCCAGGATAAAAACCTAGCATGCCGTGTGATATTTCAGCACCCTTCTTAGCCATGAGCTTAGATTGAAGCTCAACAATATTTGTTCTCAAGAATTTGCTTCAGTGGAATTCCTCTTGAACCAAGTACTGTGTACTGATGATCTTTAAAACAGTTAGCTTTCCCTGGTGAAGCACAGACTTCTTCATTGACTCTTGTCACCAGAATCCGAAGCTTCAGCACGGGCACATCTTGTCCTCTTGGCATTTTGGCCACATGGCATACCTCCGCGGGCACATAGTTTCTGGGATTTCCCTCTGATTGCTGCAAGGCTAACCCTGGGGCGGTTCTCTGAGGAGTCATTGTTATTCTTTCATACAGGTGACTCTAAGAATCATGTACACCAGGAAAAAAAATGTCAGAGGAAAATTTGAACTATTTGTTCTAATGTAATTTATCTGAGGAAGCATGAGTCTTCTCAAGTATACAGAAAGGATTTCCCTGAGTCACCGGTTGTCTTGGCAGAACTGTGAGTCACTGTAGCGTGTGGGAGTGACCATAGCCTGGATGTATTTGAACAATTTGTAAAACTATGCATATTCTTTTGCCTTATTCGGGCTGGAATTGCTATGGGCGTATGCTTTCTTGTTTTAGGTTGATACGTATAAGGTTCTGGAAGAAAATCAATTAGGAAAAAATGGATTTATGAGTTTTAAGGAATTAGTTGGTTTCCTTGGTTGAAAGATATTGCCTTTTGTCCTTAGCTACCCATGAGAGGAACGAACCTTCCAACTCTGGAGAGTCTATGTCTCTATCAAGAGCGGTCTTCTAAGTTTTTGATAGTAGCTAACAGCTGGTAAGGACCTTAGGAAACCCCTTGAAGATGGGTCAGCCATATCCTCTTGACCCTAGGTATCTTTCACAGTCTCTTGTGAGCTATTAATTCAGTTGGCTTATAATTATGGAAAACAGGCATGCATTTTAAACTATATAATGATTAGATTAAATCAAGCCATAATTCATGAGAGAAATAAAGTAATAAAAATCTTAAAAGACTGTCCCCCAGAGTCCCAGGTATTAAAGGCTTGGTCCCTGGTGTGGTATTATTGGTACACAAAAGAACCCATAAGAAGTGGAACTAGTGGAAAGTATATAATTTGTTGGGTGTGTCTTTAAATAGAATAGTGGGATGCTGGCTCTTCCTTCTCTTCTTTCTTGGCTGTGAACGGAGGGAGGTTTGTTCTACCTCATGCAAACCCCACATTGGACTTTCTACTGCAGACCCAAAAGCGATGGGACCAACAAATCATGGACCAAGATCTCCAAAACAGCCAGAAGGAACCTCTTCTCATTATAAGTTCATTATCTCAAGTATCTTTTATAACAATGGAAAGTTGACTGGTCCATGGAGTTTTACAAGAATTAATGCTTAGCATCACTAGTGTATCTGTTAGATACGGGGAGAGAGAGAGAGAGAGAGAGAGAGAGAGAGAGAGAGAGAGGAAGAGAGAGAGGGAGGAAATGAGGGAGGGAGGGAGGGAGGGAGGGGAAAGGGAGGGGAAAGGGAGGGAAGGAGGGAGCGAGGGAGATTGAGATTACTAGTCCTTGGAAAAATTTCTTTGGGGAAGCGTTTAATGACCTAGAGAATCTGTTTGAAGTATTTCTTGACTGTTTTCTTGCATGTTTCTCCAAACGACTACTGTTGTCCTCCCTTTGGTCGTTAATATTCTTCTCCAAAGACTCCATCTGTCAGAAATGGTGAAATACGATCCAGCATAAATAGGATGAGGTATTTCCATTGGTTCCTGTGGTCTACCACAGCTCGCTTGAGCTCCCAAGGGGAGACAGAGGTCCCGTTGATCGCAGATGGAAAGTTTCTAGACTGCAAGTGTCAAACTGGGAGCAGAGATGCCCGTGGGTTTCAAAGGAAAACTAAACAAACAGCCAATTCTTTTATCTCCTTTTCTTCTCTCGTCCACATTCTACCATATCCTCATTTAAATTTCCCTCTCTCACCTTTGTTTGAACTAAAGCTGGTGCTCACTTGGAGCCAATAAAAACTACACGAAGGAAACATCTGCATGACTGTGTAACTCATACTGCAATTATCAGCAAAGTGACATCTAATTAAAGATCAGACAGGGCAGTGTCTGCAGAATATTCTCAAGCTCAAGACAATGGACAAAGTGCTATATAAGTGTATGTGTGTGTGTATGTGTGTGTGTGTGTGTGTGTGAGAATGTGTATAAATTTGTGCCTAATCTTTATTTATGCTATCTCATATTTTACATTTTAAATATATGTTATCCCTTGACGTTTGATCTTTGAAACAAATGGAAAGATAGATGTGTCATGTAGGCTTGATTTAAAACAACGAATAACTAGGAGAACTGGCCTAGTGCCCCAGCAAATTACTTACAAGAATTACCTACTATGTTAAAAAAATATATATTGTTAAATCCTGAAGTGTAAGCCCTTCAGGGAATTCCTGTTGTCTTGTCAATAGGAATTTTAAATGACATGCAAACTCTTTGGAAAGCAATTTAGAAAACAAAGTTTTCATGTTTTGAAGAGCAATTCTATTTCGAGGAATATAATTTCAGCAAAGAATTAGAACTTTGTATAAAGATTCATCTACAAAGAGCTCCTAAGAAGTGTGCTCAAATAAACTGCTTAAATGGATGTCCCCAGTGAGTGCATAGGGACTCAAAGAACTTTTCACCTTCTGACTCCTAGGAGTTCTCACAAGGTCTCTTGGAATGAGAAAGGTGTCTTAGTGGTTAAGAGCACTAGCTGCTCTTTCAGAGGACTGAGGTTGAATTCACAGCACTGAGATGGTGGATAACAGCAATCTGTAATGCCAGTTCCAGGGGCTCCTATGCCGTCTTCTGTCTTCCTGGGCACTGGGTACATGTGGTGCACAGACACATAAAACACCCATACACAAAAAATAAAGACCTTAAAAAAGAAGTTCTTTTGGCTTTGGCTCACCCATGTGAAAGAAGGCAGGTGGAGGGTGTGTTTTATGTTGAACTTGTAAATACAGAGTGAGTATAGAGATTACCTCTGCTCGTGTTCATGGTGGAGACTACCATCGCTCCCTAACAGACAGGAAGCTGGGAAATGCACTTCATCCTTGTTCTTAGGCAACAGGAGAGATAAAGTTTAGTTAACGGCAGTCTGTCTATGAAACTATAATCATGTATACATTTTAAGGGGACTCACAAGAGACCTGTCCAGCAGAATACTTAGTAGTGATTACACCAAACCATTCAAACAAACAAACACAAGGGTGATTGAATGCATAAAGAGATGTGCTTGACACACTGGGGGAAAGTTGCCATTATAAGCCATGCTTTGGGTCCACATTTCTATTTGTTGACATGACTGTGACTTATGAAGGTGCTTCCATTAACAAAGGCTGACAGGGTGGAACATGAAATACTGTCATCTCTGAACTGTCTGTCACACTTCCCGGTTTCCCAAGCGTTCTTTCTCTTTATTTTCCCTCTTGCTTGCTTAATAAAGGGACAATGGCATGCAGAAAAAAATATGCTATGAAATCTGATATGTGTCATTTTTTAGCTTTATTAACTGGGTTAGCTCGATCCAGATAATCTTCTTATGCATGGTGTCCCTGTTTTATATTTCATTAAAGAGAAATTAATCATATGCATTAAAAGCTCATCATAAAGATCAGGTAAAATAACTTATGAAACAGAATCTGAAACATGTGATATAGAGAATGTGCTCCAAAAAATACAAATAATCCAGTGATACCAATTGTTCTTTATCATTATGGAGGAAGTCAGATGATGCAGAATCGCTGGAAGCAAGTTCAGATGGATTACAGTTTGTACCAGTCTTTCTCAGCCTGCAAAAGTTCACTGTTTTTCTGGGCGTTTCTTGTGAAATCTGCGTCTTCTCAGAAACCTCCCAAAGTATATGTTATGAGATAAGAATATTTATTCCAAATTTCTAAGTAGATATTTAATATCAACTTTAATCATGTTTGACCCTGGGCAGAGTTTTCTTTCCTGGCTCAACTCTGGGAGCTGCTCTCTAAAACTGAGGGGGGCACATTTTGTCAGACATAGTGATTACCTCCTATACAGCCATCCTGTCTTCATTTCTCAACACTGGCAATGTCTGCCTCTTACCAGAGACCCCGAGAATGGCAGCCTGTGTTTATTCCAGTGGCTCCAGCAGCTGAGTGTGGGCATAGACAGAGGAAAACCAGTCAAGATGCATAGGAAAGAAGTCTCAGGAACGGCTTTCTTCTGATAGTGAGCAGTCTGTGGTCTCAGGGACCTAAGCTTCCTCGTATACAAACCCTTTGCTTTGTGGTTCCTTTTGTGTGGAGATGGCATCTGTTTCCCCGCCTCCTGACCAGAAGCTGGTCTCTTGATCTGACCTGAGCAGTAGAACACAGCAGAAGTGATCGTGCTCCACTTTGAAACCTTGACCCACAAAACCTCAAGCTGTGAGAATTTCACAACAATGGGGAAAGGAGCACGGCAGACTTTTCATCACCAAAGCATCAATTTAACTGTGAAATTGTTTTATAAAAGGAAAATAAATTTTAAATTAATTAAAGTCACTTTTAATTTACCTAAAAGTGTATAACATGAAGAAACATTTTTTTTTCAAAAGTATTCTAAATCAGTACAAACATCAAGAAGCTTGTGAAGTGCTGTGATGTCTGGAAGTCTTCAGGGGAGTAAACACCATGACTGTGAAGGCAGAAATACCTTCAAGGGACCAACTTCATGGTAGTGTAAAAGAGCTGACTCTGTCTGGTTCCCGATTTCTTGTTATATCAGAAATAAACTTCCATTGGTTCAGTGATTTCTAATTGACATATTTCACTTTTTCAAACACTAACATTTTTATAATTATCTGAATAAAAGTGACCCATGGCAATAACCATGTGGTATAAAGAATTTTCCTGGCATTAGTTTTTCTAAAGTGCTGTCCTTTAAACAGTTGTTTGTTTCTTCCCTGGCCAGCAAAGGCTCTTCTTCTCTCTATGACCACTTCCCTGTCCTGTCACCCTCTGTCCACATGTTCCTGACATTGTTATTTATGGAACATTGAGATTCATGATGATGAATAAATGATGTTTAATAATATCGTGATGTTGTAGGGAGAGGGCCGCTTGTTCTTCCCAGCCACCCGGCTAGCTTAGCCTCAAAAAAAAAAAAAACACACACACACACACACAGGAACTGTATTAATTAAATCACCGCTTGACCCAGTAGTTCCAGTTTCTTATTGGCTAACTCTTACATATTAGTTTAAGCCATTTCTATTAATCTGTATATCAACATGAAGTCATGACCTACCAGCAAGATTCTAACCAGTGTTCATCTCTGGCAGAGGATCCATGGTTTCTCCGACTCTGCCCTTCTTCCTCCCAGCATTCAGTTCTGTTTTCTCTGCCTACCTAAGTTCTGCCCTATCAGGCCAAAGCAGTTTCTTTATTCATTAACCAATACAAGCAACACACAGAGGGGACTCCCACATCACCATGAAGATTGTTTTTATTTAAAAGTGTTCCTGTTACTTCTTATTTTCCAAATGTCTAGGATTGACATCATGATAAACATGAATCTCACTGAGTTTTGTGATAAACATGAATCTCACTGAGTCCTTAGATAAGGCCTTGAGACATTATAATTTTTAGCTGACCATCAAATGCTGGCTTGTTTATGCTAATCCAAGATATATGCATGGTAGATTTGTCTGTGCAAGAGTCTTAAAGAGACAGACAATATGCTATAAAAGTGGGCAATCAAATCTAAGAATCCAATTAGTCTGACTCCCCAATTAGTGGTATCCAGGGCTCACTCAGACCTATCCTGGTTTAAAAACTACTTTTTGGAAGCATTTCAGAATTATTTTCTTCAAATTGTATTTCTTCAAATGTTTATAGTACATGTCGCTGTGCCATCTTTTTATTTTTTTCTTGTAGGAACAATCACCACCAAAGGAACGTAGATGACAACGGGCTAATGAGCATCCACTCATTGTGTTTTATGTATTAGTCATTATTAAAAACTTTATCAGTCTATTTTTAGTGTGTACAATATAGAAAAGAAACTACATACTTGAAATAAAATTGTCTCCTTGAGAAAGAAGCAACAGCCAGTGGCGTTTATTTATTAGTAGCTTGATTCTGCTCTTTAAGATGAGGTTTTACTTCGCTTGGCAATTAATAGCAGAAATTAACAAATAAAATCAGTGGTCCTATACAGCCATGACCTAAAGATAAAAGAGGAAATGGCGCTTCCTGCTCCGGTAGTCAAGGATGTTCTTGGATGTGTTGCTAGTTCATGGTACTCCCCTGCAGTACCCCTGCTCAGAGCCTGCCTCCCGAAGGCTTTTCTATTGGTTTGTTGCCTCTAATTATATTCGTGGGCAGCTGGTCTGGGATTCAGGCAATCTTAAATTTGATCTTCTCTTGTTTCCTGAAGGATTTGCTCTTCATGAGTTGTAGCTCACCCATAAAACTATGCTGACAATAAAATCCTTGCACGGGTATGTGAAAACCGGGATCCTGTGATTTCACTCACAGTTGCTGACATGGAATTGAGGGTGGGACTTCGCATATGTCTGTTTATTGGAAAGGGGGTACAGAGTGACTAGCGTCTGTTTAGTCCTGTGAGCACTGGGAGGGGGGCTGTAGCCATACACTCTCTTAAAAACTGATACTGAGTTTTGTGGGAAAAGCTCATGTGTAAGTCTTATCCGTATCTGGTATGAGATAGACTGAGAAATCTATTTAATAAAAAGGCTGTTTCCCAAGCTGGGTATGGCGGCACATATCTGCAATGGGAGGCGAGACAGGAAAATCAAGACATCTTCTTCAGCTACATAGTGGGTTCCAGAGGTAGCCTGGGCTCCATGAGGCCTTGTCTTAAACAAAGTTGTTTCATATGTTTTTGATGGTGGCATTTCGCAAGTAACCCTTATTTAGTGAGCCTCTGCCTCTGTGAGGAACCAGCAAACTGATGTAACAAGAGGTCTCCTTGTAGTACCAAATTTGTCTTTAGAATGGTTATGTTTCCAACTCTGAATCATACACTCATGTAGGGCAGTAGTGGGAACCTACACAGCCTCTTGCCTGGAATTGAGATACTTCACAGCAGTAGTGCTGATTTCCAAGTGGCAACAACCAACAGGACTTAATAATTACTCATATTCTGTTCCTGCTGTAGGATAGGAAAACAAGCTGGAATAAATGAGCCATTTCCTTTTGCTCCGATGAAGCTGAAGTATAGACAGTATTACTTTTAACAATGTTTTCTCAAAACCTTTTCCCTGTACTTTTATAAGAATTTGAAATCACAACCTTATTAATTATTAGGAAACTAATTAGAAAACAATGCCATGTGGGAGACATTTTTGGACTAAAGGAACCATGCAGATATGACCTGATTGTCACTAAAGTGAACATGTCTCAGGCAAAAAGAAGTTTGTAATTTTATTCCCTATGGCTGGATACATAGGCCATCAAAGGAAAAGACAAAGACTCAAGATTTTGTTGCAACCAAGCAAAGTACACAGGGGTCCCTGTTGTCCTTCCTGAGCAGTAAAATAATGCAGACTCAAGCCACAAGAGGAGTTCTGTTCCCCCAGTGACAACTCTTACTGTCAGTCTTCTGATGGGCAAGCTTTGACTAAAGAATAATCCTGCCTAGCAGCCCTTGCTCCATTCTTTAGCATGAAGCAGGAGGGGCTGGGCTGTAACAAGCCCTAATCCGGTGCTCCTGCTGTTTTCTTCCCATCCCTGAGAAGCCATCAACGCCTTATATAGAAGCTGCACGCTCAGTCATGTCCTTTGACCTGGTGCTGGGAGGGTGTGCTGCTGAAGGGTCTGTGAGAAATTGTCTGAGGAGGATGCAACGTTTGTGCAACACAGAGAGCTTCCTCCTGCTCTTTAGTGTTGATTTCACAACAACCTCTTGGCATTTAAATGGATCAGAGCCGCTGAAAAGCAATATAATATGAGTTTGGAGAATCAAGCCTATTTAGCAACGCTGGAAACCATACAGGTCCAGAGGAGAAAGAAAAGGAAAAATACAACTAAATAGTTTCATCCCATATACCATAAGGAGGAGAATTTTCCTGTTTTTAATTAACTATTCATTTTCTTCATAGCATGTGGCTTGAGATAATTAGGGAGATTATTTATAACAATGACTATGGCTTTCCCATTTGTTTCATTAAATCATTATGTTAATGAGCCCAAGATTCAGATTCATCCCCGAAGAAGCCAATAAACTCGTGCTGGCTTGGAAAGAACTCCCAGAGTCAGCCAGGCGTCTTGCAAAACGGCTCCTTGAGGCTTGTTGAATTCAGGTGGAGCAGTCACTGAAGATCTGTTCTCACAACCCAGAAAAATCAATTCATAATAGCATGGTGAGACTGGTGCCTCCCTTAGGGAAAGGGCTCCCTAGAAGTGCTGCAAAGCACAGTGGTCAAGCACCCCACAACCTCGGACACACTATCTGCATCCATATACAGGTACCAGGCTCTGCAGCAACATGGTTCCAGGCATGTTACTTACACCTTCTGCCTCAAATCCTACATTGCAGAAGCAGATAAGGAGGCAGCTGATAAGATAGGGGAGCAATGGTGTACATTAAGTTCTTAGTGTGGCTGCCAACGTTTACAGACTGCTTAGCAGGCGGCTGTTGCAGTCAGGAATGAAATCTACCTCTAGGTGGAGATAGTTGGGCAATCACCTGGCCAATGAATACCCGAGGATGGTAGGTCCATCCTAATGAACGGTGACGTGGATACGTCTTAAAAAATGAGATGAATGTACTTTTTCTTCTCAGAATTTCCACTCTTTGTGCATCTGTTCCAGGCCCACAGTGAGGCTCTGACAGATCTCCTAAGTGTTCTTAATCCTGATTTAAGAAGTAGTAATGTTTTTCTCTTCATTTTTCTATGTTTTACATGCTGGCCAGAATCTAAGGGTTTTTTGTTTACGTTGTCACTTTGGTACTGTGGGATGTCCTTCTATATATGTGTTGCTTTTATTGGTTAATAAATAAAGCTGTTTTGGCCAATGGCAGAGCAGAATAAAGCCAGGTGGAAATCTGAACAGAGGTAGAGAGAGGGAATAGGTGGAGTCGAAGAGATGCCAAGTAGCAGCTGGAGGAGAAAGATGCCAGAACATTACCAGTAAGCCACAGCCTCATGATGATTTGTAGATTAATAGAAATGGGTGAATGTAACATGTAAGAGTTAGCTAGGAATATGTGTAAGTCATTGTCCAAACAGTGTTGTAATTAACATAGTTTCTGTGTGATTATTCGGGTTTGGGAGGCCAAGAAGTGAAAGTGTAGTTTTCATTTACACTTTGGGCTCCCTTCTCTTTCTCTATAACTCCATTGCCCACCATGTGGCTGTCTGTCCATCACGTGATTGACCTCCTTGTTGACTTAACTCAAATGGCATAGATTTTTCTCCTTCTATTTTCCATCTTTGTTCTCTGGGCAGCTGCCAAGATGTCCAGCACCTGCCCTGGAGGTGTTTTGTTTGTTTTTAAACTCTGATAAAATTGTTCTCCAGCTTTAAGTCCAGTCTTAATTTCTTCATTAAGTAGACTAAGCCTTCAGAAAGAACTCTGATTCCCCTGCCAGCTCACCCAGAATCTCTTGTACATAGTCTCTAGCTTTAGAGCAGGTTTGCACCCATCACAAGGATTACAGAGCTGAAAGAATAATATATTGGTGGTGTGACTCGGTCTCTTTGGGCTCCACACAATACCTGATGACTGTGGGTTCAATGGAGGGCCCTTGTGGTTCAATGGAGGGCCCTCTCTGCCAGGCTGGCTCTCCACTCTCGGTGGAATGTCCTAGCTTGGATGTGACTTGCCAACAGCTAATTCCAACTTAAATGAATGCAAATGGAAGCCTAGACTTCTATCCCACAGCTGAGTGAGTCAGGGATTCCAATGTGGCAACTGGCTGCTTACGGAATGAATCATTGAAATCCCTCTGTGCGGCATTTTCTAATTTACCTGAAATCTTTGGCTATAACCAGTAGTGCCCTGAGAGAGTATGTGTGTGTATGTGGAAGGAATTCAACTGTGAAAATCTTATCTTGATCTTTCCCTCAAGTATCCCATGTCTTTATAATCTCAGGAATTTTACTGGCTAGTTGGCATGAGTCTTCTGTTGCAGAGACTGGAAGGCTCTTCTAGACGAGGCAAGCAGATGGTGTGGATCAGAGATTTTCCACTTTACCCGGGGAAACACAAAAAGATAGGGGAAATCAGAATCAGGTCTGGAGGAGTAAAGATCCCAATTCCTTATCAGATCAATAATTCAAGGAAGAGCTTCTCTCTCAGTACACATTTGTGTTTTTTATAAGGGTTCCAATAGTTTTCTTTGAAAGAAAAAAGGATGAAATGGTGAAATACATGGAACAGCTGCAGTTTTGTGATGTCAACTGTATCTCAGGATACCGATTTTTCCCTCCCTGGTTCTATTTCTAAAGTTTGTCTAAGTAACATAGATGATTTTGAGAGATGGTGACATGGAGATCCACCTGCAAACAACAGAGAAACTGGCGTGTGATTATATTTACAAATCACAGAGAAACTGGAGTGTGATTATATTTACAAATCACAGAGAAACTGGAGTGTGATTATATTTACAAACGTGCCCCAAAAGGGCATCAAAATAAAAAGTATTTAAAGGGGTCTACCTTCCTTATGGAGGATAATTTGCCATACTAAAATGTTTACTCACTTAAAATATTAACTTTGGGGGCTAAGGAGATGCCACAGTCTTTAAAGTGATTGATTGCCATGAACTGTAAAAACCTGGCTTGAGCACCACAGTACCTACATACAAAATTGGACATGGTAACCAGGATCTGTAATCCCAGCCCCAGGAAGGCAGAGACAGAAGGAATGATCTTAGGGCTTTGCAGCTATCCAATCTAATGAATTAACAAACTTCGGATATTGTTAGAGATTCTATCAAATAATAAAACAAAAATATTGTAGAGCACAGTACAGAAAGATACCTGTTGTTAAATTGTGTCCTCCGAATGTGAACACAGCTATGATCATACTGTGCACACAGGCACATGTGCATTGTACACACAGAAATAGTAATCTTACTCATTAATTTCATAAAAACATCAAGAAAAGTTGGCAAATGACATTAAAATCATCACACTCTAGATAATTTGGATGGGTCTGATGTCATCATATGGCATCTTATAAAAGAAAGGGGGGTGGGCTGGAGAAATGGCTCAGAAGTTAAGAGCATTGCCTGCTCTTCCAAAGGTCCTGAGTTCAATTCCCAGCAACCACATGGTGGCTCACAGCCATCTGTAATGAGGTCTGATGCCCTCTTCTGGCCTGCAGGCATACATACAGACAGAATATTGTATACATAATAAATAAATATTTAAAAAAAAGAAAGGCAGGGGGTCAGAGAAGGAGACATGACCAGTGTAAACAGTGGCCAGAGATAGGTCTGGGTTAGGGGGATTTCTAGCTAGAAAATTAAGCAGCTTCTAGAGCCTGGAAAAGATAAGCAGAAATTCTCTAGAACAGCGGTTCTCAACCCGTGGGTCTCAATCCCTTTGGCAAACTTCTATCTCCAAAAATATTCACACTGCAAATGTTGCAGTAGCAAAATCACAGTTGTGAAGCAGCAACAAAAATAATTTTATGGTTGGAGGGGTTCACCAGAACACGAGGAACTGTACTGACAGCATTAGGAAGGTTGAGAACCACTGCTCTAGAGAAAATGAGCATCCCCGTGGCATGTGATTTCTGCCATATAAAATTTATTTTCATCTTCATGAATCAACACGGTGACTAGTCAGAGGCCTCTTATGCTTATAGTCGCTGGAGACTGTCAGTGTCCCCAGATGAACGGGTCTGTGCCCTGATCTGCACACGCCTCCTCCAACCCAGCTGTTTGTATGCCTGCAAGCCAAAAGAGGGCACCAGATCTCATTACAGATGGCTGTGAGCCACCATGTGGTTGCTGGGAATTGAACTCAGGACCTTTGGAAGATAAGGCAATGCTCTTAACCACTGAGCCATCTCTCCAGCCCCTGGCAGCATCTTTTGAAGCGGCTCAAATGCTTCTCCAGCCAGGAGACTCACTCATTCTGATGAACACATTCTTGTCTTTCTGCTCCTATGGCAGTCACTTCATTGAAAGCCACTCACCCTGACTCGGCTGAGGAAAACATATTCCTTCTATAGGCAAATACTTTAGGGGGTAAACGTGCCCTAAAGGCAACTATTGCCTAGAGCCAAGATGAGGAAATTCAGATTCCAATCAGTAAACCATTTGGTGGGCAGTTACTACTTCAAGGTATGTGGCTTGTAGGGAAGAGGAACAAGGTTTGCCACAGGGAGCTCCCATCTGGGCAAGCATCAGAACACAGGCAGTGGGAAAATGGGGCCTCAGAGAGTGAATGGAAAGAACGGGATATGGTATTATTTACATTGTGCATTTAATAACACACAGAGATCTCAAAGCTTTCGTTTATCTTATCATATGAGTGAGATAAAAAAGTGTACTTTTTAAAAACATATACTTTCCAACATACCTAAGAATTAAAGGCAGGCATGGTTGGCAAATTTATTAAACAATTCAAGAAATATCTGCTGACTGCTATGTGTAAGACATGCATTTCTAAACGCAGGGATCGCCTGCACGAGGACTGTGTGTGCATATGTCATTAGGGGACATTTCCATGCATGAGAACTGTGTGTACATACGTCATTAGGGGACATTTCCCTGCGTGAAGACTGTGTGTGCATACGTCATTAGGGGACATTTCCCCGCATGAGGACCGTGTGTGCATACGTCATTAGGGGACAGTTCTCTGCATGAGAACTGTGTGTGCATATGTCATTAGGGGACATTTCCCTGCACGAGGACTGTGTGGGCATACGTCATTCGGGGACATTTCTTTTTCATGTCCTCAGGCACGTCATAATTTCTTTCCTCCTGTTGGCTTCAGGGTAATCTTCAGGTTGTCAAACATGATTATTTCCCGTGTAAGGCAGGAAGAGTCTTACAATAAAGGGGGTCCACCTCATCAAAGAAGAAACATAGGAGGCACCTCTTGTCAATGTAAAGGAGGTTCCGAGACACCAGCCATGCCATCGCTGGCAGAGGACTCCGGCACAGATATAGTCATGAATCACACATGCTGTTTGGAAAGCAGGTGGCCACAGAGACATTTTATTACTTTTATGCTCTCTCAACATACAGTATAAAAATGCAGAAGTCTAACATCAGTTAATAAAAATTGCTCTTTTTAAAAGTGTTTAGATGAAGGCTCTCTGATGACAATTGAGATAGTCACCAATCTGATCACAGGAAATAGCCAGTTCAAGCTACATATCCACTCTTGCTAGGAGTCTTAGCTAGGGCCATCATTGTAGATTCGTGGTCAGAGAGCCTTCACCCAGTAACTGATGAAAAACAGATGCAAAAACCCACAGTCAAATATTATTAGTCTGAGCTCTGGGAATCCTGCTGAAGAGAGGGAGAAAGGATTGAAGGAGCCACAGGGTCAAAGACATCACAAGAAAACCCACAGAAAAACCAACCTGGCTCCTAGAAACTCAGAATCTGAACCAGGAACCAGGGAGCCTAGACAGGTTTGACCTAGGCCTTCTACATATATGTGACAGTTGTATAGCTTGGTTTCCGTGTAGGACTCCTAACAATGGGAGTTTGGCTGTGAACCCATTGTTCATATCCTCTTACTGGGTTGCCTTGTCCATTATTAACACAAGGGGAGATGCTTAGTCTTACTGCAGCTTGGTATATTATGCTTTGTTGATACCCATGGGAAACCTGTCACTTTCTGAATAGAAACAGAGGAGGGACAGGGGGTGGTAGCCATGCCTTTAATTCCAGCACTCTGTGAGCTCAGGTCCAGCCTGGTGTACAAATAGAATTTTAGAACAGTCAGAGCTGTTACAGAGAGAAACCCTGTCTCGAAAAAACCAAAACCAAATCAAACCAAACTAAAAGAAACAACAAAATCAAATCAAACAAAAACAAAACACAGAGGAAGGAGCAGACCTAGGAGTTGGGGGGTAAAGAATGGAAGGGAATGGGAGGACAGGAGGGAGGGGAAAACAGTTGGGATTAAAAATACATATTTTTTTTACAAAAAGAAAGTTATACTCACAGGATGCCTAAGAGAACAAGGAGATGGGCAAAGGTCTACCTCCAGCATCTGCGTGCAATTCCCAACTTGAAGGAAGGATTCCAAGGTGTGGATCTTGTACCGTTGGCTGGAGAGTGATTATGGTAGGATTTTGAAACTGGGGAAGAGATAGATCAATGGAAAGGAAGGAAGGAAAGGCCTTGGAGGTGATGGAAGCAAAGGCTCACGGGCGTGAACAGTGCTCTGTTCCTAAAAAATGGCTGCCTCCCTGCTTAGCAGACCCTATAGTATACATCCTTCAGGTTTCTTTTTTGGGTTTTTTTTTTTTTCAAGACAGGGTTTCTCTGTAGCATTGGAGCCTGTCCTGGAACTAGCTCTTGTAGACCAGGTTGGCCTCGAACTCACAGAGATCCACCCGCCTCCCGAGTGCTGGGATTAAAAGCAAGTGCCACCACTGCCCAGCTCAGGTTTCATTTTTGAGTGAGGGCCTTGTTCCGTCACTTGGAACGTTGGCCTAAACAGGCCAGCATTCTCTCGTCTTGTATGTCAGTGAATGGCCTTATAGTTTTTTCAATTAGCCCTGAAAGTTTGGTCAGTTTGTTGACACAGAAAACCCCATCACTCACCACCGGGAAGGCTAAACTCAGTTTTTATCTCTATTTCATCTGGAACTTTCCTTACTTTTTAAAAAAAGAACCCTGGCCACTATTTCTAGTAAACAAATCCTATCTTGGCTGCTAGAGATGATTTGTCTTAGTGATCTGAGTATGCTGTGCTAGAATTCCAAAGACAAATTCAGCTTGGGGACATTCAAGAAAAAGGATAAAGAAAGAAGAGGAGGGTCTAGGTGACTTGGGAGGAGGAAAGCAGGCAGGGTGGTCAGGGATGTGCAGGATGCCTCGGCTCACCGCAGGAAGCTCAGCTCTCCACCAAGGGAGGCCAGGGTAACCTAACATGTCAATGTCTGAGTTGTGGGTTCAGTGCCAAGTCTGTTCAAGACAGAGTTCCTCAGTGCTCAGGGCTGTGGCTCACCCATGTGAGTATGATAGGAGCAATCTGAACCTGGGGATGATTTGGAACATTTTTTTTTTCCTGATGGAGAAGTTTTATTTCCCTGGAAAAGGGGGCAAATTCACCCTATCCAAACACTTTTCTTCTTTCTCTATCTCTGTGTAGATATAAAGTTCTCCCCATCTTCAGCACTTTTGCTTCTCAGAAACAAGCTAGGTTGCTCCAGACTTTCTTTCACACAGATTCCTGCTCCTACTTTCCATGTCCATGTTTTCTGGAAGGTTTTCCCCTCAGATTTCCTCAGCTGCCTCGCCAATTGCTCCTCTGCAAGCCGGTTTTTCTAGCAGACTGAGTTTCGTATTCATTTGTCTATGAGGATTATTTCTCAAGCAATAAAACGTTACCAATTCACCAATTTTAACTGCTTACCCAAAGTTCTGCCCACCCCTTTCTGCCCCATCTGAGTCCCTGCTTATCCCTAAGCCTCCAGATTTACTAAATTCCTTTGATTTCTTTTTCTTTTATCAGATGTGCATCCAGTAAAATTATTTTTCTTCTCTTTTATTCATCCAAATATAGACATTTTTTTGTGATCTTCCTTTGACCCTTTTATCTTTTCTCTTCTTTGGTATTCCCCCCCTCCACTTTATCAGCTCCAAACTTGTAGAGAACACTGGGTTCAAGTCCCGAACCACTACAAGGACTCATCTCCCATCAGCATCCCAGCTCCAGCAGACAGAAGACAGTGCTCCTTTCTTTCTCTGGTCCTTCTGAAGGAATCCCAACAAAACTCGAAGTTAACGTCTTTCTTTCTGGCATTATGGGTAAAATGGGATGCATGGAAATAAAATATATAGGGCTAGCATTTTTATTTTAATTTGCCTGCTGGTGGGTAACTCAATAACTTTTCATACATACTTTTGATAGTGATTTGGGACCAGTTCAGTCTTTGGTAACTGCGCATAAGAATTCAAGAGTCTGAAACACACTTTGAGTAGGTCCTCCTGAGAAGTGAATCCGTCTTAATGTATTTATCACTCTAGGATGGGGCTTTTCTAGTCTCTTCTCTTCCTCAGTTTCTCTCCTCACAGTTGTCTTAGCTTAAGAGATGCTTTTTTCTCTTTTATTCTTCTCTGCAACCTTTGGCCTACCACTCTTCCCAACCTCTCACCTCCCCTTTTCCCAGATCCACTCCTTCTCTATTTCCCTTCAGAAAAGAGCAGACCTCTGGGTGATGTCAACTGAACTTGGCTTAACAAGTAATAATAAGACCAGACAGCCAGGTGGTGGCGGCGCAAGCCTTTAATCCCAGCACTCAAGAGGCAGAGGCAGGCAGATCTCTGTGAGTTCGAGGCCAGTCTGGTTTACAAGAGCTAGTTCCAGGACAAGCTCCAAAGGTACAGAGAAACCCCGTCTCAAAAAAAACAAACTAATTAATTAATTAAAAATAAAAATAAATAATAAGACCAAGCAAAAACCCTCAAATCAAGGTTGAATGAGGCAACCTTTTGTGGTTTGTGACTTCCCTTCTGGATCTCACAACCCTCTCTACATTTCAGGATAGATTATCATAACAGTGAACGTTTTCTAAATTTCCCCTTTGCTTTCCCATCTTACTACCACCTGGTATTTTAATGTACAAATACCATGTTTAGAAATTGTTTTTCTCTCAGGTCTCCAGCTGCTGCCTGGCCAGGCACTGCGTGAGGCATTCACTGCTGTCCCAGGCAGGACTTCCTGTCAATAGCAGAGAGGAAGCTCTGCTTTTGGATGAACCCTCATTGTCCAGGGCCGGAACAGCGATCACTGAGCAGTGATAAGCCTCTCTCCATGGTCGCAATCTGCACGAATCTCACTAGCCTTGTTAAGGAGAAGAGGAAAAAAGGGGCCGTCACAAGACCGCTGGGAACTCCCTTTGCCAGCCCCACGTATCCCAGCAACCAGAAGAAAAGAAAACATGCCATGTGGTCAGAATCCTTATCATGCCAGGATTTAAATCTCTTTGCTTTGCAAAGGGAGTATAAAATGACACCCTGACATCAGTTCCAAAGAAAGAGTGAATAAATCACTTCTTAATTGAGTATCAGGCGTGATAATTTGTTTTGGATTGTGTTTGTTGTATTCTCTCATTTCATGGTAACTCATTCCTTAGCTTTCTCCGCTAAGGACCAAACCACAGTCCCCTCTTAGGACACTTTTGTCACACGCTTTCTCTTTCGTCCTCATTTTCTTCAAGTGGCCTAGTAGACAGAAGATGCTCTTTGAGTATTTGTTAAGCAAATGTTAGATAAGTGAAAGACACCATCAACCCACCTTATTTCACATGAAACTTGGTATAAATACGTCCTCAATTATTTTAAAATTATTCTCATGTGCCAAATAATTTTTAAAGTTCCTACTTTTCATATGACAAAGGCTAAATTAATCAGACCCTGTGTGTGTGTGTCTGTGTGTGTGTGTGTGTGTGTGTCCGTCTGTCTGTCTGTGTGATGATGATGATGATGATGATGGTGATGATGATGATGAGTCGTGATCCAGAGGAAGGAAATGGCTCTTTGATGGCTTCGGCTTTTGTTTCCAGTGGCCAAAGATTCTAAAATAAAATGAGAACACTCTCACAATTTAGATAATGTTCTTGGAACCATAAACTAGTGATGAGTCTATGAGGAAAACTGAAGGGGCAAGTCAGAAATACTCCTGGTATGACTCAGAGGTTAACAGCAATATGGCTGCAGCATCCTTGGGGCACAATATCAAAAAGGTTTATTACCACCAGTTCAGTTGGAAGGATGCTAAACTAGACTTTCAAATTCTTTGCACTAGTGTTGAGAAATATTTTCTAGGAAAATAAAGGATATCACCCCCCCCAAACCCACAAAATAAAAACAACAACAACAACATTTTATTTATTTTTTGCAATCAATAAATACTTTATGATCAAATATTTTTAGTTCTTTCCAGACACAGGACAGGTCAACTTTGAAGATACTGAATATAGAACCTAGGTCCAAGGTATAGTACCTTGAAGTTTTATATTATTATTCTGAGCTAATAAATCATCATGCTTATAAGATCAACTATGTAGGAAAATACTACATTACAAATTGTTAATTATGGCTACAAAACATTTTAAGAAATAATTTTAACTACTCATAATTAATTTTGTAAGGATTACTAATATAATACATATCCTCTTACTTAGAGTAAGCATTTTACCTGCATATATGACCCTACCAGTTGAAGCACTAACCCCTTCTTGCCAGTGAATATTGTGATTTCTGACAGAACACACAGATGGCAATCATGTTCGTTGTATATGAAAATGGTGCTTACTCGCATGAGAACTGCTTTTCTTACTGAAAGGTCACAGAGATGTGTGTGTGTGTGTGTGTGTGTGTGTGTGTGTGTGTGTGGTAATAATTGCCTCATTAGAGCATTCTTTACTTGACTGTACACCATAAAATGGTGTATTAGTTTCTATAAATCAACATACACATTATGTGTGTGAGCGCATGCGTGTGTGCGTTTGTGTGTGTGATTACATGTTTTTTAGGTAAACTGAACAGATATACATCCTCTCTGGTGTTGGGTAATAGCAGTTCTTGTCCAAAGAAGATGTATGTAAGTTTGGAAATTCCAGATATACCCATGACCTAACATAACATGTGATACTGTTACCAGCATGGCACATTTCCTTAAGATCCCTACAGGTAATGGTTTGAATAAGAAATGTCCCACTGGGATACCCAGTTGGTAGCATGGTTTAGGAGATTACAGAATGTTTATGAAGCAGAGCCTTGCTAGCGCATGCCACTGAGGATGGGCTCTGAGATTCACAGCCTCGCCTGCCCCACTTTGAGTTGCCTTTCTTTGCCAGCTGAAGATGAAGATGCGATCTCTCAACATCCATCGACTGCATGCCTCTCTCCATCATGTGGACCGCTCCCTCTGAAACCATAACCAGAATAAACTCTTCCTTCCTTAGGCTGCTTCTTGTCACCAAATTTTATCAGAGCATTAGAAAGCAACCAAGATACAAATGAAAGGGAGCAAAGCATTTTGAGTGCCGTTTGCAGGATGCATTTGACGACATTTTGAATATGTTTTATAAGTTTTTCTCCCCTTTATTGGCGTTCAGCTTCAAATGAGTGTGAGCTGGAGAAGTTAAACATGTATGATCGAGGACTGGAGACATGTCTCAGTGGGGAAAAGTCCAGACTATTCTTGGCAGAAGATCTGAGTTGGGTTCCTAGCACCCACACTGGGCAGCTCACAACTGCCTATGATTCCCATTCCAGGTGAGCTGATGCCCTCTTCTGGCCTCAAGTGTGTAGCTGTCCTCTTGTGTACAGAGACGTACAATTAAAAATAAAATCTTTTTTAAAAACTGTAACAGAGACTGCTTTTGTTTTAGTGGTTTTATAATAATGGAAACACAGTGCACGTATGTTGACACGAAATAAAGAACAGTATCTAAAGAAGTGTGTCCAAAACTGTGCTAACTAGCTACGCAATCCCGAACTCTTACGGAGACAGTGTGGGTACCTGACAGGGAGATTATGTGCTCAAGTCGGGAGCATGGGATTGCGTACCTTTCCTCACTCACCACCCTGTTCTCACTAATAAACTTTGTCCATTTCATCCCTCCTCCTCATCCTGACAAAGAGAATTATACCAAGCAACTCAGGAAAATGACTATGTATGTCAACAGAACCCCCACGATGCAACCAACAGAGAAATATATTCCTTAATCTTGGATTAATTTTATGAGGTTGCCTAAGGAGAAAATCATCTTGTGGAGTAGAAGCCACGGGGCAGAGTTTCTGATTCTCTTACTGCTGTTTAATGAAGCCTGGCAGGAGGGCATTAACTCTCCCAGATGCAAGCTGCCTATTTTTAGCCATAAACTACTTGAGATTAGAGAAGCTACTTTGCCTATCTCAGGCGCTAAGTGCCTAACATAGTGTTTAACATGTAGTAAGTGAAGCTCAATGTCTTCTTCTGGGTCTATCTTATCCTTGAAGCAGAGCAAAGAGATTCACAAAAGAGCCTCTGGATATAGTGCTTATTGTTTTGTTTCTAGAAGAACATAATTATTTTTAGGTTTTAGAACATTAAGACAATCTCCTGTTTTAATTGTTTAGTGACAAAAAAGTAAATTTGGTAAAGTTATACTGCAAGTCCAAATAAGATCAAAGCACCAATAGGGTCATGTTGTATTGAAAATATATATTATTTGAAACAATGCCTAGGTATTCTCAAGTGGTACTTATGTAGAATTTGCAGTGCTTACATTTGTATAGAGCTTTACATGCTCATGTCTACCACTTCACTTTATTATTTATCCAGGCAACAGACCTGACATGTGCTTTTACTTCCCCTGGGCATAAGAAACAGAGTCACAGATAAAGTATGCCATTGATTATGATTGTCCTAGTGTGGGGTAAACGAGCTCTTTTTCTGGGCCTTCCTTTACACATCTATAAAATGTAATCACAATATCCACCTTTCAAGGATTATTGCAGAAATTAACATTATCAATGTTAAGAGCTTGACTTTAAGTAAATGATGGCTGGGCATCTTTAATTCAACTGTATAGGGCCTACCTAGCTTGGCTGCCAATGATGAAGTCAGCCAGCCAGTTATATTTTTTCACAGTAGCAGAAATGAGACTGTCAAGAAAGCCTATGGGAGTGGAGAGAGGAGGTATGACACACATTTGAGTGAAGGCTGAACAAAATCGCCTGCAGGCATCACTGAGTTGCCTGAAAGGGGCACAGAGCTTACAATGCAGGTAATAGGGACCACACCACAGTCATTTGATGAGCTGGAAGACTGGCTCTACCTTGGACGTCTCAGAGACCCCCAGAGAGAGATAAGGACATGATGAAGTGACATCCAACAGATCGCAGTGGGTGAAATGAAGTGTACAGCCTCACGGCCATGTTTGTGATGCTGCCAGGTTGGGAGATGAGCCACTGTTGTCTTTATATAGCATGGTCTGTTCTCATGCCTGTCTCCACATGCCCCTTGTGAACCTATACGAGGTGGAAATATATCCACTTGAGGACTAGAGATGCTTAATATAATTTGTGGTGCACACAGTCTTCTATAGGGTCAGTGGTCTGCTGTGAAGAAAGTAGCTTTTGGTGAGCCAAGTTTCATTCAATGGTAGGGGTTTCATCAGTAAATTTTAAAAATGCGTTGGATTTCCATACTTGAGTACCTCTTGTTATTCTGATCTTTGGAAAATATTTAGTTGATTCATTGTTTTGCTCTTAGCTCACTGTGTTATGAGATCACCTCTGCCACAGTCTGCAGATTGGCCAACAGGAGGTCTGAGAAAGATGGGAATGTAGAGACAGGAAGTGAATTCTGGGATGTTCAATGTGATCCTCTGCTTACTCTGTGAAAGCTAGATAAGGAAATGGGCTTCTGTGGTTTTGTTTCTTCTTCTCCCTCATTGTGGTTAATTAATAAATATGGAATCCTTTTTAATTTTAAAGATGAAGAATTATGTGTGTGTGTTCACAAATGTGTGCATGAGTGGTTATGTGTGTTATGTGTGTGTATGTGCTTGTGAGGGCCTCAGGCTGATGTCAGTGCCCTTTGTTAATACTCTCTGCCTGATTTTTGAGCAGAGTCTCTCACTGACTCCGAAACTCACTGATTTGGCTATGCTGGCTGGCCCGCAAGCTCCAAGGATCAATCCTCTGCCTCCCCGCATTGTACTGGGATTATAGTCACACCCCCTCAAACGCAGCTTTTTTTTTCATGTGGATTTTGATGGCTCAAACTCAGGTTCTCATACTTAAACAGCAAGCAATTTACTGGCTAAGTTGTCTCTATCTCCCAAAGACTTGAGACTTTCGAAAGGATAATTTTGAGTCTCTGATTTATACATAGTTGCTGTCTAAACTAAGACAGTGCCCAACATAGAAGCAGTGGCCACTGTCAACAAAAATTTCAAATAGATCTCTTAGAAACTGGATCCTCAGAAGAGATGTGTTATTTCTGGGCCCATCAGCCTGTGGTTCTTTCCCCATGAGTCTAAGCATAATCCCTCCATGTGTCTATGAAAGAATTGACCTAAAATCTTTATTTTTGGATGTTATGAGAAGTTGACCCCAAGAAAAAAATCTCAAGAGAATTGGAATACTTCTGCTCACATTTGAAATAAAACTTTGTCAGGATTGGAATGCAGAAAAATAATAAAGCCTGCAACCAGGCCTGAACCAGGGTCGGCTCATGTTATTGGTGGAGTGGATGGTGCTAATTCCAGGAATTAGTTGTAGTTCAGTGTGGCTGGCAGACGGAAGTGTTCTCAAAGAAAGGCTTTTGGACTATCTCGATTTGTTTTGCTATTTGGTAAAATAATAGAATTAACACTTAATTTTTTTTGTACGTGTGATAACATGATCAGTTATTTATGAAAATCAAATATGAGAGCATTTGCAGCTGTTTGGAAACTCTGACTCTGACCTTCAAGACCTTTAAAATGTTCTACTGTTCAGGCCAGGCCCACACAAAATTATCTCCCTTACAATTCAATAGATTAGAAATTCTTTGTGTGTATGTGGGGGGGGGGTGTTTCTTTTTTTCTTATTTTAAAAAAGAAAACAAACTATTCTTTTTTCATTATACATACCAATCCCAGTTCCCACTCTCTTTACTGCTCCCATTTCCTACCCTCCTACCCCACTCCTATCCAATCCTGGATGGTAAGGCACATTGCTTATGGGAAGGTCCAAGGCCCTCCCTACTATATCTAGGCTGAGCAAGGTATCCACCCAAAAAGAATAGGTTCCTAAAATGCCACTACATGCAGTAGGGATAAATCCTGGTACCACTGCCAGTGGCCCTCAGTCTCCCCCAGCCATGCAACTGTCAACCACATTCAGAGGGTCTAGTTTGGTCCTATGCTGGTTCCTTCCTAGTCCGACTGGAGTTGGTGAGCTCCCATTAGTTCAAATAAGCTATTTTAGTGGGTGTACCCACTGTGGTATTGACCTCTTTGCTCATATTCTCAGTCCTCCCACTCTTCAACTAGACATTGGGAGCTCAGTCCAGTGCTCCATCTGTTTCCATCAGTTGCTGGATGAAGGTTCTATGGTGATATTTAAGATATACATCAGGCTGACTACAGGGCAAGTCAAGTTTTGGCACTCTCTCCTCTATTGCTTAGGGACTTAGGTGGGGTCATCCTTGTGGATTCCTCGGAATTTCTCTAGAGCCAGGTTTCTTGCTAACCCTATAATGGCTCTTTCCTTGCTCTCATCTCTGTCCTGATGAGAGCATCTTGACTATCCCATACCCTCAAGTTTTCATCCCTCCTCTTTTCCCCTCCTCTTCCCATTTCCCCCCACCCCAATGCTCCGAATTTTGTCAGGTGATCTTGTCTATTTCTACTTTCCAGGTAAATCCAAATATGTTTTTCTTATGGTTTACCTTATTACTTAGCTTCTTTAGGATTATGAACCCAATATCCTTTGTCTATAGCTAGTATCCACTTATAAATGAGTACAAAAATATTCATCTTTTTGGGTCTGAGTTATCTCACTCAAGATAGTGTTTTTTAGTTCCATCCATTTGCATGCAAAGTTCAAGATGTCATTGTTTTTTACTGCTGAATAGTACTCTAATATGTAAATGTGTCACATTTCCCTTATCCATTCTTCAGTTGAGTGGCATCTAGGTTGTTTCCGGGTTCTGACTGCTATGAACATAGTTGAACAAATCGTCTTTGTAGTATGAGTGAGCATCTTTTGGATATATACCTAAGAGTGGTGTTGCTGGATCCTGTGATAGGTTGATTCCCAATTTTCTGAGAAATCGCCCTACTAATTTCCAAAGTGGTTGTACAAGTTTGCATTAGTACTAGCAATGGATGAATGTTCCCCTTACTCCACATCCTCTCCAGCATAAGCTATCGTTGGTGTTTTTTATCTTAGCCATTCTGACAGGTGTAAGATGGTATCTCAAAGTTGTTTTAATTTGCATTTCGCTGATGGCTAAGGAAATTGAAGGATGTTGAAGATTTCCTTATGTATCTTTTTTTTTTGATTTTTTGAGATAGGGTTTCTTTGTAGTTTGGGGGCTTGTCCTGGAGCTAGCTCTGGAAGACCAGGCTGGCCTTGAACTCACAGAGATCTGCCTGCTTCTGCCTCCCAGGTGCTGGGATTAAAGGCATGCATCACCACCACCTGGCTTCCTTAAGTATCTTTTGGCCATTTGAAATTCTTTTGTTGAGAATTCTCTTTTTAGTTCTGTACCCCATTTTTAAATTGAGTTATTTAGAATTTTGATGCCTAATTTCTTGAATTCTTTATATATTTTGGAGATCAGTCCTTTGTCAGATGTGGGGTGGGTGAAGATCTTTTCCCATTCAGTACGCTGCCTTTTTGTCTTATTGACTGTGTCCTTTGCTTTACAGAAGCTTCTCAGTTTCAGGAGGTCCCATTTATTTATTGTTGCTCTCAGCATTTGTGCTGCTGTGGTTATACGTAGGAAGTGGTGTCTTGTGCCCATGCATTGAAAACTAATCCTACTTTCTCTTTTATCAGGTTCAGTGTGGTCAGATTTATATTTATATTTATATTGAGGTCTTTAATTCATTTGGACTTGAGTTTTGTGCATGGATGAGTATGGATGTATTTGAATTCATAACTGAATGTTGAGATTCAGTTATGCCAGCACCATTTGTTGAAGATGCTTTCTTTTTTCAATTGTATAATTTTAATTTTTTTTGTAAAAAGTCAGGTGTTCATAGGTCTGTGGATTAATATCAGGGTCTTCAATTCAATTCCATTGGTCAACCTCTCCGTTTTTATGCCAATACCAAGCTTTTTTCATTACTGTAGCTTCGTAATAGAGTTTAATGTCAGGGATGGTGATGCTTCTGGCAGTTTTCTTTTCTTTTTATTATTATTAAAAATTTCTACCTCCTCCCCTCCTTCCATTTCCCTCCCCCTCCCCCCACTTTCCTTCCTCCTCCCTCTCCAGTCCAAAGAGCAGTCAGGGTTCCCTGCCCTATGGGAAGTCCAAGGTCCTCCCCCCTCCATACAGGTCTAGGAAGGTGAGCATCCAGAAGGGTAGGCTCCCACAAAGCCAGGACACGCAGTAGGATCAAAACCCAATGCCATTGTCTTTGGATTCTCAGTCAGCCCTCCAGGTCAACCATGTTCAGAGAGTCTGGTTTTATCCTATGCTTTTTCAGTCCCAGTCCAGCTGGCCTTGGTGAGCTCCCAATAGATCAGCCCCACTGTCTCAGTGGGTGGGTGCACCGCTCACGGTCCTGACTTCCTTGCTCATGTTCTCCCTCCTTCTGCTCCTTATTTCTACCTTGGGAGCTCAGTCCAGTTCTCCAAAGTGGGGCTTTGTCTCCATCTCCATCCATCACCAGATGAAGGTTCTATGGTGAATGCAAGATATTCATCAGTATGGTTATAGGATCGGGCCATTTCAGGTTCCCTCTCCTCAGCTGCCCAAGAAACTAACTGGGGACATTTCCCTGGACACCTGGGAACTTCTCTAGGGTCAAGTCTCTTGCCAACCCTAAGATGGCTCCCTTAATTAAGATATATACTTCCCTGCTCTCATATCCACCCTTTCTTTATCTCAACCATCCCATTCCACCAAGTTCCCCCCATCCTCCCCTTCTCACTTTTCTCTCCCCATCTCCCCTTACTCCCATCCCACCCCACCCCCAAGATCCCAATTTTTGCCTGGCAATCTTGTCTACTTCCAATATCCAGGAGGATAATTATATGTTTTTCTTTGGGTTCACCTTCTTATTTAGCTTCTCTAGGATCACATATTATAGGCTCAATGTCCTTTATTTATGGCTAGAAAACAATTATGAGTGAGTATATCCCATGTTCATCTTTTTGGGTCTGGCTTACCTCACTCAGGATAGTGTTTTCTATTTCCATCCATTTGCATGCAAAATTCAAGAAGTCATTGTT
>NC_022035.1:12031328-12032031 GCF_000317375.1 Microtus ochrogaster | reverse complement strand
ACCAAGGAAGTGAAAGATCTATTTGACAAGAACTTTAAGTCTTTGAAGAAAGAAATTTAGGAGGATACCAGAAAAATGGAAGGACCTCCCTTGCTCTTGGATTGGGAGGATCAACATAGTAAAAATGGCAATTCTACCAAAGGCAATTTATAGATTCAATGCAATCCTCATCAAGGTCCCATCAAAATTCTTCACAGGTATTGAGAGGACAATAATCAACTTTATATGGAAAAACAAAAAACCCAGGATAGCCAAAACAATCTTATACAATAAAGAAACTTCTGGAGGCATTGCCATCCCTGACTTCAAAGTCTATTACAGAGCTACAGTGTTGAAAACAGCTTGGTATTGGCATAAAAACAGAGAAGTCGACCAATGGAATCGAATAGAAGACCTGGATTTTAACCCTCGAAACTATGAACACCTGATTTTCGATAAAGAAGCTAAAAGTATACAATGGAAGAAAGAAAGCATCTTCAACAAATGGTGCTGGCACAACTGGATATCAACCTGTAGAAGAATGAAAATAGATCCTTATCTATCACCATGCACAAAACTCAAGTACAAATGGATCAAAGACCTCAATATCAGTCTGAACACACTGAACATGATAGAAGAGAAAGTGGGAAGTACTCTACAACATATGGGCACAGGAGATCACTTCCTATGTATAACCCCAGCAGCACAGACATTAAGGGCAACA
>NC_022035.1:12022506-12031208 GCF_000317375.1 Microtus ochrogaster | reverse complement strand
ACAAAAAGGCAACCTACTGACTGGGAGAAGATCTTCACCAACCCCGCAACAGACAAAGGTCTGATCTCCAAAATATATAAAGAACTCAAGAAACTCAGAAACATTTCTAATTCAAATCAGCATCACTACCCTTTGTCCCTTACAGACCCAGTAGTCAGCACCTCTATTCCTTGTGGTACCCGTAGCCTCAATGCATGACCACCCCAGTGCACACACTATGTTAATAAACCTCACTAGCTTGACTCTGAAAATAGCTATTCTAATACATAGGCTCGAAGTGCCTTAAAACTTAGAATATGAATCTCCAGAAGACTAAATCTATCATCCATTCTATACAAGTTAACAATCTGCGTAGATTTCTTTCTTATGCACTGTTTAGTCTATGGCATTTTGTCACAAGCAACATGAAATGTATGGAGACAGGACTGACAGCTATGTTCGGTGCAATTATGTTACTATCTAAAGTCCTATATTCATTCACAAGAGCTTTGGAAAGTACCATGATGGCTATTTTTAATTGATAATCTGACAAAAACGTACAATCCCTGAGGCGGAAAATCTCAGTGTAAGACTGTTCATGTCTGTGAAGGTCATCTTAACTACTAATTGTTGTGGGAAGGCCCAGCCTTTTTGGTGACACCATTCCCTGGATTTGGGTATTGGGCTACATAAAAAGAAAGTGAGCTGAGTACAGAATGCAGGTATCATTTCGCTCCATTCTGATTCTTGACTGTGTCTGTGCCTTGACCAGTTGTCTCAGGCTCCTGCCACTGTACTGTCCCTATAATACTGGACCATATTTTGGAATTGTGAGCAAAAATATCTTCTTTTCCTCCGAGTTATGTTTTTCATAATATTTTATCACAATAATTAAAAAAGAAACCAACAGAAGTACAGGGCTCTGACATTGAACAGTATAGATTGTGGTCACTGTTTAGATCTAAAACTATAGTTTAACAACACTGACTATGGCATTGGGCCATCCATATAATTTGCCTCACTATTTTAAATATATCATTAAACTAAAAGGTTCTATTTGCTCCTCTAGAAACTTTTGGCGAACTGAGGAAAATGCTTAAATATTTTGTGACCTATAGGAAAATGTCAAATCGATGTTCATAATAGCATTTTGTTTATGTTTGGCATTTCACAGGGAAGTTCAGCATAAAATGCAACAAAACTAATGAATGAAAATTTGAACTTTGCTTTCAAACATATTTTGGTGGGCTGAATGAAATGCCTCTGCCATAGGTTCCCAGTTAGTGGCTCTGTTAGGTTATGAAGCTTTGCTGTAGGACATACGTCATTTGGGGTGGGGTTTGAGAGTTTATAGCCTCACCCCATTTCCAGTTTCCCCTCTTTGCCTGTGATTAAAGGTGTGATTGCTCAGCTTCCTGCTCTAGGCAACTGTGGTTGTCTCCCTTTCTAGAACACACTTTCCCTCTGGAGCCTTATTAAGCCAAACTAAACTATCTCTTCTCTTGGTCACTTTTGGGTATGGTATTTTAGCACGGTAATAAAAATAACTAATACTCGTATCCTTTTTGCCAGGTAAGTATTCTGCCACTGAGATACATTAACCGTCCTTCTCAGTTCTTAAATATGAGGTTATGTGCGCCCCCAGGTGCACCCACCCACTGAGACAGTGGATCTGATCTACTGGGAGCTCACCAGGGCCAGCTGGACTGTGACTGAAAAAGCACGGGATGAAACTGGACTCTCTGAACATGGCGAACAATGAGGGCTGATGAGAAGCCAAAGACAATGGCAAGGGGTTTTGATCCTACTTAATTTTCTGGCTTTGTGGGCGCCTAGCCAGTTTGGATGTTCACCTTCCAAGATATGGACGGAGGGGGGAGGACCTAAGACTTACCACAGGGCAGGGCACCCTGACTGCTCTTTGGACTGGAGAGGGAGGGGGAGAAGGGTGGGAGGAGGGGGAGAAGGGGGGAGGAGGGGGGGAAGGGTGGGAGGAGAGGGAGGGAGGTGGGAGGCTGGGAGGAGGTGGAAACTTGTTTTTTTTCCTTTTATCAATAAAAAAAAAACTAAAAAAAAAAGATTCTACATTAATTCATCTAGTGGTAAATTGTGTGTGTGTGTGTGTGTGTGTGTGTGTGTGTGTGTGTGTGTGAGTGTAGGGGTGGGGAACATGAACTAATAGATAGATAGGAGATAATTTTGTTCCCTAATTGCCTTAGAAGAATTAATTTTCTCAAAGCTTTTCTCTCTTGTAGAACTTTTTTACTTCCTATTTGCAGGTGAGACGTGCAGCACCCATTTTATCATCACATGTTAGATGTGTAATGTATATAAAAACATATTTAGAAATACTGTCTTTACTTCATGTATTTAAATAATGTCTTTAGGAAATTCAGAAAAGTGCAGATGTCCTTTCGTGAATAACAAGGCTGAAGAGCTCTGAGACCATCCTCAGAATGGCCTGCTAGCCAGGCTGCTGAGCAGCTGATACCTAAGATTTTGAGTGTACAAGTATTCCCACAGTCGCCAACCAACGAGGGTGGCTCACCAGGTTTAGGCTGCACCACCATGCGGCATATGCTAAACACCTGCTTTCTCCTGGAGCTGAGAAATTTTAGTGCATTCTGAGTAGAGACTCACAAAGCTTCACTCAAAAGCTTGAGAACAAAGTCCTTAGGAACGTCTCCCAGTGTGATAGAAACTATATTGGTGGACTGTTACGTGCTCCTTTGGCTGGGGAGGGAGCCTCTGGGACAGGATGGTCCCAGACTCAGAATCAAGGATACTTACCTCATATGTCTTCAAAGCTCCTTGTCCTAGGTGGGACTTCCTGACTCTGTGATGAGGAGGAAGGTGAGCAGTGAAAGGTGTTAACGATGTTGGACCCTTGAGAGCATCTGGAAGCAAACGATATCCAACAGAAGTTATTATTGCCTATCCCACGGTATGAAAATGCCTGGATGGGAAGGAGAAGCCAGAAGCTCATCTGTAGAGAGGGCACTTTGTGGAGAATTAATCCAGTCAGAACTAGAAGCCCAAGTTTCTGCATGGCTTTCCCAGTCACTTGTACAGGATGATGCTTTCTTATCTGTCTGCCACTTTCTATTTGTCCTTTAACTTGGGAGTCTCAGCTGAGGGAAAACCCTGTGCTCTCCGGAGGACTCTCACTTGGGACCTCCAGCTTGCCACCTTTGCAGCGCTTCCCCCGTCATTTCTGCTGGAGAGCGTCAGAATCTAATTTGATTTGATATTGCTATCTCCGCTACTTACCACTTCTTATTTTACCTTCACTGGCTGTGGACTTTAAATGCCCTCATTCCAAGTAGAAAGTGGCTGTCACACATTATTCTGCGGACAGAACTGTGTCTCCTGCCTTCCTGTGAGATTCTGCAATTTGCTATAAAGAACATGTCCTAGGTGATGCCCCCCTGGTTGGCTTGTGTTTGTCTTTTGTCGTGCTGTTGTACATCTTACCTGTGAGGAATACAAGCTGAATTCCACGACTCTTTGTATGGAATCTTCAAACCTATGGTCTTAGGGACCTCAAAAGATATTTGCAGAATTTAGCACTTTGCAAAAATGTATTTTACTAGAATATACTGACTGTACATAATATTGTGGTTCATTATGGCGTGCTACACAGGTGTACAATATTTTCAATCATATTCAGCCTCCTGTTAACCCTCTCTTCTCATGTCCTTTTTCTCCTCTCATGGGTCTCCCTCCTCCTGCCAAAAAGACTTTCCTTCTATATTTAAACATTTTCCCTTCTTCCCTTTCTTTGATGATGAGATTAATTAGGACCGGTTACGGGAGCATGGGTGAGGACTTGTCAAGAGGAGTATGAGCATTATGCCAGCAGCCACACCACTGAATAAAATGTCTCTCCTTCCTCCATCAACTCTTTAGTTGGAGCCCCAGGAACTCCTCTCTGCTCCATGACAAGATACCCACTGAGTGAGTCTTATGTAGCTCTTCTGCTGGTGATCAGTTGCTCTGTGTTCAAGGGTGCAATAGCCATGTCATGTCCAGAGATCAGTGATACACAAAATCCCCCTCCATTACTGCTTGTTCTTACGTCCTCTGTGCCTGTGTTTAGAGATATTCATGACATTGTGGGTACGGGGTGATATAGCTGTACCATTTATGGCTGAACATTAAAAGTCACTTATTCTCCAAATTTGATCTGTTAGGAGTCTCTGCAGTTACAGCAATGACCACAAAAAGAAACCTATCTGACCAAAGCTGACAGCAACACTATTCTCTGGGCATAGCATGATTACTTAGAAGGAGATTTGATTGGCACTTTCGTGTCCATTTAGCAAAACAACAGGATTAGCTTTCCCACTAGGACCTGTGACCTCTCTTGCTGTAGACCTGAAACTGTGAATTCTTTCCTGTAGAACTGACTTCAGATCCAATCAGAACGTAGTTGGCTAGCCCCAACAGACATGCCACTGATGCACCACTGTTATGCCACTAAGGTGTGTTTGCCTGGCCAGACAGTAGTATTGCATCCATGCTCCACAGCTGAGCAAGACTGTTAGTGACAAGTTCCCCTCCTTCCGGAGCCTGAACAACATCTTCTAGCACTAGGAGAGCCAGTGAGCAGGAGACTTGCCTGCCAGTTCCAGCTGAGTTCTCGATGTCCTGTAATCAGGGCATGTAGTATCTTCAACAACCCAGTTCTTGGGATCAAGTAACATCAATGCTTTTTTACCATTTTAAGAACAAGCAATAAACCACATTAAAATAGGAGTTGAAGATGTTCCATTGCTGTGTGTGTTTTTTTTTCTCCATCACGAAGATTGAATTTTATGTCACCGCTCCGAATAACAAATAGGGCAGGGTTTCTTTCTCCAGCATTCCAATGGTAGTAGCATTCCCATCCCAAAAATGTAAGAGGATGTCGGAGATGTGTGATTCAGTACTAATAACTTGAACTAGAAAAGTGAATACGAAGACTTGCGAGGGCAGTCCTCTGATGTGAATGGTACAAAGTTTAATCCAAATAAGGTTGAGATTGGCCCTTTGTAACTGCTCGGCCCAGAGGGAGGGAAAATGTAGCCGGGCTGGTAAATGTGTAGCAGCTGGTAAGCTTCTCTTGCCAGCTCTTATTTTAGACTGCTCGCGCACACTCCTGGCTCTCTGACATCCAGTTTGGAATCTCAAGGAACCTTCAGAGAGGATTTTTTAAGACTCCATTTCTTTTTCGTTTTCTTAGGCTCTTTAGGTTGGTAAATGCAAAGATGAATGTGGACTTAAAAGAACTTAGGGTAGGGATAACCACGAATAATGAGCAATAAAGGCAGTCAGGGAAACAGGCAGCTATAACTCACGGTGTAATGAGCTTTAAACCAGCACTCTACCATTGCCAGCTAAACTATTGTGAAAACATGCCATTGACTAATTGAACGCTGGCCTACTTAGAAGGAAAGTCCAAAAGCCAATTAAATAAATCCAAAATGATTATAGTCTCCAAGCTGTCTCTAAGTACCTATTTATAAATATGTTGGGGCCTGGGATACATTGTTAAATTCTTAGTAACGAATTTCAAAATCCTAAGATGTTATTACTCTGCGGATGGAAATAAAGTACCTTGCAGATTTTGCTGTAATGGAAAATAAAAATTATCAATAAAAACAAATCGTGTTGTGCAAAAGGTTCTCTTTGTCACAAATAGTGTAAAGTCTCCCAGACTTGACGTCATATGTCTCTGTTCCAACCTATGCTCAGTTCCTTATTAGAGTATCAGAGCGCTGGAGCCATGATGCCTGTCTGTGTAGCCTGGCTTGGTGGTGAATGAGAAAGCTATTGTCGTATTTAGTGCAACACACTTCACCTTTATTTTCAGTGCTTTTGAATATCACGGAGAACTCATTTTATCAACCTTGTTACACAATTTACTCAGAACAAAACATATGCTGAAAGCGTATTGTTATAAAAAGAAAAGTCACTGCGGCTCTTTTGTGTTACCCATGGAAGGCACGTTTGCCTCTATTTATGAGCTACCAAGTTTTCTGCCTATTCAATGGCGCTAACAAATACTTCATTTCTGAAGATGTCACAGTAAAAGAGCTAAAAATCCAGTTTGTTCATTTTTAAAACTCATATATATACACACACACAATATCTAGCTTAAAAATAGATATTAGAAATTATAGTAAGATAAAATAAATTCACTTTTTTTGCTTTCTTAGTTTGAAAACTATATTCTATTTTCTTCATTCCTTTTCTTCCAAGATTTATCTTCTAAGTGAAGAATTTATGTAACTTACTGTTTAGTTACAAGATCACATGACTGGGCTTCAGACACTCATAAAAAATTATTATCTATCTATATATCTACCTAACTATATAAATATATATACATAAACTTATAAATATTTACCTAGATATCTATTATTTATCATAAATCTACATTTCTTCTACAGTCACTAGCAGGAATTTAGGTCACCCGATGTAACATTTTCTCTCCTCCTTTCTCTCTCCCCACCCTCCAGAAGTCTCCGACCAAAAGTTGATCTAACCATACAGAGGATTCTACATATTTATTCATCTATATAATAAAAAATTTCTCTTCCTAGTTGTCTTCCTGTGCTGACTAACATTTGTGCAAACTTAGTTGAACTAAGAGATTCCTAGGTACTTTATTGAACATTAGTTGTGACAACTTGTCAGAGTATCTTCAAGAATGCAACTGAAGCTCAGACAAGGAGGAGTCAGTGGCCGGCAGTACCATACTTTGACCTGGACTGCTTAGATGCGTATAACCTTGGCCCTCTATGTACTGATTTTTTTTTTTTTTACAGACGATATATTTTGATTATATCTTTTCCCTCCTCTAACTCTCCCCAAGTCTCCCCCCAACCTTGGCCCTGTGTTTATACTCTAGTCTAACTCCGAAAGACTGGAAAACAAATAGAGGCTTTTGCTGGAGCTCTTTGTCCCTCTCCCCAGTGTAACCACGTTGAATGAATCTCCTTTTCTGGATTTTCACTACTAATTTGGCTTATTTAATTAGCCTATTGAGGATAGGTGGCTGAGCCTGCCTTGGGACACAAGCCATGCCCCCCCATGCTCAACAGCACATCCACTGCACCGTGACTGATCTTTAAGGTTGGCACCATCATTTAATTGGATTTTGAGATAGAGTTGACTTCTGAGAATACTAAGCAAATAAAGATTTCAACCTGACTTGGAGCTCAATATTCTTAGCAGAGCCGGAACCAGAAAGGAACGAAGAGACCACATTGCCCAGAACCCTTAGAAGTCACTTGGACCCCGTTACAAAAGAGCAAACGTACCGAGGTGGGGTGTGCTTTGTGAGAGATTGAAGGCAATGTTATTTGGAGATGAAGGGAAACAGACTGGCATACGTCCTTTCATCTCAGGCTAGTTGGTATCATCTGATAATCAGAAAGATATATCTTTATTGGAAATTTTATCAAGCTTGAAAGATACTTTGCATACTGAAATAACTGAGACAGCACTAATATTGTAAAAGAAGGGATGTGTCTTTACTGAATTTTACTTTTGCAGTATCATAAGAGTGAACATGGCATTAATAGGCAAAGTGCTGTGGATATCTATAAAATGAGTAGCTAAAAAGCTAACAGATCATCTTCACAAGATGAATGGAGACATACTGGTTTTAAAATAGTTGCTGAAACAGATTTGGTTATGTATGTTTGCCATCCCAAGACATGGGCATAGAGGCAGAAGAAGGAGTTTAAGTTTGTAACTACACAGCCAGTTTGGGCCATTAGGATACATGATCTGCTGTGTCGAAAAAAAAATGAAGTGTAATACAGCTGAAATCTTGCTTCACAGAAAAATCTTCATTTGGTAAGTACATTGAAAAGCTCTCTTTTTCTTGTGTCTGCTATGTGGTGTGTATGTGGATATGCTTGATGTCAGGGTTAGGGTTGGTTAGGGTTAGGGTTCTCTGATGTGTGTGGTTGGCCAATGCATTAAAAAAATCTCTTTTTTTCATGTGTCTGCTGTGTGGTGTGTGTGCTTTTATTTTTACTAAGTATGTCTATGTGTAAGTATATGCAGGAGTGATTTCTCACAGAAGCAAGAAGATGTTTCATTGTCTTGAGCTGGAGTTACTGACCGTTGTGAGCCACCTCATGGGAATGCTAGGATCTGAACTCAGATCCCCTGCAAGAATAGTACATGATCTTAACTGATAAACCATCTCTCCAGCCCTTAATTGACGTTAACATTTTCTTTTTCTTTCTTTCTTTTTTCTTTTTCATTTTTTGAGACAGGGTTCCTCTGTGTAACAACCCTGGATGTCCTGGAACTCATTTTGAAGACCAGGCTGGCCTCGAAGTCACAGAGATCAGCCTGTCTTTTCCTCCCAAGTTTAGGGAACAAAGGCGTGCACCCCCACCTGACTATCTGCCTGCCTCTGCCTTCTGAGTGCTGGAATTAAAGGTATGAGTGGCCACATCCAACTGAGGATGTGTATCTTTATTTATTTGTTTTGAGGATGGATATCTAAATAGCATATAATATGAAGGTATTTTATTGGGGGGGCTGATCTAGGCCATGTGGGGTTATTAAATAATGCATCAAAGCTGGGCGGTGGTGGCGCACGCCTTTAATCCCAGCACTTGGGAGACAGAGGCAGGCAGATCTCTGTGAGTTCGAGACCAGCCTGGTCTACAAGAGCTAGTTCCAGGACAGGCTCCAAAAACCACAGAGAAACCCTG
>NC_022035.1:12016263-12022406 GCF_000317375.1 Microtus ochrogaster | reverse complement strand
AGACCAGCCTGGTCTACAAGAGCTAGTTCCAGGACAGGCTCCAAAAACCACAGAGAAACCCTGTCTTGAAAAACCAAAATAAATAAATAAATAAATAAATAAATAAATAAATAAATAAATAAAGCAAGCATCAATCACAGATGAAGACATTCTAAAATTCATTTAAATCTCTGGATTTTACTCTAGAATTTTTTATTTATCGTTTGTCTATTGGGAGGGTTATGTGTGTTAGAGTGGGTATGTGCATGGGTATGCACCGTGGGTACATACATGTGGAGATCATAGGTTGATTGATGCCTAGTGTTTTCTTCAACACTGTGCCATCTTGTTCTTTGAGACAGTTTTTCTCACTGAACCTGGAGCTCACAAATCCAGCTAGGCTGACCAGCTAATGAGTTCCGAGGATGCCCTATCTCTGACTCCATGGTACTGGAATTACAGGCAAACGGTTCCATCCCAGGCTTTTAGGTCAGGGAATTAATAGAGTTCAACTCAGGTCCTTGTGTTTGTGTAGCAAGCACTTAACCAATGGCGCCGTCTCCCTAGCCTGCACCTTAGTTTTAGATGAGAGACTGGGAAGTCATTTTGCTGTGTGCTTGTTTCTGCGTATATGTGGTATACAAGGTAAGTGAGACCCAGCTGTTGTACCCAAGTGTGGTTCGGAGAAGGGAAATAGTAACTAAATGACTAACGTTGACACGGTTGACAAATGTTCCTTACATGGTCTTCACTATTGCTGAATCATAGAGAAGGAAAGGTAAAAAGTCTTGAGGGAAAAGGGGTTTTGAGAAAGGAAGTTTATCAGGCAATGAGGGGGAAAGATGACCCAGGAAAAGACTAGTCAATCTCTAAGCTAAAAAGAAGAAATTCATGATGGGTAATTAAAGAATGTGAGCCACTGTTCCTCTCACCAGCATCCAAACTCTTCTCATTAGTACTCATTTCTAAGAGGCAGTTTTGCTCTTCAGAATTAACAGACATTCCATGGGAGAACAGCCTGGCCTCTGATGGGCCATTGCGTTGAAGCCGAGGACAGTGCCGTTTGCAGACTTAATGCGGTACCTGTGAGCCTGGACAGCCTTCAAGAAACAGTTCTCAGTCAAACACCAAGCATCCTGTCTCACAAGGCAGATCCTCGGACAGGAAGGCAGTGAAAAAGTGAGTGTGTAATCACCCATAAATTCTTTAGGAGCATATAGAAAGAAGCGCTTTCCTCCCGTAAATGTGTGCCACACCCCGCCCTGGCGTGCTATTTGGAGCTCTGGTGTGAGCTGGCAGCTCTGACGTTCAAGCTTGTGTTTTCAAATATTCGCCTCTAAGAAGTGCTAACAGCAGAGATATGATCTGGTCCCTGTCGAGGAAGGATGATGACAATGTGATCTGGGTCAATAGCACAAAAGGAAAAGATTGCATGCTTTCAAAAACCCTCCTCTCATTTCTATCCGGTTAAGCTATTGTAAGGGGAATTTTAATAGTGTTACCAATGATTTCCTTAACTTTGCAACTGAGTCCTGGTTCATTTTGCATCCTGGCTGACACAAATCATTGTGAGTCACTGTCCAATAAATAATTTGAAATGAACATAAAAGACAAAGAACAAAAATAGACACTTAGTGTTGATCAGAAATGACCTGATGTTTTTGTGACCTGCCTTGTGTAAATGAAACATCATTCAATTTAATCAGCAAGCTAGGTTAATTTTGCAAGAAAGAAGTGATCTAGAATAGTTTTAAACTACTGGGCAGAAAGCTTAGGGGTCACGGTTTCCTGTTGGGATTCTGTTTATAACTGTTCCCTAGTTAATTTGGACTCACTTATTGGAAATCCCACATCACTCAAGCATAAAACTATGGAGGGGAGATGGCATTGATTCTAAGACTTCTTTCATATTTAAACATGTATGATATATTTAATCTTTAAATCTCACTTTTAATGTATGTAATTTTAAATTGCTTACTTTGTCAGAGAGCTTTATTACTTACGTAGTTTTTAAATTACATAGTTAATAAAACAGTAATAGCCAATGTTAAACAAATAATACATTTAGTGCCAATGACTCACTTGGTTATCTAACTGTGTTATTTATGGTGTACATGTTATTCCAACTCAGTAATTTCTGCAGAGGTTTCATACCAGATTCACTTACCAAACAATAATCAAAGTAGATATTATATATGAAAAGAGACCATTATACCTGATAAACTTTTAGATTTTAAATCTGATAAATGTATAAATTCCATACTTTGTTGGAAAACTATTACAACGGTTTTAAAAGTCTTTGACAAATAGTTCACTTGCCACGCAGACATCATTCTTGACAAAGTCTGAGAGGAGTCTTGTGTAAAATGAACAGGCCTTGAAATTTGTGTCCGAGTCTGATGCAAGGCATTATTGGGCAGAGAAAGGTAAGTCTGACTGGGAGCTGTCACCACTACTTCCCACTTGAATCATTTCCACTTCCAATGAACAATTTGATTGCTTTGTTACTCAGCCACATTCCCAAGAACAACTGCAGTCCACCAAACCCTCTGAGGTTATATTTTCTTCCAAATTTCTAATATGTTTGCTGTATGCTTGGAACTGCTTTAAAAGCCTATGGACACGCATCACCTTCGGAGATAGGTACAATGATTGCCTTCGCTTCACATATGAAAAACTCAGAGCACAGATGGTTCAGTAATTTGTGTTGGCACACGTAACCAGAAATATGCTGAGCTAGGAACCAAGTGGAGAATAACCCCATGAACATAACAGAGTCATAAGGATGTCCTGCTATTGGGTTAATAGGCTTATCATTTATAGAGACTGGAAAATTAATTAAAACAATCTATTCTTTCAAATGAATTGTGAGAGTACCTTCTCATCCGTCATCATGTTAGCTTATGGAAGTGATTTTGTAAGCTAATTTGCCAGGTGAATTTTCCCTTCTCTGCTTACTTGATTGCTGTAGTTGACTAAACATGTTGTGTCATATCAGTGGGTGGTTAGACAGAGCAATCTTTGTCTGTAAATAAGGAAAACTCGAACCGTGTGCATATGGAAACACAGTGACTTGAGTTTTATCACACAACCCAAAATGCTGCCGAGCCCTTCCCATCCCAAACTGCAGTCACTACATGCCTTCTGGATAATGCTTTGGGATGCATGTCGCTATTTTCTTAACTGTTTCTTCAATGCTTTGTGAAGTCTAACTTTTAGGTTGTGATTCTCATTCAGCATCACAGAAATATAAAACTGCCCTTGAGGGAAAAGCAGCACCATTCACAGGATTTTTAAATCCATCGGCAACAGACATACTTAGCTGTGAATGAGATTCTCTGTTTCTATCTGGAAATATCTGACTCATATTTTATTGATAATCCTATGAACAATGAGCGCAATCAGAACTGCAGTGGTGTGTTCTGAGTGTGCAGTGTTGTGACCAGAGCTGGCTTGAGTTCCTTCCTTCCTTTCTTCCTTCCTTCCTTCCTTCCTTCCTTCCTTCCTTCCTTCCTTCCTTCCTTCCTTCTTTCCTTTCTTTCTTCCTTCCTTCCTTCCTTCCTTTCTTCTTTCCTTCCTTTCTTCTTTCTTTCTTTTTGTTTTCAGGATACTTTTTATTTACAAGTCTTACAGAAATATCTCTGCTAGAAAGTATCACCTGCAAACCCTGGTACCCAGACTCAAATACAAATGTCAGGAATTATTAAAGAGCCCTGTTAACCATTACCCCAAGATAATGCTGGATGAGAACTATTTTTCAGTTAGACATCAGGGTAGCTTAAGCTTTATTTAGAATAGAAGTGGACAAATTCAATGTTTCCTATTAAGGCTATCTTATCTTGAGAACTCAATGTATTAGGCATCTGTTGTTCTATGAAAAAAAAATAAATGTTTTCATTTTATAACTGTACCCATCTACAAAAGAAAAAAAAACTCTAAGATAGTATAATCAACCTCAGAAACAAAGACCAATTATACGCAAAAACAGCAATGATTATTGGGCACCCTACCACCTTTCCCATGCCCAGGCAGACATTGCTCTATGATTGTGCCCAGAGGCCCTGGGCCCTTTCTTCTAACAGTGTTCTAAGAAACTATGCTCAGGCAGTCAGGATAGCAAAGGGAGAAAAGCGAATCTATTCTGAATGGTTTGACAAAGATAGACCGTGATACCATATCATTCACGAGTTTCTCAATGGTGTGTGTGTGTGTGTGTGTGTTTACATGTATGTGTCTAGCGCCTAAACAGACCCACTCTTAACAAATTAAAGAAAATGAATCTTTCGTTTGTAACAAAGAAAGCAGAAAATCCCACCCAAAAGTTGTTTGTCTGATGTCTTTTTCTGAGTTCTTGTGGGTGTTGGGGACAGAGAAGGCATTTCTGTCTATGAAGCAATGGGTTCTGGAAAGGGAAGTTAGCAACAATCAAAGCCCCAGGAACTCCCTTGCACGGGAACCTTGGCCTTGCAGCTGAAGGGCTGGGCAATTCAAAAGAAGTCTGCTGCAGTGTTTCCTAGGCTGGGAAGCACACCCTGACCCAGAGGGTGCTCTTGTGTGCAAGGCCAGCCCCAGTTAAGAATAGAAACAAGCTGTGTGGTCAGAAGGCTGGAAATGATTTCCCTGTGTCTGTTCTCATGCAGTTTTTCTGATGCCTACCTTCTTTCTCTGTCATTCCCTTGAATGTAAGCTTCGGTGAGGGCTGCAGTAACAGCAGCAGTTGAAAGCTGCATAATTTGAGAACCCACCCCCGTTTTTTGTAGGCATAAGGGAGGAATGGGATAGACTTTTGGGAAAAAAAAAAAAGATAGAGCCTGACCTCTGCTAGACTACTTAACAGAACAAGAAAATACAGACTTTTATTTTATTTTCTGGGGAAGCCAACAGCATCATACCAGTATAATCAACAGAATGACCACTATTTTGCTGGTCTCTGAAAACTTCAGAGGTAGAGTTGAGCCAAAATCTCCCCCCAACTAATTTAAAAAAATAATGTGAATATTTCAACTAAGAAATTAGTACGGGTGAAAGCTATTAGAAGTTCTCAGTAAAGGAAGTTGCTCAGCAATGAAAGCCAACAGGCACAAGCATGGTTTTCTTACCAGCGGCAATGATCAGCTGGAAAGCACGATCCTCATAGGAGGATCATTCACGGTAGCATACGACATAGGAATATCAAGCAATGAACAGAAAAGCTGCTAGGCTTTAATAGAAGGGAATTACAAAACCATTTTAAAAGTTTGATTCTTTCACAGTGAGAAAACGTTCATGAGTTTATGAATATTTAAAAAAATCAAAGAGAGGCGCAGTCACCGCTCTGCTGCCTGGAGGCACCGTAGACAGAGGCTTTCAGGAAGATGCCAGAGTCACAAGCCTGCCGCGGATTTGGTTTGGGGCTTACATTTGTTCTTAACCTTGGGCTATGTTGCCAGTATTTCTCTTCTAAGAGAAAATTCTTTGAGAATGTCCTCGGTATGACATAATGCTACTCTCATTCTCTGGGTAGCGCCCAGACTTCTGGGATGCCAGGAAACTTGGTGTTTCTCATGCCTGAGTCAGGTCCTCTCACCGATAACCCTGGAGCTCCGTTACCCCTGGAAACCCAAATAAAGCAGAACTATCCCCAGTTCTAACACTAGTCTGCAACGAAAGGGAAATTTCACTCAAAAATTAAATTAATAAGTAATTTACATTTTCCCAGAAGACAATGCTGTTTCCATCTGTTTGCCCAGAAAAAAAAATAGCAATTTCCAATGATAATTTAACTCTATTTTTAATGTTAAACTTTTACTTGTGCAAAGATGTGTGTCTGTGTGTGTGTGTCTGTGTTAAATGTGTGTCCTCAGATTCCTGGCAGTTGTGACCTGTCTGATGTTGGTACTCAGAACAGAACTCAGATTCTCTGGACAAGAAAGCATTTTCTTTGTAGCTTTGGAGCCTGTCCTGAAGCTAGCTCTTGTTGACCAGGCTGGCCTCGAACTCACAGAGATCCACCTGTCTCTGCCTTCTGAGTGCTGGGATTAAAGGCATGCGCCACCACTGCCCGGCTCAAGCAAGCATTCTTTTTTTTTTTTTTTCATTTTAAAGAAAATTTATTCCCAAGGCATATTTATTTATTTATTTATTTATTTATTTATTTATTTATTTATTTATTTATTTATTAAAGA
>NC_022035.1:12008835-12014918 GCF_000317375.1 Microtus ochrogaster | reverse complement strand
GGTTGATTAGCCTTTTACGGTCTAGTTTCTTGAGTTCTTTATATATTTTGGAGATCAGACCTTTGTCAGTTGCGGGGTTGGTGAAGCTCTTCTCCCAGCTTGGTATTGGCATAAAAACAGAGAAGTCAACCAATGGAATCAAGCAAGCATTCTTAACCACTGAACTCTCTCTCTCCAGCCCTGATACTCCAGTCTCTACATCAGGACTTTAAAATCCATAAGTTACTTTGTATTGTCGTCATTAACTCAGCCCAGCTCTGTGGTGGGGTAGTTGGTCGATCAACACTGGTTAAATTGCTGTATTTGGACAGCATTGGTCATGTTAGCATACTTACATTGTAGAATATTCTGTTGTGGCTCCTGTGGGGACCCTTCAAGAAACTGAGGCTTCCTAGATATTGATGAAGGAAAATCAGAAATCTTCCCTCTCAAACTGGCAATATTATTTGTAGAGCAAATTGCTCCAACAATACTCTGGTCACTCCCTTTGCCCAGAGTACTTCTGGTTAGAGTTTGGACAGGCTACCTTAGTGTGCATCCGTATAGATAGACCATTTCCCTCCTATGGACCCACAGGTCCTGTGTGCTATTTTGCAAGAGACTGGTGCTCTATGCATTTGCATGGGCTATATGAATCCCCCCGCAGGTGTGTGAGCTTCTTATGTCGTCCTGTCATGAGAAGTACACATGATACAGAGGCTGTTGGCATATGAGCTGTGACCCCTTTCTGTGGTTCCAAGGAAGGGCCCATATTCCACTGTTCTTCCTGAGCTTAGCAAGCTGCCAGTCACCATTGAAGTCCCAATCTTTTGAGACAGGTTACAAAAACACGTTAGAAGACTTTGCTATCACCCTGATATTGACAGAACCCACAAAATGAGAATTTTCAAATCTAGGCCCCGAGTTAATTTTGTAATTTAAAAAGCATGGTTTTCTATTATTTTTTCAAAGATCATTTTTTGAGCATGAATATTTTGTCTGCAAGCACATAGTACACTGCGTGTTTGAGGTGTCCAGGGAGACCAGAGGAAAATGTCGTGCGTGCCTCCTGGAAGTGGAGTTGCAGACAATTGTGAGCTTAGCTGCCATATGGGTGCTGAGAACTGAATCTGGGCCCTTCAGCAGCCAGTGCTCTTAATCGCTGACCCATCTCTCCAGCTCCCATTATTTTAACTTAATGTGAAAATGGAAGTCACCATTTTTGCTGCAAAATGCTGGATTCTTTATGATTTGTTTAATGGTGAACTACCTTTACGTTTAAGATAGAAGGGAATGATCTTATTATCTGCCGGGGAAGGAAGAAGCAGAGCTGAAGGAACCAGACCTAGACCGAACAGCAGCCCTCTATAGTAGTATTTATCTGCTAGGCTGACTGGTGGGCCCAGGGAAATACACCTTCTGTTTATGCTTCCAAACCTTGCTTTTATCTCTAGATGAAAGTGTACAGGGGAAGTTGCCAAAATTAGTCCACCTTTTGGGTCCAGGCCATGGTTAAACTTAGATATAAAAGAGATCAAAGAGTTTCCATTCGAATTGAAATAGCAGCCTCCCAGCGGTGCGCTGGGGACACCGTAAATCCTCTGACCCCCCCTCTCACGGTGGACATCTCCGAGATGCTTTCTAGGCTGCCAGGAAGAAAAAGAGGCAACCTGGGTGTCTGCATTTGAAAGGACCGCCTGCCTTCCTGCACCTGGCAGGGAAATGTACCTCTGGACTTCTGCAGAGAACCTCCTGGGAAACTCTGGTCATACTACAGATGACCACTTTGCTCCTGGTCTGAGGAGGCTGTGCACAGGCAGTTTCTCTCCCTGCCCTTGTCCCAGCAAAGAAGATTCTGTTTCCCGTGTTTATTGTAGATGAAGTCAAACTATTGGAGGTTCTTCTTAGTAGGATGAGAGAACTACCCGTCCTTTTTCTTATTTTATTTTATTATTGCATGTTGTTTGCATGTGTGGAGGCCAAAGGTTGACCTTAGATACCCTCTTTCTTCTGTTTCTGACTTACCTTTTAGACAAGCCTCCCATGGCACCTGGAGTTAACCTATTTGGCTACAGAGACTGAGAAAAGAGCCACAGGGATTTTTCTGCTGCCTCATCCCCCCTGCTGCAGTTGTAGGCATAGATAGCTACTGTGCTAGAGTTGGATTTAGGACTGGGAATCTGAGTTCAAGCCCTCAGGCTTGCATAGCAAACAGGTTACTGATCGAGGCATCCTTTTAAATGAATCATTATGTATTGTATTCAGGTTCTGAGCTTTGAAGAACTTCAGAAGGGTGTTCCTGGGGCTTGAAGTAGGAGAAGTCCTACTTCAGCAAACCCTTGGGCTCTGAGCATGAATAGGGTCAGCAGAGTATTTTTTTTTTAGCCCAAACAGAACATTTTTATGAGCAATGACCTCTTTTATAAATGAACCCGAACAACTGGGCTAAGCTGAGACTGTCTTGGCAAATCTGGTCGTGTAGCCAGTCCTGTGTAGAGGATTTGGTAATTTCTGGCAGTCAGACACTAGTCTATTACTTTTCTTTTGCACGTGGCTGGGCATGTTCTAGTCACTCCCTTAGGTTATTACAGATGACCATTCTCTGCTCGTGACAGCAACCTAGCAGCAAGGAAAAAAAAAAAAAACTGGCTAAAAAATTTCCGGATGACTCAGAACACAGACCCTTTGTTAAATAATACAGCTCCAGAATAGATTTTGTAGCAAAGAAAGTGGTCTGTACAAAGTCCTTAAAAGAAGTCTTTCAATTGATTTTTTTTTAAAGGATGCTACTACCCTCTATTTACAAAGACAGTCTTGAAGGGGGAGCAGCAACCCTCAGGCCGTTTCTAGCAAAGAGATGGACATCCAGTACCCGGGACACAAAAACGCTTGTTGTAGCTGCGCTGTACTGTTCTGTGTGTGACTTATTTTTGCCTTCGAACTCAGCCACATGGCTGTGCTTCCTTTCTGTTTGTTTTACCACTTCCCTTCTAAATATTTTGCATCATCCGGGAGACTTTGCCAAACCTTGGTCGGCTTGCTGAAGGACTGCATTCCTCTGATCTGTGGCATTAGGTTGTTGCTATGGCAAACGCTGTTTACCACTGGGGAACACTTCACAGGATGGGCAATCCCAACCTCCTTTCCTCCCTCTCCTCCACGTACTCGGATATTCTGACACCCACCACAGCCCAGATAGGGCTTTCTCTAATCACAAACTGCATTCCTGGAATGTAAACTTTTTTTGCTTGCCTTTCAAGATAGGGAACTATTTGGCGCTGTTTATTTCGTTCAAACTGGGCAGTGTCCTCTTGACTGTTATGACTAATCCGCTTGTCAGGGCTGGAATCTCCTAACAGCTCTTTCCTCCAGGTGAACCACATCACTCAAAGCTGTGAAGCAAAGAACGCCACAGAGGTCAAAGGGTGACCCTGTGGTTAGCAAAGCCCAGTCACTGACGAGGCCTCTGTTGGCCCTAAGGGAAGAAGAAAGGCTTGCGCTGAACCTGACCAGCCTCACTTTTCACATTCCTGCAGAGGAACTGGCCTGGGCAGAGATAAGGCCTCGGGGGTGACACCCTGATTATGCGTACCTTTCTACTTGTTACATGTGGACATTGACTTCATCTAATTAATAAGAGCAGGAAACAGTTTTTGTTTTCTCTTTGTAGGAAAACATGAAGTAGCGGTTTTATCTTAATTTGTCAGGCATTCCCCAGAGACTACAGCCATGTGGGCAGATGGCCAAAAAAACGGCTCCAAGTCCCAAGTACTCACACCTAAATAGAAAAAGAATGCTAATTGGTTTTCCAGCTGAAAATAATGAGGAGCACAGTGCCAAAAAGGGCCGTACACTATGGAAACCCCAAGTTTACACAATAGAATCTGATTGCCATCTGGGGCCTCCGTTTGTCCGCCTATGGAGAACCAAACAAAGGGAGGCGATGTGCTCATCCGCCTTTGTAGAAAGCCCCGGTTCTGGTGCAGCCTCGTGTTGCACCAGGCTTCCCACCGTGTTCCTGCCAAATCTCCAAGATTTTTCCTGGCCACCGGTCAGGAAAGTACAGCTCTGTCTGTAGCACGGAAAGTTAAAAAGGCCCTGCTTGGATACGTGGAGAATATACAAACACTGGCTTGACGTACGGAGAGGCACAAGCTGCCGCTGGCCTCCCGAGCAGTGAGTGGGAGACTTGGAAAAATCATTCCGATTGTGTTGAGATTTTTAGCAAGGGAAGACAAAATGATATTTTATTAAAAATTCAGCATCCCTTTCATTGTAATGATTTTTCACTTTGCTTTTCTCATTGGTACATCGACTAACTTCCAGAATGCAATCCTGTGGTTTCTGAGCTGGCTTACGTTGAGGTATCTCCAACTTAAGGGCTTGTGCCACCATAATAACGGTCACTACGAAGGGCACTGACTGGGAGCTGCTGTCCCTGGATGGTGTCTGAGCTGCGGCTCTGACATAGATCTGCTAGTTGCTTGTCTGTGACTTCACCCTATGACTCTGGGGGCGCTTCACCAATGCGAATGTGACGAATTAAAAAAGGATTTTGCAAAGAGGCAGTCAGATGTCTATGAAGTCTAGGCTGTCCTGGTCTGTACAGAAACCATCTAGAGATACATAGGAGACCACATCTCCTGTTTTAAAAGTTTGAAATCACTAGAACACTGATGCCATTTTATTTACTTGTGAATTACTGGAGAATCCAGTTATTTAACTAACGTGAGTTATAGTGAATTTTCATATGTATATGTACATGTGTCTGTGTGGATTCATATACGCAGGTGTGTAGCGGGCAGAGGCTCCCATCAGATGACTTTCTCAGTTATTTTTCACTTATTTTTTTCTTCTAAAACAAGATCATAAACCAAACAAGAATCTTACCTATTTGGGTAACACATCAGGAAAGAAAACTCCCCAAATCCTTCTGTTCCCATATCGATATTGGGATTACACATGTACGTCACTAGGCTTGGCTTTTCTTCTGGGTGCTGGGAATCTGAATTCAGGACCTCGGGCTGGTGTGGCAAACACTTTATTGAGTGAGTCATCCATCCAGACTCCTTGCAATGAGTTTTAGTTGTGATCGATTAAGAAACAGTATCAATATATCATTAATATAAGATATACATTGGGGTTGAAAAGAGGACTCTATGAGGGAGCACTTACTGCTCCTGCAGAGGATGCCAAATTTGCCTCCCAGCACTCACGTGGTAGCTCACAACCATCCTGAACTCCAGTCTGAGGTATGCAGTGCTCTCTTCTGACCTCCGTGGGCACCATGGATGCGTGTGATGGACGTATCAACGTGCAGACAAAATCACCATACACCCAAAATAAAAAGCGAGCCTAAGAAAGATTTAAAACAGATAGGCTAACTATTCCAACCCCAAAGATGTTTGTAAGACTAGTCATGTATTAAACGGCACAACTAAGCTTAAACCTTTTTTTAAAAAAGAGCTTTCTGACGAACAAATGAAAACATCTTCTCGAAATAATCATGTATCCCTAAGTCGCCGACTTAGATTTAGGATCTTAATTCCAAATTTCAAGGTTTCACCCACTCACTTTGTGCTGGGTACCCAGCTCTCCTTCCATGCCCTCAATGTGGTTGGTGGGACAGGAGTAGTGCGATACCAGCTGTTACCAATCCCCTGTCCACAGCTGCCTGTGGGCAGAAGCATTCTGAAGAAGGTAGGCAGGAGTAGATAAACACCTCAAAAGATACCCACGGGCCGTGGAGTGGGGTTAGCCTCCTGAGAATCTTCCTGAAGGGCAAGGAGTGGTTTTCCCTTGACATTTTTTTCTATCACTGTGATTAGGTTAGGACAGCGCTGCACACACACACACACACACACACACACACACACACACACACGGTGTCTTTAACCCAAGATGACCCCAGAGCTACCTCTTAGATTTTAAAGCAGTTCTGAGTCTTTGTAATGAGCACGGAAGCAGATTCCTCTGAATGAATAAAAAAGGGGAATCTGTATTGTAGATAGAGGAACATGGGATGTACTCACTCATATTTGGTTTCTAGCCATAATTAAAGGACAGTGAGCTTATAATTTGCAATCCTAGAGAAGCTAAATAAG
>NC_022035.1:11988118-11999960 GCF_000317375.1 Microtus ochrogaster | reverse complement strand
TCTAGTTGCCAGCCAAGCAGGAAGTGAAGAGAGCGAGAGAAGGAAGTGGCCGCTTTTTTAAAGGGAGAGAGACCACGCCCCAATGGGCTGGTATCCTAGCGGCTATAGGCTGGAGGAGCGGAAGGACCTCCCGTAACACTCTTGGGAGAAGGGCACAGAGTCCTCATAGATATTACTCGGAAAGAACCTGGAGCTAAAATCCCCCAGCTCGTAACAGTCTTTCTCTGTTCCACCAGCCAGCTCTCAAATAGTGACACAGTGACTTCTCATCAATTATGAAAGCTCAGCCTATAGCTTAGGTTTGTTCCTAACTAGTTCTTTTAACTTAAATTAACCCATTTATATTAATCTACATTCTATCATGTGGCATTACTTTTCTTCCATCTTGCACCTCCTGTTTATTCTCCATATTTCCTGGCTTCTCCTACCCCATTGATTCCTTTTTCTCTTCCTTTCTCTCCCTAGAATGTTGCCTATACCTCCTGCCTAGTTATTGGTCATTTGACTTTTTTTTTTTTTGACATGGAAGTGTTTAATTGAAGTCATGCTACATAAGAGATAGGAGATAATGCTCCTCTCAGAAGCCACAGGTTGCCAAAAAAAAAAAAAGTCCAGTGCCAGGTGTGGTATATCTCCCCTCAAGTTGTTGGTAGGGGCGTCTCCAATACACTTCCCCTAAAATATACCAGGTAGTTTGCCCTTGCTCTTGGTTGCCATTAGAACTTGATGGTAAGATCTGTTACTGAAGACAGTTGCAGGATATGGAGAAATAAAATCGGTACTGAAGAGGAAGCTTCCTCTCTGTTGGCTAGCTTTTCATACAGTGAATGCTGCTGTGCAAGCTACTGTGGGAGTGGAGTCATCAAGTCTTACTCAGCTGTGAACCCAGTGAGAAACAACCATTAAAGAATTTTAGCAGCCATTATCTGTTCATTAAAAAAAAAAATAGATTCTACAATAACCAAATGAAAGACATTGACATTCAGGGTAGACAGTGTGTTAGTGTTCAGGCACCTGTACTGGCTTTCCCTTAGGGTCCTGACAGGATACATCCTCAGCTGCAGCCACTAAGAACCCTTGTGCATACTCACTACTTTCCTCTATAAAAGGTGGGCCTTGCCTGCCTCCTGTCTCTTTCTCTCTATCCTTTTTTTCCTCTCTTTCTCTTCCACCACTCTTGTCCCCAGGAACTGGTCTCTTCCCCCTCTCTGACCCCTTCTCTGTCCCTTTCAATGTCCTTTCTCTCCCCTCTTCCAATAAACCTCTTATGTGAGCCCTGTTATATGGCCTGATTCTTTCATTCAGTCACAGCAATATATCCTTACACAGTGTACAAATATTCCACAACATTTACCCCTTTGTGTCTAAATAAAAATGAAAAGTTTTAACTCTAACATAGTAAAATTTGTATCATAAGAACAATTATCAAGTAACAATTGCATTCACAATATTTAGTATATTTGTATTTGGTAGGTTTGGGAAAAATATTCTATTATATATCTTATCTTGATGAATTTAAAGTTTTATGTTTAAATCATTTTCTATCCTTACTTGTATTACCATCCTAAAACTATCTTTTCAGACTTGAAAACATTTTCTTTGATACACATTTTAAGTTTTTATGTCTCTCAACACTTTATACCCCTTTTGTGAGTTTCTTTTCTAAATTTGGTAACAAGGAAAACTACAACTATAACTATCCACTCTTCAATCCCATCAAAGACCCAAGAAGGATATACTATTACCCAAATAAACAGGAAGTGCACAGCAAACAACTTCCAAAACTGTAGAAATGACAGAAACATCTGGCTGCCTAGACAATCACCCCAAGGTACATCTTCAGCCTATAGGCCTAGAATATCTGACAAACTTTTCTGTAAAGCAGGAATTTTTGAAAGACTGTCCTATATTCTCTTGGCAAAGTTTAGAAGTTGCCTTCTTCTTTGTCCTGCTTGTCCAATTTGGATAGCATACCATCAATAGCCAAGGCAAGGTCAGTTTCTTGTCCAAATAACTAATTTTGCCACTTTGAAAGAAAACTCCATATAGAGGTTCTTTGATGCCCATCATCCATTTTTGAAGACTAACCATTTATATTAATCTACATTCTATTTTTTGGTGTTACCTCTCTTCCATCTTTCATCTCCTGTTTCTTCTCTACGTCTCCTAACTTCTCCCGTTCTCCTCATCCTTTCTCTCCCCAGGAATCCTGCCTATACTTTCTGCCTAGCTAGTGGACATTCAGTTCTTTATTAAAACAACACAGCAGTATATATTCACCCATTGTACAAATATCCCACAACACAGCTCCTTGTCTAACCTTTCCTTTTTCACCACCACTAGATATCCTAATTCCCCTGGTGAAATTTAGTCCCAGATACCAGACATCAAGATCTGATAGGCTTTCTGGGTAGTCTTCTCATTCTGAGTAGGGTCAGGACCACTGAGAATATTTCTGCTACTCATGAAGAAATATCTTCCTCTGTATCTGAAAATATGGCAGAAATGGAGGAGCTGTGAAACAGCCTTAAATTCTTGCTTGGCTTTAGTGATTGGACAGCTGCAGGACACATTTAAGTTTATGTTGTCATAGGTGGGGTCAATGCCAGGGACATTGATAACTTTTGCAAAAAGACATTAAAACATTTAATTTCTTACAGTTTACTTTTCCCCTTACTGTATTTGATTTTTATTAAATGCAGCAGTCACTGTTTATTTATGGAAGTGTTTTTATATATAAATCATACAATTTTAAAATATTGTCTTGTTCTTAGATTGTTTCTATGTAATCATTGTTCTTGTCTGACTAGGAGCATTTACGGATTAGCATCATGGTCTAAATTACTGGAAATTCAAAGTACCACCTATATGATAATTGTTTTCATTTTTGTGTTCACTCTAAAGTCAGCATTTGGAAAACCTGAACTGAGCCATGTTGGCCTTGTGTGGCATGGAACTGACTCATTTGGTACTATGTAGAGATGCTTCTTTGGTGCATTCTTTATCCTCTGTGGATCAAGATTTGCCTGAGACCAAAAGTATATGTTTTTGAGTGAGAGCATTCCTTAATGGTTTACAGTCCTGAGTTCTTCAGTATAATAGGTGAAACCTATTATAAAAAGAGATCATTAGAGTTTTGAGTGGATTGTCTTAAATACTTGTTTCTAAAGAAAAATTACTGCATTTCTTGCCTGGGTATTAAGCTTTATTGAGATGTTTATTAATATTCTTTGCAAGTCAGCCACTATAACCTTGCAAGTTCATTAGACATTGGTTTCTGTGCATATCAAATCATGGAATTTTGCAAATCTCATCCCAGTGTTTTTCTTTGAGAAGAAACTATTTGCTGATTTTTCCCTGTAGTGCCTTGAGGGAAGTATTAAGAGCACTTGATCTTTTTGCAAAGGATCACAAGAAAGAACATTGTGGGAGACATCATCTGATACAACTTAACCAGGCACAATGCCCTTCTATCATAGCACAGACTAGTTTCAGCACACACACTGTTATCCCTTCATTCAAGATATGAGATTTCCTTCTCACCCATCCACACCCAAGATAGCATACTTTCTGATGTTCGTTCTCTGCATCCTCCTCTCCTCTGCTTCTTCCACTACCTTCTCATTCTCCATTTCTTCTTCCTCTCTTTCCGCTAACTCTTTCTCTACTTACTTCTCTTCTGCTTCTTCTGAGACAGGATCTTGTTCTGTAGCCCACGCTGATCTTGAGCTTGCAATTTGTCTGCTTCTACCTCCCTAGTGTGGGGTTACAGGTGAGCACCACCATGTGTAGCTAGGATGCTAGCACTTGAGCTTCCTTTGGGGATAACAAGAATGTGTATCCCCTTCTCTAGCAAGACTTCAACTTGGCCTGAACAGAAGGAGTAGTGTCACCCCTATAGGTGGAAAAGGGGTTGACAGAGTGGCACTGACTGGCATGCATTCTGGAGTCTGCCATTCTTGTGCAGCAGATTGTGGTGAGAGTTTATGGCAAAAAAAAAAAAAAACCCACAAACAACTAAGCAGCAATAACAGCAACACTGTATTTGTTGGGCCCATCAATTAAGAAAAAAGTTATATCCTACTTAATTCAGCAAGACTGATTTTTATGACCTTTGCATATCTGACTGGATTCCAAATTAAAGACCCTACAAAAGGAGTAGTGGACAACTGCTAAGGGCTATTAATCTGCTTATCCTCAAAGTCTGGAGTTCCAAAGTCACAGGTTGATGCAACTCTATGCTATAAACATTTATTTACAAATACACACCATCATTGGCAGGAACTCTTTCTGCCATTACATATGACTTTGGGGCATCAGGAAGCAGGGACAAAGCAGATGAATAAAAGACCCCTTGAGGACCCCACACAACTTCAAAACAAGCTTTTCTTCTACAGGTATTTGATCTTGTTGCCTCGAGCTTTGAAATAGCATCATCATGTGAATCTTAGCAAACTTCCAAGATAAATTGGGACTGCACTATGCAGAGAGGGTATTTGGCCTTGCAGGGGGGAAAGGGAAGAACAAACACTGGGCATAAAGTGGAGAGAAAATGAGACACAGAAGAAGTAGAAAATGGGTCTATGTTACTAGAATATGAGGTACACAGTATGAAAGTCAGAAATGATTGGTCAAGAACTAATTTGCACTTATGACAAGAATCTAGGAATTTTAAGAAGTATAAAGATTACTACTCTATGATTTTATTAGTATAATTCTGATAATCAGATTATCCCATGAGACAAGTCATTTCTGTGTAACATATAGACAGTACCAAAAGTCTGAAGATAAGGAGACCTATTAGAAGTCTACTGAAGGTCAGACAGATAGAGACCCAGTTCTCTCTGAAGTACTGTGCAGACCTAAGCACTGCTAAATGTCATTGAGAATTTTAGTTTAGTTTTGCTAAGCTCTCGTTGATTCACTTTTGTTGTTGGAGAGGAGCAGCGGGCTACATTCCCGCCCAGCTCCCACACGCTAGCTTTATACCCGAAATAACAACACACAAATTGTATTCTTTTAAACACTGGTTGGCCCATTAACTCTAGCCTCTTACTGGCTAACTCTCACATCTTGATTAACCCATTTCTAATGAGTGTAGCACCACGAGGTAGTGTCTTATTGGGACTATTATTAACCTGCATCCATCTCTGAGAGGAGAGCTATGGCGACTGGCTTACTTCCCTCCTTCCCAGCATTCTGTTCAGTCTACTCTGCCTATCTAAATTCTGCCCTATCAGGCCAAGCAGTTCTCTTTATTAATTAACCAATGAAAGCAACAGATAGAAAGAAGACACTCCCACATCATTTTGTAAGCATGTTTTGATGCTTTTCTGCAAGTGGATGAAGCTGTCAAGAGTGGTCTCTCATTGAACCCTTCACTAAGGCCCAGTAGCAGGGAGGGAGGGATCTGCTTACAGAGAGCTGCACTCTAGCTGCAAGGGATCCTGTCTCCATGCTTGTTGCAGGCATGACTCCTTCAGGAGAGCTCGTCCCAGTCACAACCTAGAACATGGCCAGCAACCTCCACTCCAGGCCAGACAAACCCTGAGAGCCTGTAAAGAACCTTTCCTATGAAACTACTCCAGACCTTAGCAAGACTATCTTCCATCATCTCAAAGGAAGGAAGACTACTTCCCTAGAAAGTCCATAAAAAGCTTGGCTAATAAGTAGGCTATGAACCTGCATTTACTTAGCTCTTACTGGTCTTGATAGGACTGAAATTGGGCTGTGAATGATGCAAGATCCAATCATCATATTGACATGCCACACCCTCCTCCTGTGGGCTACTCACCTTTCCTTGGATCTAGTGCAGACCCTTCCTCTGTGTCACTGGGGCTCTAGAAGGAAGCCCAAGAAGGGCTGCTCTTGAGTGTTCTTCTCTTTGCTTATCTGTGGTGTTTACTATTGGTGTAATAGCTGAAGTAGTAACACACACACACACACACACACAATGGTGGAGCAGCTATAATAATAATAAGGCAACAGCAGTAATCACCTTGGCAACCAGAAGCATCAGCACACACACACACACACACACACACACACACACACACACACACACCACAGAAGGGTAGGGGAGAGAAAGGGAGGGAGAGAAAGGAAGGGGAGAAGAAAGGGGGGGAAGAATGAAAGTAGAACACTATTATAATTAGTCAAGGCAGAACAATGTGAGGTGGACATCAAGCCATGGTGAGTTTGAGTAAAGCAGTGTGTGGGTCTCAACCTCTATGGAGGCAAACAACCCTTTATGGTACTCAGATACCAGATATCATGTATATCAGATACTCACATTACAGTTCATAACAGTGACAAAATTACAGTTACGAAGTAGCAACAAAAATAATTTTGTCAGGGTTCACCACAACATGAGGAACTGTGTTAAAGGCTCGCAGCATTAGGAAGGTTGAGAACCACTAGAGTAGAGGTTGCAGATTAGAGAAAATGCAAGGAGATACAATGGAGAGGATTGGTGCTTAAGAAATCAGAGGAAAAAAAGAAGCACACACAGACTTTGCAATGGAGTCTCCATTGCTATAAACACATTGCTTCACCGCAAGTCCAAATGGTGGAAATCAAAGAGTTCAAACAAATGTGACCTGTGACTCAGTTCAAACTTGTGAACCTGCAGCTTGGTTCTACAATGGGGCCTCCCTCATCTCTCCACCCCTGGTCATTATCTAAGCCCTATTAGAGATTTCTTTGCCCTCTACCAGTCTCCTGACTCTGCTTGCTAAGGGCTCTTTGGAAATTCTTGAACTCTGCTGCAGCCTTCTTATCTTTATGTAGTACCACCACCACCAACCCCCCACATAGACATACACAAATATACAAATATACAGATACACACACGCACAAACACAAACACACACTAAATGATGTCCCATACTGATTTAATATCGATAGTTGAGATTGGAATAAAAGAAATCATGTTTGACAATGGCCAAAATGGCTAATAATTCAGGAAATTGGGACTAATTTCCAAACTGCAGCCAATGAAACTGATGTAGCTGGTGAGTTTATTGTTACTCAATAAATTCCAACATTGCAGAAAGACACAAACACGATTGCATATATCTGACAGTGTGCTGGGGACACATGGTCTGGGATGAAGCTAATCCAATTGCACATCTTAGCTTTCATGGACTGAGTGACAACAATGACATTTTACTCCAATTGCAAAACTCTACCATTATAGGTGTGAGGAACCAATAGACTGAGGAGAACTGATACTCTTCATCATTTGTTGAGAAGAGATTACACAGAAATTTACTATAGTTCTGACCATGCATATATGGGTGTAGCAAATTGTTGTATACCAGAAAGGATGTAGAGAATCTGAGACTAAGCCTGTACTCTTAAATCTGAATTTCACTGCTTTGAATTGAATGTACGCTACATTTATTCTTGGCCAGCCCAGTTCTCTGCTTCCCAAGTGCAGGGATGATGAGAAGTGAGTTAGAGGCAAGCACTTTGGCATTTCACAAACATGTTTGAGAACTGACAACTTGGTAGCAATGGAAAATAAAAGCATAAAAATAGAAAGCCAGAGAAGAATTATGTTCTGCATTATAGCACATGCAAGAGAAGACAGATGAAGTCATGGGCTGCTGTTGTCAAGGAGATCAAGTTGTGACTGAAAAATTGAAACATAGTTATTTTTCCTTCTAGGAAGATTATCATCAAAACTTGTTAAAATAAATAAGGTCTAGGAATTCAAAAAGTTTCACTGCTTGGAAAACATTGGATATATATGATCCCTTCTCCCACAGCTTCTGATACTAAGCCTTGCAGAGAAGCCACAAAGGAGACCATGGGAGTAAGCATCACACACACGCACTCCCAGAACTGGCCTTCTCATCTGCCAATGACCACCTTACTGCTGCTCCCATTGTTGATTTTAAACATTCTCGCTTTTTCTTAACTTCTTTAGTGAGAAGGAGACCTACAATAGCCAAGTCTGATAAAAGGACATAGTTGATTCTTTCTTGTTACCAGAGAATAGTAAACAGAGAAGCCCACCAAAAGAGCTGGAAGAAGGGGGAAGGAAGGACTAGAAAGTAAAAACAAAGCTTGGGGGTTAGACTACATCCTGATGAACCAGAACCTTTTGTAATTGCTTTCTGAGCTCATGGACTGTGCGAAGTTCTTTGTAAAGGACATCTAAAGGCATTTTGCTTTCCTTCTGCTCGTAACCATGACTAACTGCTCCTAACGCTGGCCTCAATGGCATACTGAACATGCTTAGACTGCATCACATAGGTAGTTAGAGGCATACTGCCTAGAGCTGTGTAAGTATACTCTATGATGTTCAGACAAGGGCAAAACTGATTGCTGGAATAGTTCTTGGGCTGAATCTCTTGCTAAAAAAAAGTAACTAATTAAAGGAATAATTTTGTCACATAATGGACAGGGATAGTCTAGAAAGGGGTAAGGAACGGAGATTTTTGTGTGCCGTTGAACTTAATTTAAAATTACTTGATGCAACAATGTCAGAATTGGCTGTGGACTCCTACAATAATCGTGAAGTAACTTTTGAGTATCATATGAGGGCAATGATAAAGGCAGTAAAATGTTTCATTAGATAAAATAAATAAAGCCTGGTATAGTGACCCAAGTTACACAGACATGTATTCCAGGTGTGAGATAGAGGAAAGTATGATGATGCGTGTGCATGAAGCATGATGAAACCATCGTTTTGCATGCTGACTAAAAACATACTAAAAATTTAAGTGCAAGAAAATAAAATTTTCACCACCTCTTGTCATGAATTAAATATAAAGATTAAATTTTCTGATCAAAAAAAAAGATTTATGGAATGACTAAAAGACTGTCTACTCTGGTGCTTTTGCAGAATAGACTAACAACATTAGAATGGAAAAGATACCCTATGCAGATACAGTAAAGGAAAGAAATCAGGAGGCAAAGAAGGATTGGGAGTGTCATCTGTCTATCTGTTGCTTTCATTGGTTAATTAATAAAGAAACTGCTTGGCCTGATAGGGAAAAAAATTAGGTGGGTGGAGTAGACAGAACAGAATGCTGGGAAGAAGGGAAGTGAGCCAGACGCTATAGCTCTCCTCTCCAAGATGGACGCAGGTTAAGATCCTTCCTGGTAAGCTATCACCTCGTGGTGCTACACAGATGATTAGAAATGGGTTAATCAAGATGTGAGAATTAGCCAGTAAGAGGCTAGAGCTAATGTGCCAAGCAATGTTTAAAAAAATACAGTTTCCATGTAATTATTTTGGGTAAAGCTAGCCATGCAGGAGCTGGCAGTGGGAAGCGGCTTACAGCTCCTTCTACAAAGGATGGTATATGTTAATAAAATATGTGATACAACATATTGATTATAAACATTTATATCAATGTACTGATAAAGCATCAACATATATGAACAAAATATGATAAGAGGAAGTTGAAACTTCAGTACCCTAGTCTCTATAATGGAGAGCAGAAGCAGACAGAAGTAAGTAATGGGGACTTCACACAACAAACCAGCCCATCCTAGGAGGTATACAGCTCACTACCAAACAACAGACAGTAATTCAGTGCTGTTCGCAAAGCAAAACAAGCGTTTAGTTTTCATTCTGAGTGTAACAGTCACCATAGGCTTTAAATTATTGTTTCTATTATGTAGAGCTAGTTTTCTTTTTCCCAATTTGTTGAGTGACATATATATATGTATATATATATATATATATACATATATATATATATAATGAAAGGGTGTTGGAATTTGTCAAATGCTTTATCTGTATTGACTGAAATACTTACGTAGGTATTTTCCTTCTTCCCCCTGAGTGGTATAATATATTGATTGGGTTTTCATATTTTAACCATCCTTGCATTTCAGAAATAAAGAATCCCTTGTCATCCTGTGAACTTTGATGTGCTGCTGGCTTCACTAGGTCAGATTATTGGCACTGCTGGGCCAGCATGCAGAAGAGTGCTCTCCTGCAGGCTTCCCTTTTTAGTGCCTGTTTCTCCTTCTTGTTAGGATAACGCTGGCCTAATACATTCAATTAAGATGTGCCATTGTCTCTTCAGCTTTTGGGGAAACTTTAAGAACAACTGTTACTAAGCCATCTTTAAATGCTTGAGAGAATTAACCAGTGAGGAACTGGGGAGCTTGCTCAGTGTTGAGAGTGCTTGCTGCTGTTTGATTATTGGAGTTTGGTCCCCAGCATCTGTATTTGTCTGTCTTTAACTCTAGATTTTAGAGATCTGATGCCCTCTTTTGGACATCTGCACAACCATGGCGTACACAGAGATACATATCAATAAAATAAATATTTGCTGATTAAAGAAAGAATTGTTCAGTGCAGCCATCAGATCCTGTTTTTTTTTTTTTTCCTTCCCCTGATGGATAGTTTAACACTGAAACATTGTCAGATGTTGTTGGTTTACTCAGACTCTATACTTCTTCCCAAATTAATCTTGGGTAGGTTCCATATTTCTAGGCTATTTTCATTTCGTCTAGATTATCTACTTTATAATATAAATATTTCTGCTTCTTAGGCTTTCTTTTTTATTTCTGTGAAACCAGTACTAATGTTAATGCTTTCTTTTATGATTAGGATAAATTGTGAATTTTTTTTCTTTTTCTCTTAGTTCATCTAGTTAAATATTTATCAGTTTTGTTACTCTGTTCAAAGAATCTGTTTTCTATTTTATCATCAGTTGTCCACTGTCTGTTTTTTATTTAGATTATCTCTATTCTGTTCGTATCATTCGTTTATCATTTGTTTTCTAGTTTTGGCTTTTGTTTACTTTGGTTTTCTGGTTTTCCAAGTCAGATAGTTGGTAGTCTAAAATAATTCTTTTTTGTTTTTGTGCAAACATATGTAACTATAAATTCCTTTCTGGACATTGACTCATGCTTTCTTCTGCAATCATGTCTAAGTAGTTGCTTTAGTTTCTCATTAATTACTTTTCTGGGCTATTATTTTTTAAAGACTACTAATTTTCATAGTTTTATACATTTTCCAGCTTACTGACGTTTTTGTTACCTTGTAAGAATAATTAGGCATTTACCATGCCATTTGATTTTAAAATCTATTGAGGCTTAATTTTTAGACTAATTGCCTATAGTATTTAGCATAACGATTATTGGTTTTGGGGGTCAGACTTGAATTTCTTGTTTCAGGATCACAAAGAATGCTAAGCAATGATTGAAGGACATGTGCCACCTTAATCAGGCTAAGAGTTTCAATAATTTCTTTTTTTCATTTCTGGGGACTGAACCTAGAGTCTCACAAATACTAGGGAAGCTATCTGCCCTCAAGTTATATGCACACCTCTGAAAGCATTCATTCTAAACAGGAAAAACGGAAGGATGTGTTTCCAGTCTTCCCCTTCAGTATAATACAGAAAGTTAGAGCTAGGTCTTCGGTCAGAAAAGGGAAATAGAAGTTATAGAAATTCAGTATGAATCACTTGCTTGTAGATGATATCATTCATATAAAAATCTCTAATGAAACATTTATCTAATTATTCTTTATCAATAATAGCTTGGGAGTGTGATATCGTTGTAAGAACCTGAATGATCAAAGAAGCAATGGAGAAGTGATGGGTGATCTCCTCTCTCTCGTTCTTTGACCCCAAAACGCTGAGATCCTCTCTAAGCGCTACCCTACTACTTCCTGTCTTTCTCTGTTTTCAGTCTACTAAAGTTTCTATGTTAATTTTGGCCATCTAGTAGCTAACTCCACCCTCTGACTCAAAACAAATTTTATTTTACTTTTTTATTTTTTTTTTTTTTTGTTTTTTCGAGACAGGGTTTCTCTGTGGTTTTGGAGCCTGTCCTGGAACTAGCTCTTGTAGACCAGGCTGGTCTCGAA
>NC_022035.1:11963572-11984748 GCF_000317375.1 Microtus ochrogaster | reverse complement strand
GAGGAGAGCTGTCGAGTCTCTGAGCTCACTTCCTCTTCCTCCCAGAGTTCTGTTCTGTTTACTCCTCCCAGCTACGTTCTAACCTATCAGGGCAAGCAGCTTCTTTATTTAATCAACCAATGACCTTCCTCCATCAAGATTCCACAAATTTAATGCACTCACTATTGAAATCCTCACATATTTGAATAAAAAATTGACAGAAAAATTACCATTCAATGGGCAAAATTATATTTTTAATAAATGATAATGGGAAAACTATAGGTCCACATGCAAAAATGAAGCTGAAATATTACTTAATGCCATATAAAAAGGAACCCAAAGTAGGTAAAGTCCTAAATGTAAGTTCTTCATCTTTAAAGCCTAGAAGGAAATAGTAAAAGCTTCACAAGATTGAACTTGTAGTGATTTTTGCATATTACAATAAATGACAGGTCACGAAAGAAAATATGGACATATTGTCTTCAAGGAAATATTTTCAAATGTAGACCAAATACATTCAGCCAAATAAAATGACGGTATTTCCATTGAGGAGAAATAGCTGCAAACCATGAACCTTAGACTAATTTCTGGCACATGGAGGGAATGCTCAAAACTCAACAATGAAATTGGTCTGAAGACAGGTGAAGCACTTGAACAAACATTCTCCAGGTACATATGCATACAAATGGCGAGTAAACACATGAACAGGTGCTCAGGAGCCTGAGCATTTGGAGAATGAAAACCTATGCTACTGGGTTAGTACTTTGTACCCAACAGAACACTGGGCATCAAACAGCAATGAAAACAGATTCGAAAATGGATGTCTCCAAGGATGTGAACTGTTAAATGGCACAGCCACTGACAAACAGAAAACAGTGTGATAAACACTCAAAAGACAACACTTAAGCTAGAACTGTCCTACAACCCACATGTCTGCAGCTGAGTCTCTCTGATAGCAGAAATATTTACAATAGAAACATATGTACGGTCAGGGAACCCTGATTGCTCTTCGAGCTGATGAGGGAGAGGGACTTGATCGGGGGAGGGGGAGGGAAATGGGAGACGGTGGCAGGGAGGAGGCAGAAATCCTTAATAAATATATAAATTTAAAAAAAAGAAACATATGTACGATAGAATTATCATAGTAAAACACACATGGAAGAAGCCCAAGTGTTTGTGAACGGATGGGAGGGTAAGTGAGGTGTGATCTGACAACTGAACATTTATAAAGTCTTCAACAAAATTAGCTGCATGTTGAAACATAAATGAATCTTGATAATGCTATGCTAATTAAAATAATCTAGTCATGAAAAGACATCATTTCATGATTCCATTTATTTCAGGTACCAGATTATTCAAAACTATAAAGACAGAACTTAGAATCGTGGCCACAGGCAATGGGTATTTGGGGGAGGAGGGATGGAGTTATGCTTACTGGACATAGACTTGCAGAGGATGTTGGTGGAGATGGTTGAAAACATTGTGAATATATGCACACCGATGAATTGTAAGCAGAAAATATGTTATGCTATGTAAATTTGTGACTACAGCAAAAATATTGGGAAGAGTAAAAGAGGTTCTAGGAAGTGTAAACAAAGAAATGAGAAAGATGAAAAATCCATGATCTAACAGAAGACAATCATCCAGAGTTGAATAAAGACCCAGCATGTCATTTGAGAAAGCCTACATGGTGCTGAATGAGATAAATGAGAACTAACCCTACCCCAAGATTGATCCTAGTGATGTCACACATATGGCAGATAAAATTGCTAAAACTAGGACACAGTGAGTCACTATTTTCCAGTGCCAATGAATCATGTGCAGATGAGGTTTTAAAGATCACTTCTAGAGACACAGTAACTTATAAATACAATTAGGCTCCTAGATTAACACTAGGGTGAGCTTTGTTCTCCCAGGGGAGGTGTTCTTAAAGAGGGTATCAGGGTTGTGGCCCTGAGTAGTAAAAAGCAACCTTGCTTCTGGGAACTTAAGCCTTGTATAGAGAAGGGACCATGAATCGAGGGTGGAGGCCGTGTTAAAACAAGAGAAAAAAAAAGTCTTCATCTATTATTGACCAAACAAGAGAGTAAACTGTTGAAGACTTAAAGATACAGATACATGCACCCACGTGCATGCACAGGAAGCAAGTAGGAGACGGGTAGACATGGGAGCGATGTGCATATCTCAGGACCATGAAGTGAAACAGCAATCCTACTTAAACATGGCTAGTCAGAAATGGAAGAGTAAGTATGTCAGTTAGCATGTCAATAAAAGGAAATAATAGTACAAACCAGGGAAATGGGAAAGTATCAATGGTTGGGACAAAGAAAGTGGCTCCTAATACCATCCCTTTTATAATAATAATAGTAATAATAATAATACTTTGTAATAATACTAAAAGTAACTTGCTCTGGGTTTTGCCCACCACATCTTCATTCATTATGGAATACTGTTGCCTAGTGACAGAGAGAAGGCATGCAAACCACTCACAAAGAAAACAGTCTAGATTACTTCAAGACTGCTTATGCCTCTTGGTATAGCCTGTCTGGATAGAGATTGTGACTCAGGACACTGTTTTGTATTATGTTTTTGTGGACCATTTATCAAGGGATAGCAACCCGGGGCCTGTGTGGTTTGTTTTCCTCTTTGGATGTTAGAAAATCCATTTGTCTGAGAATTTGCTCTTAACATTTCAAAATTTTTATGCATTTTGATTCCTAATCACAGAGCGTACATATTTTGAGTTTTCCAAGAATTCTGTGACATTTTGGGACAGATCCATTACTAGAGAACTTCTTCCTCCTGTCCCATGCTGATTAGTTAGGTGTTGGTGACTGAATGGCATTTAAACAACAAGGCAGCTTTGGAACATGGAAAAAACACATGCCTGAGAGGAAAGGGGAGCCACTACAAACAGGAAATGCTTGGGAACGCCTCAGCTATAACCTTCCTCCCCACCAGCTCTTGTTCAGATTGAACAATATGTCATCTAAAACACATTGCTCAGAAAGAGGCCATTGAAGGGGGAGCTGCTCAAGGGAAACCGAATCAGAAGGGATGCAAATGGCTTCCTCACACAGAGCGAGTTGGTGCTCCTGGTGTATGTGGCTGTGTTCTATGAGGTATCCTGGGCTGAGCGCTTGCACTTACCTGTGCTCAGAAAAGCGCCTGCTGACTTGAAACCTAAGAGGGTTTGTAATGGAGACTTTGCAATCAATATATCCACTGCACCCCTGACATATACTAGTCTTTTGTTCCTATACTGACCGTCTATTTAGATGCTCCGACGCACTGGAGTGAACCGGACAGGAGCAGTGGACTAGAAGATGCAGCTGAGCAAAATGATGTGAACTTTCTACATGAACACAGGGAGGAGATTGGCTAATCCAGATCCACAGCCTTTTCCATGGTGCTATCTGATCCATCCAGGTTCAATACAGAGTCAGATGTGGCTGCACAGGTCTGTAATCAGAGCATTTTGAGGCTGAGCCGACATTATAATTTTGAGGCCAGCTTGCGCCACATAGTGAGACTCTTTCCCAAAACAGAAACAAAAGGGGGTTCAGGTTGGGGGCACAAATGTTACCACACCAACTCTTTCATAAACAGGTATTTAATTCCCCTACTAGTGTCAAAGTCTCCAATCAGAGCTCTTGACTTCATTTGAAGACATTGTTTTGCTTTCCTAATAACTCCGGTTGCAGGGCATTCCCTTCCTCCTGGCTCACCTGACAGAGGTAGGAATAGGCAAAGAATCTTGGACACTCTTGACTCTTTCCATCCAGACTTTCTGTTCAGCAGAACAAGGTGGCCTGCCAATTCTGAGAGGACGTGGAGGGGTGACTCACTCACGGCATTTTTTTCCCCATTTAGTTCTAAACAAGCTAAGTGCAAAGACATTTGCTAGCTGTGCTATTAGCAACGGCGTTATCAGCTCACGGAGAGGCAGTCCCTCTTCCTTCCTCCCCTCCCCGCTTCCCCCTAAATCATACAACCTTCACCCAAGAGAAACAATCCACAATCTTTTGAAAGATAAACTTTCGGTTTGAATGTTGCCATTTAGTTTTGAAAAGTTTGGGATCTGAAGTGTCTGGCCAAACTGTTGCTAAAATTCTTGTTTAACAGTTACTATCCAGGAATGGGAACTTTTAGAGAGTACCCAGCCATAGCCAATTCAAATGTAATTTAGCTTAAAGCCCAAACTGATTATTTTGGTCTCAGCTACACAAAGAAATGGGTCAGGATTCAGAACCAGTTTAACATTTAGTTGACGTGGTAAAACACACCCAAGCGTGTGTATCAAAGAAAGTGAGAAACCAAGCCTTATTTTGCCCATAAAGGCCTTAAGAAAGGTGGACTCCCATTAACTACACTAACAGAACAGTGCAACTTTACTATTTACTATTTTCAAATTACATCAGCAAGATTAATGATACTACCTTTGTAATTCTGAATGCAACTTTATTAGAAACCAGAATATAAATTGAAGGATAATGAGAGAAAAATAGTACGTATTTTCTTATATTTAACATATTTATTTTTATTATTTTTATTGAAAAAATTTATACAATATAGTCTAATCATGGTTTTTCCCTTTCCCAACTCCTCCTAGTTCCTCCCCACACCCCCACCCACCCAACCCTATGCCATCTCTTTCTTTCTTAAGAAAGCATTCAAACAAACCAAAAACTCAACAACAAGAAAAAAGAAATACACAGATACATAGACACAAGAATGGAAGCTAAGATACAAAAGCAAAAGACAAATAAGACAAGAAAAAATCCCAAACAAAGCAACGTGAAACACAAAGTTTCAAAAATACCACTTTGTGCAGTCCACTGCTGGACATGGGCCTCCTTGACCTGAGGCTCACATACCAGGGAGACCATTGAAGGAAACTGAGTTTTCCTTTGGTACTAATTGTAGAGAGCTTCTTGGTTAGGGGTGGGAGCCCGTGTCCATTTTCTCCTTTCAGTACTGGAGTCCAGTCTGGCTTAAGCTCTCGCAGGCCCTGTGCAGGCTGCTACAGTCTCTGTGAATTCGTAAGTACATCAGTATTCTTGGGTCCAGGGGACACTGCTTCCTTGAAGTTTTCCATCCCCTCCAACTCTTTTTTTTTTTTTTTTTTTTTTTGGTTTTTCGAGACAGGGTTTCTTTGTGGTTTTGGAGCCTGTCCTGGCACTAGCTCTGTAGACCAGGCTGGTCTCGAACTCACAGAGATCCGCCTGCCTCTGCCTCCCGAGTGCTGGGATTAAAGGAGTGCGCCACCACCGCCTGGCTAATCCCCTCCAACTCTTAACAATATTTTCCCCCCTCTCGGACGGTTATTTATGTATTCGTGTGTGTGTGTGTGTGTGTGTGTGTGTGTGTGTGTGTGTGATGTGTGAAAGTACTTGCAGAGGCCAGTAGGGGCCATCAGATTCCCAGAAATTGGAGTGATGGGCAATTACGAGCCTCCTTTTGTGGGTTCTGGGAACCAAACTCAGTCCTCTGGAAAAGCACCAGTGTCCTGTGGACCAATGAGTCATTTCTTCAGCCACACAATAGTTTTTTTTTTTAAATAAAAATTCCTTTGATATATGCTTATAACTGAGATAGCTAACAATATGCAATTGTTACATAGTTCATGGTTTTTAACTTTTACCTGTCCAACTGTCTTAGCATGTTTTGTGTTACTAACACAAAATAGCCAGTTAGCTAAATTATAAATAAGTTTATTGAGGCACTCGGTTGTATCTAGGATTAAAATCATATTTTACTGGCTTTCAGTGATAGCCTCAAATTGTGTCATATCACAGCAGGGAAGTAAAAGGAGAAGAGTTTTAGGGATAGGCTAAGGGATAGGCTCAGTTTAGAACTATTTAGCCATCCAAAGCGCAGTTCAGAACAGTCCTAACTCATTCCTGGAATAGATAACGTGGTTTCAGGAATCGATTTGGTCTTGTGAAAAAGACATTTACCTGGGCTGGGGATGAGGATGCCACTCAGTTGACAACATGCTTGCCCAGCATACAGGAAACCTAGCTTGATTGCTTGCACTGAATATACACATTGTGGTGGCAGATGTCTATCACCCCAGCATTCCCAGCGCAGTGCAGAACGATGTTATAGGTCTTGTTCTTAATTCTTGGCTGGCTTTCTTGTCTGCGGGTTAGAGGGTAAAGACGTTACGCGAGGGAGAAAACACAGACACGCGGTGATCCCACGTGGGTGCACTTTTAATGGGGGAGGGGTAACAACAAACAGGAAAAGGTGTGCAGAGACAACAGGAGAGGTGGGGAAAGAAAGGGGAAGGGGAGAGCGCTTGGCGGCTCTCACTTTTTAACGGGAAATACAAAGGCTTCTGGGAATATGTCCGTGTCCAGGAGAACGCTGGGAACTGTAGTTCCGCAAAGGAACAACAATAGGAACTTTAATCACACTGTGACTCTCCAAGACTGTCAAATAAAGTTTGCCCTAAATCAGGGTAAGGATCTAGCGACTGCCTGACTAAAATTGGCCATAGAGAAGGCAGCAATTTGTCTAAAGAAGACACACAGAAAAGAAAGGGCAGGGACTTGAGTTTGGGGCACTAGTGAAGAACACATCTCTGCTAGGTTTCTAGCCAAGAGGTAAGGTCAGCTGGCTGCTGCCCATTTTTTTTTTTTTCTGATCTATCAGGTTTTCACCCTCACATCTAACTTCCGAGTCTTTGTTGGTAAATAGAAAAAGGTGGAGGCTTAGTTTAAACGTCATGGCTGAAACAGAGCCAGGGCTGCTGGACAAGGCTCCCCAGGCTGTAGCCTGAGTGTCTGGCAGGGCATTGTGGGGCCCTGGAGCCTTGGAAATAATTAAATATCAATAGATTCTTTTGCAGTCGCTAAGCCAATAATAAAATATCAGGAGCAAGTAATTACTCAAGGTCATGTTCAACTATGCAGTGGGTTTGAGTTTGAGATGCTGCCTGTGGTGGTTTGACAGGAAATGACTTCCAAGGTTCCTAGGGAGTGGCACTATGAAGAGGCTTGGCCTTATTAGAGGAAGTGTGTCACTGGAGGGTGGGTATTGAGGTTTCAGAAATTCAAGCCAGGCCCACTGGCTCATTCTCTCTTTTTACTGCTACAGATCCAGAAGTAGAACTTTCAGCTTTTTCTCTAGCACCACATCTGCTTGCACGCTGCCATGCTTCCTGCCATGACGATAATGGACTAAACCTCTGAACTACAAACTAGCCCCAGTGAAATATTTTCTGTTACAAGACTCTTGCTGATGTCATGGCGTCTCTTCATAGCATTAGGACACTAAGACACTGTCTCAACAAAACAAGAAGGGAAAGAAAAATACTTTTCAGGATGAGCATGGAGGCTCCCTTCTGCAACTAACACTCAGAAGGTTGAGAAGGAATTCTACTGAGTTTGAGACTAGCTTAGGCTATAAATTGAGTTCCAGGCTAGCATGAGCTACAGAGCAAAACCATGTCTCAAAAAAAAAAAAAAAAAAAAGACAAAAATCAAAGAAAGGAGAGAGAGTGACCCACTTTCGAGGGTGTCATGTCCACATCCAAGACCTACTCATTTCCCAGAGACCTGACTCTTAGTGCTGACACACTGGGAATCAAATTTCATCGTGAGTTCTAGAGGGGACAAATCATATGACACCGCAGCACCAGCCAAGTCCAAATTGCCGAGTACACGGGTAGCCAGAGGAGGCTGTTCATGTGAGAGAAAATAACATCTGTCACGGCTGGGTTCAGGTAGTTAAAGACCCATAGAGTGCTTCCTCTTTTCCTACCGTCTCTTTCGGTTTGAATGTTGATACGCAAGATTGCCTTGAAAGCTGAGGACAACCGTGCCATTGACCAATGTCTGTAAGGACAAGGAAGATGGGAGACGGGACAGATATAACACGTGTCAGCTCCAGAGTTGACTTTCTTCATCTGCTAGGATTTGTTGCTATTGTTACAACCGCTGTGCTCCAACATGAAGCCCGTTTCCTGTTCCTTTCATACGTAGTAACTGTTACTCGCAGAAAGTTTTAACTACCTTTATATTTAGAGAAGGTTTGAAAGAAATAAAATTGATGTTACAACTATACGTATTTGAAAAGAAAATTTTAAAGTGGCATTAACAACGTCTTTGTAACATTTATCTTTTGGTACTTGTAAGCAAGCCATATTTTTAATGTTTCATCTTACTCCTGTAATTCTAAAATGTGGTCTTATAGGTTGATTTAACACAGCAGAGATTCCTTCATAAGGCACAAAAAATGCACTGGTTTGAATGAATTAATAATAAACTTCTAGTCACCAACAACAGTGCTGAACTGAGGGCAGAAATCAAAGCACTTCCCCTTAGTGTCCTTTGACCAAGAGGAAGTTCAGACTTCAGTTCTTAACTTGGCTCACCCTGTGGCTGTCTTCTGTGTCTGTTCTGTTGTATGAGTCCGAATCTGTGCCTGCCCAATGGTGACCTTGTGAATCTCTGTCCCTGTCTCTGTGTCTATGCGTGTCTGACCCTGTGTTTCTCTAACAAAGGACTTTGTTTATTGAACAGCATAGAAAAAATACCACACGAGGAAAAGAAGAGAGATACTTTATAGAAATCTTTAATGGTGTTTTCCGAGGGATTAAGTCACTGACTTCAACTGACCCGACCTGACCCAGACAACAAACAAACAAACACCATCAAGCAACATCCAAACACCATTTCCATTTTATCGTGGACATGTATTTTATAAGGCTGCTTATGGCCTATTTTCAGCTTTCAGTAAATGATTATCATAACACACATATAAACACATATTCATTACTCTGGGTTTGGAGCACAGAGGGTACATAACTTAAGGTTGCAGCTACGCATTAGCTTAGATTATAAAAGCTGATTACGTGGAAAATATGAGCCAAGAAAAGCTGGTTGTTACGTTGTTCTCTTAAAGGGGGTTAAGCAAACAATTTGAAAACACAGTAGGATACCAGTGCTAAGTCTTAAGTGACCTCGGGGTATATTAACAACTCTGGCTGTGAAATCCAGCAAAAGTTCCAGTTTCTTAGAATATGAGATATTTTTATCATAAAGCATCCCCACAGTTTTGTCTTTGTCACACATGAGCACAAGATGCTCTTGCCAGCTCTGACAAGTGGGAAGTAAGTAACATCTCTCCATCAATCTAAAGTCCTTTCGCAACTCACTGCTTGCATGCGTTCAAGAAAGTAAATGTACGGGCTCAAGGTGTAGTCTTGTCGGTGTGGGCCACGTGTTTACTTACTAATAGAATCCCACAAAACACACACTTTAAAAGGAAGGAAGGCCAGGGTTCTGCATCACCCTTTTCTCACCAAATTTGTCTCAAGTAACTTAACTAGTTTAGCTACAAATATGGCTGGTGTTCTAGGCAATAATTTGTTAAGTTAATGGTAGAGCCCATTTTCTTATTTTTAAAAATAAGACTTTAAAAACACTTACATTTTTTTTTTAAAAAAAAGACTAACTATTATTTTAGACATTTCTGTCTTTTGCCTTTGGACTGGCTGGTTTTTATGTCATCTTGACACAAGTTAACAGTGTTTATCAAAAATGACCCAAGTAGCCCCTCAGGTAGTGATTTGCTTGTGAAGCTTTTATACCTACAATTTAAAGTCACAGCTATGACGCTAAAACCTGCAAGTGTATGAGCGACTCCACTGAGTTTGTTCAGAGACACACTTTCACAGGACTACGAGGTCTGCTTCCAGATGTGGAAGATGGCAGGTGACTCTTGTGCCTCCCGCTTTTAGGAAGGAACTCAGTGACTGCCAGCTGCAGCCACCAACAGGGGGTGCAGGCAGAACTAGTCTGTGCACGGGGAATTTTACCAGCTCATTGACAGACTTGGGCATGTAACCTGGATAACTGACTTAGACTCATTTTATTTTGCCACTGGGCAGAAGGTTAAGGTGGCAGCTGGGCTTGCTGAGTCAGGCTGCAGGCCTCTGCACCTGCGTCTCCCTTCACTTTCTCAAATGCGGCACAAAGGTCCCAATTTTGGGAAAGCTGGCTGAAGTGAACGACTGGACGTTAGATGCAGACTAGCTCAGAGGCTGTGGCATCTTGGTATCTCTCCTTCCAAGAAAGAGTTGGCTGGGCTGCTAACTTATGTGCTTTGAAGCTATTTGGAGAAGCAAAATAAATTCTTTCATCTTTGGCTCTAAGAGACAAAAAAGGCATCTGTGAGCTTTCTAGCCTTGTCTGAGGGATACCAGGGTATGCATCTTTCTAGGTTTTGTTTTCATAGCCACCTGACAAACGCCATTTTGCGTGTGCTGTCATACTAATTTCCCACTTCTCCTGATTTATAGGCTTATCTAATGCAAGTTGGTGAAGACATATTATGAACATGTAGTGGTTTCACTCAATTGCTACCCAAATGTCACTACCATATTCTAGATGTACCCTATACCGTTGATTCCTGTAGATGATGTCTTCATTAGTTGGCACTCCATTACCTCATTTACAACACATCCAAACTCTGGGTGACATCAAAAGCTAATTCCTAGTGAGCCTCAACTTCTGCTTCGTCCTCTTTCCTTAAACATGGGCAGAATCCATGGCTTGCTAAGAACCAATTAAGTGTGGAAAAGATGATGAATTACAGGCTTTCATAAGAGTTATATATTCAGCAAAGGAAGTGAAGGTCCCTGTCTTTATAGGGTGTGTGTGTGTGTTGTGTCTCTATAAGTGTGTGTGCCGGTGTATGCCCCTCTGTAAGTATACACGTGAAGGCCAGATTTCAAGTTCTGTAATCTACCTCAGTCTTTCTCACCTTATATTTTTGGATGTCTCATCAGACAAGCTCACTGTTGTGGTTATTTTGGTTGACATGGTAGTCCCCCTTGCATCTACCTCCCCATCACAGGGACTATAGGAACATGCTACCACTTCCGGCTGTCATGTCAATGTTGAGGATCTGAACTCTGTGTGTTTATGTAGCAAGCACCCAGAGCCAGCTTCCTCGCTCTGTCACTGTGAGACACCATGACCACAGCAACTCTTACAAAGGAAAAACTTCTAATTGGGGTGGCTTGAATTTTCCGGGATTCAGTCCATTATCATCATTGTATGACGTAGTGGCATGCAGGTAGACATGGTGCTGGAGAAGTAGCCAGGTGTCCTATATCTTGGCTTGCAGGCAACAGGAAGTAGATTGAGTATCGCACTGAGTGAAACCTGTGGAAAGGAGACTTCAGACCTGTCCCACAGTGATGCACTTCCTCCAACAAGGCCACACCTCCTAATAGTGCCACTCCCATTAGGGACCATTTTCTCTCAAGCTAACACGGTCACTGTCTTAAGTGCACAAGAGTCAGAGTTAGCAAACTGTGACTGGAGATTCTTCTACCTTTCTTGATAGAGAAAAATCACCGTATCATATATGAATTGCGATGGCTAGGGGCTAAGTGGCATGTAACTATGCCAAAGACCTAAGAATTTATTTCAGTCATCAGTGAGTGAGAAATCAAGACCTTTGGTTATACTTCCTCAAGAAATTAATTCTTGAAACAACTGGGGGAAGTTGATCTTCCCAAAGCAGTTTTGCAGATAGGGTTGCAGCCCAGGTGACATTTTGTTCACAGTCTGTGTCCTCACAAAGACCACAGTTGAGCTGTTCCAGATGTTAGTCTGTAGGGTAATTGCAAGACAGGAAAAGTACAGCATTTTAAACGGTTGTGTTTCAGGTGACATGAGACCCAGAACAGAAAAATAATATATAACCCTGAAGGACATAATTTCTTTATTGTGTACAACCTTTATACTGCACAGATCCTCTCTAGTGAACTTCGTTATTTCCCAGCATCAAGAGGTTACCAAATTCTGCCAGTTTGGCATCTTAGCCGCTTCCTGACTAGTTCCACTTTTTTGTGTTTTATTCCATTTTTTCTGGTTTATTTTGTCACTATTTCGCACCTAGACTGTGACAAATCTTTTCGTTCCTGCTCAAATCCTCCTCTTCAGGTAGCAGTCCTATGTATGAAGTATCTGCCACAAAAGAAATTTCACACAAGGAAGGCAGTTTGCTCTTTGGGTCAAACATGCACGGTCAATGTACAGCAAACACGTGCAGGACCAAGTCTACCCACCCCTCCCCCAATCAAATCTGAGAAAAGCATAGGGAAGGGGCTCCAGAGGAGTGGATGGGGGTTGATTGGTGGGGGACAGGGGAGATGTGAGGAGGGGGAACTGTGGTTGGTATGTAAAATGAATAAAAAATTTTTTTTTTAAAAAATGTGCCTTGGCTGGAGAGATGGCTCAGAGGTTAAGAGCATTGCCTGCTCTTCCAAAGGTCCTGAGTTCAATTCCCAGCAACCACATGGTGGCTCACAACCATCTGTAATAAGGCCTGGTGCCCTCTTCTGGTCTGCTAGCATACACACAAACAGAATATTGTATTCATAATAAATAAATAAATATTTTTGAAAATGTGCCTTATGAAGTGTTGAAAACATAGATCAGAATGTTGAAAATCGACTTGAGAATAAAAAAAGTCTGATGACTTTTGCTTCAGAATATAAAGAGAGTATAATAAACATTTTTTCATTAAAAGGGTTTTCAAATTTCATCTCAGAATGGATTTGGAGTATGAGTTGAGTAATCATGTTTCTTATTCAAGCGTCCCCTTTAACCTAAACCATCCTAGCTGAGGCTCTCAAGCTGGGTGTTGGATGAAGGACTAACTTATATAGACCGAGACTATATCAGTGAGGTTTCCTATCTTGAGTCCCTGCCACATACCTCCCTTTTTAAACTGAATTATCCATCCTAGCTAACTGCCTGTCGCTTGAGAGAAGTCTTGATTGAGGAACGAACTAGAACAGATTGGTTTATGGGAATGCCTGTGAGGCCTGTCTTGATTATTAACTAATACAGGAGGGCACACTCCACTGTGTGACCCACTCCTAGGCACGTAGTCCTGGGCTGCCTAGCTAAGCACAGGCCCCTCAGCAAACCAGAGTGAGCTAACAAGGACTATTCCTCCAGGGTTCCGGCTTTCAGGTCCTGCCCTGATTTCCCTCCACGGTGGATTGGAACCTCTAAGTGTAAACCAAATCATTTCCTCTCCAAGTGGCTTCTGGTCAGAGGATTTTTGTCTTAGCAACAGAATGAAAGGAGAGCAATAGTGAATTGGTAGGATATTTGCTGCTGTGGTTAAACCACTGCAGTTTGCCATGCCCTTTCACCCTGACTATAAATCTCAAAGGGAGCGCAACCCCAGTGTGTTTCCTCTTAGTTTGCATGTGAAATATCTGAAAGGTTTGCAACAATCATTCAAATCCAAAAACTTTTATAAAGCCCTTCTTCCTCCACTTCCTCCTCCTCCTTTCTCTCTCTCTCTCTCTCTCTCTCTCTCTCTCTCTCTCTCTCAATTGGATGTTAGAAAAGGGAGTTAATGAGATAGGTAAGGAAGGGAAAGAATTTGGAGTCAGAATCAGGACCATAGGAAATCTATTAAAAATGGAAAAATTCATAAAATAATCAAACTAAACCGTCTGCAGTCTGTTTTGCATAAATACATATTTGTGCATAGCATAGCTTAAGGCCACTTGTTGAAACTAATCTCTGGCTATAATAAATATCCATATGTTTCATAAGCATAGCATCTTTGGTTTTAAATGGCTTGTGTTTTATTTCTAGATTATAGAAGAAATTATTTTTAAGTGTTTGGTTACATACCATTAAATATTATAGAATATTTCCTTATTACATGACTCATAATGAACAAATGTTATTTTAAAAATATATTATTGCACATATATAATAATATTATCTAGTGGGTAAAGTTGAAAGCTGATAAATGTATATAGAAATAAAACTTCAGAGCATTATACTTAAAATTATGAAATGAAATTATCTCACAAAACATGATTTCTCAGCCCTGCAAAACTGAATGCCAGGCTTCACTCAGGATTTGAACCTGCACATCTCAGTTCACAGCCTCTGTCTGGAGGCTGGTGCATCACTAACACATTAACTGCCTGCTAACACGGGACAAAGGCCCTCAACTTCATCATGGCATAGTTAACGTGAAGGGAATCCGTGCCTGCTATATCCTAGAAAGGGCTGCCGTTTCAGAGAATGCTCCTGATCCCTCTGGGAAGCGTGTTTATTTTGGGGTTTGAGCAGATGCATTTCTGCCAAGAAGCTAGATTCTGAAATCTAGCCATGTTAATAAGAAAATCAAAACTAGCGGCGTAAGTTACCGACCATCTGTTAGTACTTTGACGGAGAACATTTTTGCCTGGAGCACGGGGAGAGAAAAGAATGAAATTAAAGATGCCATCCAGTTCTGAGACTCTGTGACTTAGGTACCTCAGACTTATTTATTTTGTGCAATGTATTGTAGTTTATTTTGGGACTAGCTGTGTCCTTATGCTTATATTAGTGTCACTTGACCTGCATTAGTGTCACTTGAGGCTTCTCAAGGCTCCTCCTCTAGCAACACCTTTTCTAACACTAATCCCCCCACCCCACCCCCCCGTGGTGCTCAAAATGCAAATAAAGGCGGTGGGAGTGGGGGTGCAAGGTAGTGAAAATGCTTTCCTAGTCGGGTTGTAAACAGACTGAAATCAAAACCCACAGAGAGCAAAGACATGGCAGCTTTACTTCTCCCTAAGGTGAAAATGAATATCAGGGTTTATGCCTTGTTGACAGCTGCCAGGGAAAAGGCAGCCCAGGGAAGAGAAGGTGGGGGTGGTACCCTTTGCTTACAGTTCACCCCTGCAGGGGAAGAGCTCTTCTATTTCCTTCACAGATTTGGAGTTGGTAGTTCCATATTCCCCTGCAGGAGTACCCCTGTTGAGTTTGGCTACTTCTTTCTTGTTACAGGTCTGATGGAGGAAGGTCATTGGTTAATTAAATAAAGAAGCTGCTTGCCCTGATAGGTTAAAACATAGGTGGGAGGAAGAGGAAGTGAGGTAAGACTCGACAGCTCTTCTCTCGGGGTCAGACGCCTGAGAGAGACACGATGCTCCACTCTTGCGGGCAGAGGCGAGAGCTCTGCTCTCTGAGACACACGTGATGAAGCTCCGACTCAGGATGGACGTAGGCTAGAATCTCCCTGGTAAGCCACCTTGTGGGCTACAGCAGATGATTAGAGATGGGCTAGTCCAGGTGCGAGAGTTAGCCTAGAAGAGGCTAGATAGAAATGGCCAAGCAGTGATTAAATGAATACAGTGTCCGTGTAATTATTTCGGGTAAAGCTAAGCTAGCCAGGCAGCCGGGGAGCGGCTGGGGTGCTGGGGACACAGCCCCGCCGCACCTATTACAACACAGGTCCTGGAACTGTGTTCATCAGGTAGAAAGATTAGCAGACGGTAAATTTAGCTCTAAGCCATGCACTCCTCCAGGAAACGTAAAGACTTACAAAAGGGATGTGTTGGTTTCAAATAAAGAAAGAAGACGCTAACCTTGGAAATAAATCGCCAACCTTTCCTTTTCCTTCTCTCTCTCTCTCTCTCTCTCTCTCTCTCTCTCTCTCTCTCTTCTGTGTGTGCGTGTGTGCAGATGTGTATGCAAGCACAGGGAAGCCAGAGGTTAAGCCTAGGTGTTGCTCCTCAGGAGCAGTTCACCCTGTGGTGTGTGTGTGTGTGTGTGTTGTGTACATGTTCAGGTGTGTGCTCACATATGTATTAAGATACACATTTGAGTCATGCTTTTGTAGTTAAAGGTTGGTGTCCTATATTTTCCTTATCTTTTTTTTTTTTTTTTTGAATCAAAGGTTGTCACTAAGCATGGAGCTCACTGGTTCAGTAAGGTTTACTGGGCACTGAGCTGCAGGGATTTACCTCTCTCCATCTATCAGTGCTGGAATTGTAGGCGCGTGCTACAGTAGCTAGCTTTCCACAAGGGTCCTGGGGATTCAAACTCATGTCCTCACAATTGCATGGCCAGTTCTATGCTGACTGAGCCATCTTGAAAGTCCAGTCTTGATTACTGAAACAGAGTTCAGTCTCTCTGTTTCATCTGGTAAACCCCAAGGAGTCTCCTCCACCTCCCAGCCCTGGGATGGCAAGGCCCAGCTCCGCTGAGGTTTTATGTGGCTCAGAAAACCACACTGCGGCCCTCAGAAGAGTGTGGTGAGCACTTTACAGCTGAGCTATCTCCAAGGCTTCTCAAAAAAATATCCTTTTCTCAAACACAGTTTTATAATGTTTCTATCATTGGTACAAGGTAGACTATTGTTTAGTCAAAAAAAAAAAAATTAGGAGTAGTGCCCACCAGTTTCTCATGTACCTTAGGGGCGAACTAGCTTGTGTGGTTACAACAGGCCACGTTTGACCCTATTAGGAGATGTTTCAAAGGCGTTTCTTAGCATTTTGAACAAAATATTTGTGCTCCCTACTGAAAATAGTTTAATATCAAGTCCCAAAGGAATTCTGTCTGCCTCATAAAGTTGCTTGTAGAGTTTTCAGCTTTTGGCTTTCCTCTTCCAGATACTGGATATACAGTCTGTCTCCAAATTCCAATTGAAAATATGTTGTACTTATCTTCTTAAATAGGAGACTTGTCCCTACATCTTTCGTTAGACAATGTTCTACTACACTGAAGCAATCTTCAAATCCGCCATTTTATGACCGATCCATTGCTCTGTTTTCTATGCAGCCCAGTTTCCCTTGATGTGTGTTCAGACCTCCACATGCACTCTCCTGACTTCATCAGCTTGCTAACCAGAGAGGTCATGCTCCCTGGCTCTCGAAAGTGTGCCCTCAGATTTCGGCTACACGGTTCACCAGCTGTACAGGCAAGTCACTTCCCCACTGTAGTGGTTTGTAACCCACTGGTTTGTAACACAGGGTCACAGTAGCAAACTCCAAACAGAATTACTCTGGTGCATGCTTGAGGTGGTAAACATATAACCTGGGGTATAGCACGGGCCTGTGCAGTCGGTACGGCAACTGCTAGCAACTCTTACCTCAACTAAGATTTGGATTTATTTTTTTTTTCATTTCTCTTTTTTCACCATACTACTTTTTAATTTTATAAACTTTATCATAAAAAGCTTTTTAACAGCTAAGTATATCACATACCAAAAGTAACCAAACCCAAAGTCTTCACAACTCCATCAACTTCCATACAGTACAAGTAGGCGTTCATACGGAAGCTATGGGGCTTCACGCTAATTTTAATACTTTCTGTTTTTAGCTCTGTCTTAGATTTTGTTTTCAGTGGTGGGTAAGTGCATCAAGTATACTGGGTACATATTTTTTAATAACACCTGCTTTTTACTTAATCAGACGTGGTTATTGCACAAATAGTGATAGAGTCCAAATGTCGGTTTGTGAGAGAGCTCAGGACACAGTGAGGTTGCTGTCTGGTGAGTGCTGTTTGTGTTGATGGCAATCTAAGCATGCTCTACTCTAGGAAATAGATAGCATTGGTCAGACCAGGTCACTATGTACCATAATGTCAAATGTGACCCGCTAAATTCTCCTGATGATGCATGGTTATGGTATATTATGTGCTTGAGCACTTCTTTCCACATATTAACAATTCCTTAAGGTTGGTAAATATAAATAAAATGGATATTGCACTTATTGAGTTTGACTTTTTTGACCCACTGATTAATTCAGAGATTTTGTTCATCATACATTTCCTCATGTACCTTACAACTAATATACCCATGAAATGAAGTAGGAACCCCCAGAGTTCCATTCTTTCCTGGACCACTTCCACCACGGCTTAACATTGTCACCCAACGTACACCAACCAATCTTGTTTCTCTTCCTTTATCCATTAGCCACTTCACTTCTTCGTCTTCTTTTATGTCTAGACCCTTTCTTTTCTAGGTTGCCCTCTTCTAACAGTTCCAAGGAGAGTTTTATTGTCAAGGTGACTCAATACATTGACAAATTCCAAGTCATTCTTCACCTTTGGCTCAGCTATTGCTGGGTCCTAGTGCAATTACCTCTCTCTGTGTGTGTCTCTGTCTCTGTTTCTCTCTGTCTCTCAGTCTGTCTCTTGTTGCTCTCTCATTTTCTCTGTACGTGTCTCTCTCTTATCTTAGCCTTTGTTCAGGCCTTTGGTTTTAGATATCTTTATATGCAGATAATCCTAAATATCAAACACCTACATTTCCACAAACTTTAGATATGTGTAATGCCAGCCTCTGGCCTCTATCTTTGGAAGCCCTTTTCCCTGAGCCTGCCAAATCTTGACTCCTCCCAGAAAAGGTCAAGACCACTCCCACTAGCTATTTAAACTGCCCCCCAGAAAATAATCAAGTGGTCTTCCCTCTTCCTCTTTGGTGGTTGTGTTGGCTTTCCATTTCCCCTCGGGGTACCCAAGAGCACAGGTGACCAATTAAACCTGGATATCTTTTAATTTGGTCTGATTCGGTCTGATTGGAATTATTTGCGTTGGCAGAGAGGCTCATTTTTGGAGGTCCCACGGGGTGGGGGTGGGGGGCTGTTTTCCCATGGGCTCAAGGCCATGTGTTGGGAAACGCCCTTATCGTGCGCTCTGCCAGGCGAAAATTGGCTTCCAGGCTAGAATGGCTTGGTCTTGGTGAGTTCCCGTTTTTTGGCTTATGCTACTGAAAGACCTGGATAAATCCAGACCTCCCTAGCAGGAAGAAAATCGCCAAAAATCCAAGCAGAAAGAAAAGAATCAAAAATCTAGGATTAGCCAGTTTAGTGGCTGTGTTTCAGGAACTAGCTGAAGATAAAGTTAGGTTGTAATCTTGAGAATAATCTTGAGAAACAGGGAGTTTCCCCCTTGTGATTGTGTACTGTGTTATAAGAACTGATTATGACCTTGGGAGTGGTCCTGAGAGGCAGGGGGTTGCCCCCTTGTAATCTTCACTGGTATTTTCGGAATTTTCTGTGACACACTCCCTGCCAATTCCGGATCACTGGGCTGTGGTTTCTTCCCTTAAAAATCGCTTCTCCCTGTCACTCAGGGTTGAACTCTCCCCCCTGCGTGGGTTATGAGTCTCAGCCCCAGTGCACTGGTTCAGTCTCATCTCTTTATTAAAGCCTCGTGTGGTTGCAGCAAGGACAGTCTCTCGTGAGTTACTGGGGGGGTCGTGTTATCCCGAGACTTGAGTGAGAGTCTCCCCGCACCGGGGGTCTTTCACTACTAGGGTTTGGGGGACTCATTCGTGTTTACTTTTGTCGATTTTCAGGCTTTCTGTTGAAATTGCAATCACACTGCTAAAGTCTAATCCAAGCGGCTGAGCCAGGCTTAGCTGAGGTGAAATTGCAGGGCCAGGGACGACTACCACTCAATTTTTACCGCCCTGTTTTTGGCTCAAGGGTTGTCTTGAGCCCCACATTTGGGCATAGGCTTACAAATGGGTTTTTGCAATTCAAAGCCAGAACTGTTATTGCCCCTGGGCTGCCTCCTACAAAATCTTTATAAATTGGGACTATTCGATACAATCTGTCCCAAATGGCTAATTTCTCTACACACTAAGATTTGGCCTCAATGTGACCTTGACAGTAGGACCTGGTGGCCACCAGAGGGAACTCTTGAGGAAACTCTTGAGTTTTTTTGTCCTCTAGGACAGAAAATTTTTGCCGCTGTTGGGATCAATGGACAGAACTCTCATACGTCCACAGTTTCTGGGCACTGTGCTCTCACCCCTCCCTCAGTAGCCAGTGTCTTGCGGCACCAGTTTTGGTCACCAGGGTCACAGTGCCTCTAGATTCCTGGCCATCTGGGAATTGGGATCCTGATAGTCCTGCCATGACCAAGCATCCAGAGGCTATGGCCTCTCCCCCATTCCCTCAAACCCTTGCTATCCAACCCCTTCCTGTGGAAGAACATCCTCCACATTCCTCCCCTTACCCACCCCCACCTACTCCCTCCACAGCCAAACCAGAAGTTCAAAGTCAACTTTCTCCCTACCCCCCTTTCCTCCTGTCCGTCCTCCCTTCTACCATGTCTCCCCACCCCACCCCCACGCCTCCACCTACTTCTTGGACTCCCCTACCCACTGGACTAACCCCTCCCAATCCCTGCCCCCAGGCATCTCCTCCCATACCAGATCTCACCATAACCCTACCCTTCTCTGCCCTCTCCAGGAGGTAGCAGGAGCCCACATCATTATTAAAGTCCAAGTTCCTTTCTCTCTTCCAGATCTCTCTCAAATAGAAAAGCAGTTGGGTTTCTTCTCTGCTAATCCTTCTGTTTATATTAAGGAGTTTCGCTCTCTGTCCCAGGCCTGTGATCTAACCTGGCACAACTTCTATGGCATCCAGGCCTCTGCTCTCACTCCTGAAGAGCAAAGTTGAATTCAGGCAGCAGCTAGACAGTACATAGAGCAGACCCAGCTAGTAGACAGCACAGTCCCTGTGGGGGAAGTGGCCTGCCAGCCATAGAACCATATTGGGCTTACCAACCTGGCCAGAACGGCCGACATCACGGCTCATTGCCTCCTTCAGGTATGGAAATGGCCTCAGAAAAAATAGTTAATTTTGACAAACTTCAAGAAATCACACAGTTATCTGATAAAAACCCAGCCATTTTTTTTTAAACCAATTACAAGAGACCATGGTCCAATATAGTAGACTGGACCCAGCCTCCCCAGCAGGAGAAATGGTCCTGGATACCCATTTTATTTCTCAGTCAGTACCAGATATTAGAAAAAAGTTTAAAAAGGCTGGGGAGGGTCCCGAAACCCCCATACAGGATTTGGTAAAAATGGCCTTTAAAGTTTTAAATGCCAGAGAAGAAACAGCTGAGTCCTCCTGACAGACGAGGCTGCAACAGGTGGCAATGCTCCAAGCCCAAGCCCTACAGCTGCCCTGAGGCCACAGGGACCCCCAGAAGAGGGACAAGGGTTGTCAAACATGAGGCTCCATCGTGCTGGACCTCAGCCTAAATCAACTTCACCAGCAGGTTGCTTCAAATGTCATCTAAATGGCCATTTGGCACGATATTGCCCTGGGCCTCCACCTACAAGGCCATGCCCTATCTGCCACAGCAACGTGGACAGTGGAAATAAAAATGTCCCCATGTGGGCTCATCCTCTATGCCATGCCACAGAGGTTCAGCCTCACCGACATCGGCAAGTGAGACTGTGCCAGCCTTAGAATTTCCTAGCCTTGTGGAGAATTGGCACAGCCCAGACTTGGTTGATGGAGGAAGGTCATTGGTTGATTTAATAAAGAAGCTGCTTGACCTGATAGGTTAGAACGTAAGTGGGAGGAGCAGAATGCTGGGCGGAAGAGGAAGTGAGGTCAGAGA
>NC_022035.1:11927957-11938090 GCF_000317375.1 Microtus ochrogaster | reverse complement strand
TAAATATATATATATACACATATATATACATATATACATATATGTATATGTAAATGTATATGTATATATATAAATATATAGTGGAGAGTGATCAAGTAAAAAATACAACATCAATCTCTGGTTTTCATATGCAACCAGCATACACATGTGCACACAAATATGAACCCCATATACCTTCCTCCCACATACCAAAATCTATTAGAGTTAAAACTGAATTTGTTATATTTTTTCTTATGCTACTACATGGATTACAAGTAAAAACAATCTATAAAATGAATTTTAAAGGATTCAAGAAACCTGACACAACAAAAATTTCTACCTAAACTACACGTTTATTTTAGTTTAAAAACAGCAGTCTCTTTACCCATCCCTGTATCAGACAAACAGAATACCAGTCAGAAACAACGCCCGTGGGATAGACCTCAACTTTGCCTGGAGTTTTAGCCATCATGGTAGAGAAGGCATGGCCGAGCAGAGAGAGCCCTTCATGCCATAAAAGACAGACAAGCAGAGAGAAGGGGAATGTCAGTGTCCTAATAACCCTTCATTTTTACCCTTTCAGTCACCCCTGACCTGGGGTAACCCATATAGTAGCAACCCATATTCTAGGTGGGTCACTTTGATAACACCCTCACAGACACACCCAGATGTGTGCCTCACCAATCTCTTAGTGCCTAGGTGACCACAAATCCAATCAAGCTGACAATGAATAATAGCCTACAGGCATCCTTTCAAGTATGATCTACCAACCAAGAGGAACTTCTTAGATGATCAGCGGTGGGTGTAACAAATATGAAGTTATAGACTACTCATTTGAATGAGAACAATGCTCTGTGCTACTTTTGGAGATACCTGCAGACCTTCAAAAGGAAGGCGAGTGCAGCAGAGAATTCAGGGTTCTGAGCTGTGATTGGTAGTACTGGGGGGGTAACAGTTTTGATCCATTAATTTTGCATCTTTAGCCTGCATTTCTAGACCAGGCTTGCTATTAATGGTGATATCCTAAAATTATGTACTATTAGTTACTTTTTTTATTACTTTGACAACTTACCTGACAGAATCCACTTAAGGGAGCAGAGGACCACCTTGGCTAATAGTTTCAGAGGTTCCAGTGCATCATGGGAAGGCAGGAAAGCATCGGCTTAGTCTCTGCTCACGATAACATCGTTCAGCCGGTCTCATTACGGGCAGCTCTCCAAGAAGCAGAGAGTTTAGATCAGAACCAGGGGCAGATATAACCTGCAAATCACACCTTCACTGATCCACTTCAGCTGGTGAGGCTGTATTTCAAAGCTTACACCCTCTCACCAATCTGCACCATGAGCTGGGAACCAAGCATTCACACGCACAGACGTTGCAGCACTTTACGGATTCAAGCCATAACACATGCTTAGGCTACATTTTTATCTTCTGGATGATGTATCTCACTGTCTCCTTGATTATCTAATAACCTCTGTCCTTAATCTTGTCTTTTTGTTGCTTACTCAACACCTGGCTACCCAGGGTGGTCTGCTTGAAGGCTGACTCATTCAACTAATATTTACTGAGCAATTGGAAACAGCCAGTCCCTGGCTGGTTGCTAAGGTGATGGAGGTAAACAGCATTGCCTCTCCCCAGCACTAGTCACAATTCATTCGTTTGGAAATCTCAAGCTATCCCTTTCTCTTGACAAACTTCTTCATACTTAAAAATGATACTTTTAGCAATGAAGTGAAGTCAGAAAGAGACCAGAACATTCAACCTAAACACAACAAGACAGAGTGACATCACCAGTCACATGTTTGTCTAGATTTTAAAAGACAAACTTTAGCTTGGACTAGATGTTGGCCAGCAGTTTCTAAGATACTATGGCCTCCTCAGTTCCACCTTAAAAGTGGGACAAGTCCCATCGTGGATTGCCACCTTCCCCCAGGGGTTCTATATTATTCTATTAGTCCGACTTTCCAGTAGGAAGAAAGCATTCTCTTTTATTCCCCAATGCTCCTGCTTCGAGTTTGATGCTATATTGACTGACCCTGTCTTAGTGTCTTACTCCTTCCCATCACCCCCCACAGCTTCTGGGTTTGTTTTTTTTTTTATATCGTTTGTCTCTTACTTTCTTCCCACTCTTCTATAAAATTTGCCTTTTCTACTGACTGCTACCGGGCTATAGTTTTGAAAACACCAACCACTGCTTCCTTATTTAAAAATAAAAGTTAATAAAAAGCTCCCAGAGGAAGCAGGTCCATTTTCCTGTAGACTCTGGCAACTGAGTGTATAATTTTGGGAAGCTGACCTGAAGTCACACCAGTATCTGGTAATCCTTTGTACATAGTATAGTCGTGTAGTGCCCAAACTGGAATCCAAACCACAGTCAACTAAAACCATGCTCTACTCATTAGGTCACAGTGAAATGCCTGGCACATGGTATGTAAGAGAAGCAAGAGTATTACTTAGCTTATACTTTTGGGAGTTCAAAGTCCAAATGGCATGGAGCAGGCTCTACAACAAGGTCTTTGCTGAGTCATCTCATGGTTTGGAATGTAAGTGTGGAAAAAGTGTAGAGAACAAACAAATATTTCTGTGTTGAACTAGGAGCAGATGGTTCAGGAAAGGCCAGGCTTGATCCTTTGATCACAACGGCGTCATAAGAACTCAAGTCATCTGATGGGAATTATATTCTAGGGCCCTAAAGACCTAAGGATTTCCCACTAAGCCCTGTATACTTTGTTAGTAGGAGTTGTTTATGTATGTATATGCATATGTGTATATACAAGTATTTGTGCTTGTTCATGTGTGTGTGTGTGCATGTACATATGGAAGCCAGAGATCAATTTTAGTTCTCTTTCCTCAGGGGACATCAAGTTTGCATTTTTTTTGTTATTGTTTTTGTTTTGTTTATTTGTTTTTGGGCAGGGTCTCTCACTGGGACCTGGGTACACTGATTAGGCTAGGGTGACTGGCCAGAAAGATCCTGGGATCAGCCTGTCTCCGCCTCTGAGCACTGGGATTGTGAGTACATGCCACCAATCCCAGATTCTCACATGAGTGTCTCGAATTCGAGTCCTTGTGTTCCCACAGCAACCACGTCACTGAGCCAACCAAGCTGTGTACACACTACCAAGCCATGCACACACAAAAACAGAAATAGGTGTAGAAGGAGCTGCGGGCTGCATTCCCGCCCAGATCCTGCAAGCCTGCCTAGCTTATGCCCCAAAATAATTACACAGAAACTATATTCCTTTAAACACTGCTTGGCCCATTACCTCTAGCCTCTTACTGGCTAATTCTCACATCTTGATTAACCCATTTCTAATAATCTGTGTAGCACCACGAGGTGGTGGCTTACCGAGAAGGATCTTAACCTGCATCCATCTTGGAGAGGAGAGCTATAGTGTCTGCCTCACTTCCTTCTTCCTCCCAGCATTCTGTTCTATCTACTCCGCTTATTTAAGCTCTACCCTACCAGGCCAAGCTGTTTTCTTTATTAATTAACCAATGAAAGCAACAGACAGATAGAGACCCACCTATATCAGTTAGGGGATGTCACTTTGAAGAGACTAAGTAAAAATCCTGATGGAGAGGTTTTTAACTTTTAGAAATCAGCAAAATAAGAAATGAAACATAGAAGGGAGAGAGATTTTCTTATGAGTTAACAAGCACTGGTGAGGAGTTGGAGTAGGAATCACATGGCTTCAACTGTCAGCTTTTCCTTGACTACAGGATCACTTGTTCCTTTATCCTCTGAGCCCTTTCCAGGGAACTTGGAAGAAATTAAAATGCAATCCATGGAAATATAACTGTAGATTCCTATTTATACTTCTAAGTGCTAAAATAAGTCCATATTTCATGAAATTAAATGGGGACTGTTTCCCTATTGAATATAGGGTTGGTCCTAGAAATATTCAGGTTTACATATAATATGTTATTATATAATATTTATGTAATATTTATTACAGATGGCTGTCTAATGAAGTAGAAACCAGGGACTTTCTCAACGTCTCTCCTCCATTTGCTTATACGGGGAAAAGGCAACACACAAGTGTATTGTTCAGGTCTGTGGTTGGATAGATGGGATTACATATATAACCTGATACTCAACAGTGTTTTTCATTTAGTTTTGAATACGCTTCACATGCAATCATTAGCGGCCGTGGTCTTGTCAATATTTTTTCACGATGGAGCCATCTTACCCTGATGGTTCCTCACATTTTGTCTCTAAGCCTCCTCCAGCTAACGGAGGACATCCGGACAGCCCTCCTGTGCGGTGTCCAAATGCACAAATAACTTCCATCACCATCGTTCCGTTCTCCCCGCCTTCTGCCTGTCATTTGCCACACACTCCGCTGAGCTTCTAGTTGCAATGTAAGACAGAAGCACTCCAATTAAACTAATTCATGTGAGAGCTTGGAGTACTCAGAAATTCGTGTCTCTTTCAAAGAATATGTGTTAAATATAACTCAAATTTGGAAAAATCTGAAAGTATAGAGAAAGAATGAACTGTTTCTAGGAGTTGCTCAAGAAACAGGACAGACCAGAAAAACTGAATCAGGGTCTTTTTTTAGTAAATTGAAATCCTCAGACTGGGTCACTTCACAGCATCAGATCTTAGCCAGGGAATTTAACACTTCCGGGGACTCTTCAGTTCTAAAACTTAGTATGTGTGTGATGTATGTATCTGCTCATGTGTGTCCTCAGAATGAAGCTCATGCACGTGCATGTGGGGACGGATGCCAATGCTAGGTGTATTTGCCAGTTCCTCTCACCTTCTTCTTTGAGACGAGGTCTCTCACTGAAGTCCCACTATTTGAATGGCTATACGTTCATATGGCTTCTCTTTGGTGGCCATTTTGCCTATCCAGAATTTTTCCTGTGTGGGGTTTGTGCAGTTTCCCAAGTAGGATCATGAAAAATGGAGCATCTCTGCCAGCCTCTGAGGAAGCACAGCTCTGGGGACAGAAAGCGACAGCTTTGGCAATTGGGAATCTCCAAGAGATGTCAAATGGTTGAGCTCCAGAGGCTACGACAGGGTCCTGCTCTGATGCTCTGAAGGCCTTTCCTGACTAAGGTGACAGGGAACCTCTCCCTCATAGTTGATAGGAGGATGGGAGGGGAGGGCCATAGGCATAGACCAGAGTCTGAAGGGCAAACACTGAGGTTTCCAGGTTCTTGTAGCCAGGAATAGTGACTTGGACTGGGGACATAGGAATAGCAATAGACATAGATGCCTTTATTGAGAGAAGGAACACTCTAGTGTAGAAGCAGGAGTTGGGGAAGGCTAGAAGTTCTAATGATCCCCAGCCAGAGCCAGAAGAGTGATAAGCCTTTATGGGTCAAATACATAGCACCCTCATTCTCTCCTGTTAGGAGATCACAGAGGTTTGGTTTCTTTTTCTTTTTTTTCCCCCATTCTCTGACATTCCCTTGCTGCACAATGGCTAGAGTTGCTCATGTTAATCTTGATCCCCCATGCTCCTGGCCTCCTCTCCTGACACAGGAATAGTGACACACACTGATTTAACAGTGTCTGCAGCCTCTTCATTCACCAGCCTCATGGACATTTATGTGGAGATGAGGAAATACAAAGCCACTTCCCTTTGAAATTTTCCCCCAGTGCTTGCTTTCTCACCCCTGAAGTTATGTTGGCAGCAGGGAGAAACACTTACCTTTTGCAAGGCCTGAGGCTGATAGGAGACATTGGTAGTCCTGGTAAGAACCCTAAATAACAAATGCAAAATTAAGAGTAAACATAAATATATAATAAGAAAATAAAAAGGAAACAGGGACTAGCTGCATCTCCTTCCATCACATGGGCCCTGTGGAACAGAAAACAACGCAGGTCCAACCCAAGGCTTTTCCTTGATGAGAGATCTCACCACCTGATACCTTTATTGCAAATCTTTACAAATAAATCTAAAACTATTTTTTAGATACACTTCAAACTCTGCAAAGGGTTAGAGCTAGACACAGTCAGGCAGAGGGAGCTATGAAGCCCCACCGGGCAGGTTCACAAAGCCAAGGTTCCAGCAAACTGCAGCTGGGCTAGTGTGACGCTGAGCAGCGCTGTCACAGCCCACGGTGACAAAGCCCGGAAGGTGACTGGGAGAGAGGCCCTTCCTGAGAGCCAGCAAAGTGGGAGTACAGTGGAAATCAAAGTCACTGTCCCCTGGGTGGAGTAGGAAGAGAGGGCAGGAACCTGTGTGAAGCGCTTCCATTTCTCCTAACACCTAACTTAAAATGAAAGAGGAAGAAGAAATTCCCCGGCAGTAACATAACAACAGGAGGGTACAACCACTGTCCATCAAGCTGAAAAGTGATAATGTAAGAGACAATAAACCTAAAGAGAAATCTTAGAAAACAAACATCACTCCTCTGTCTGCTAACATGACCTCAGATGGCTTCTCACAGTCCCCCAAGTCAAAGCTCAAGGCCCTAAACATGCTTGCCTGGGCCTCTGTGTCCTAGCTTCTGTCCCTCTGACTTGTGTCTTCCCCTCTTATCCGCTCCTCACTAGTCACCTCGGCCTGTGCACTCTGAGCTCTCATACTCTGGGTCCTATGCTTGCTCTGTTCTTCATTCATTATTGTCTTGTCTCCCCAGAAGCTGATACGCTTGGGTACCATCTTTAGTCTGTGCTGTTTCCTGCTCTAAACTAAACAGAGTGGGTGACACAGACCGAGGCTCTAAAATACACAATGAGTGAGTGGATGGATTCTGTAGTGGCACCGAGTTATAGAACTAATCTCACCCTTCAGAAACAACACTTAGTGAATGTAGTAGTTCCACAGATGATGAGAATCTCCACTAACATTTCCCAGGGAGGGATGTGGACTGGCAAGGAACCCCCAGGAGGGTTCGCTAGAACTTCATGCCAACACATGCAGACCTGGAGAAACTTGCAAGCGTTGAACGCACAACAAATTCGTCACCCTAAAGAGCCCTGTAGCTGAGGACCATGGCAAACACAAAGTGAAATGAAGAACTCAGTCTGGAAGAAGATAATTTCAGGACAGCGGTTTACATTTTATTATTTGTAAAATATTATTTCAAAAAGGAATATGGCATGCAATAATAGAATAGCATTAAGAAGAAAATTACAAAGTCAAAGAAGCAAAGTTTTAAGCTTTTATTGCATAAAAAAGTGAGAAAAGCAAAAATCAAGATGTATATAGTACAAAAACTCAGTCCTGATTCACTGGAACAATTTTGGATAATCAGAATGTCCATGGGCTTGGAGATGATTGTAGGTATGGATGATGCATGGATATTGTAACAATTTGAAATCTGATCTCTTTCTGTCTCTCTGTCTTTGTCGCTCTCCTCTCTCTACCACTTAGCTACATCCTTGGCACTGAGCTTAGTTTTATTAAGTCTCTGACATACTTCTTTTTGAGAAATTCCCTGCAACCCACTGAAGTGACTCTTGGTTGTTTATTATTTCTTCCTCTGAGGTCTATGAGCCAGCATTCAATTATTGATTCCTTGTCTCTATTGTCACATTGGTCATTTAAGAGGGTAGTCTTCCAAGTTTGTGTTGAGATGGATCTACCTTGGACTTCTGATATCAGCTTCTTTAGTTGATCCAGAGATTCTGTTAAAATTGTTCAGAAGAGGCCATGCCTAGAAATGACACTTTCTCAAAGCTTTGTTGCAAAGCACATATACACTGAAAAATGTTTAACACATTGTACATAGTAAAATTTTCTGTTGTATGAATTTAATTTGGGTTTGGTGGTGGTGTGCACGAATCTGCACACTATGCTGTATCCATAAATAACATGAGCATTCTTGACCTCAGCTAACCCTTTCATGGAACCAGGGGGGGAGGATTTTTCCAGAAGAAGACCTGTGGTCATAAGTTAATAAAAATTGTTGCAAAGAAAATACTAAAATATGTAGGCTGATATTTTAAAATTAGGCAGTGAGCAGCTTTTTGAAAAGCTCTTGGACTACAGTGATGGCTGGCGTATGTGCTCCAGTGGTCTTGAAACAGATCAGGGAGATGTGAAAGAATGACTTGTCTGGGTCAGAGCACAGCAATGTTAAGCAGGACACAAGCAGTGTTCCATACTCACCTCTGGATACTGCAGCTTGACAGAAGAACTGGCCATGGTCACAGCAGGAGCCCAGAGGCCATCTGACATGTGACCTCCAAGAAACACTGTCAATGTCATGTCTGGGAAGTTCCAGGACTGACCCTACAGGTATCAGTAACATCTTATGGGTCCCCATGCCTTGGGAGGAAGATGATACTGTTGGCCTAGGTAGATGGAGTTAGTTCTCTTCATGATGCACATGTCCCAACACGTGACCAAACTCAAGATGTTTTCATTGCTCCATTTTATAGATAGACAAGCAAGGCTCAAAAAAGAATAGGACCTTGTCCAAGATCATTTCCAAAGAAGCAGTCATAATCAAACCCAGGGAGCACAGCCAAATACTCATCTTGATATAATTTGATCAGCATCTAAATTCAGTAAAGACAGCAGAGGAATTGCTCTGCTTTATTCCAACAATTGCTCCAAGAAGTAGAAATAAATTGTGCATGAGATGTTTATTTATATGCTAGCGTGAGTCACAGATGGGTGTAAGGTATCGCGGGCATTTTGCAACAAATGATTCATGCAAGAATATCCACCATTTGACCTTGAAAAAAGTAGAAGCTGCCTATGTACATAAGATTGAGATCGTATTTATTTCAGCAAAACCCTTCGAGTCTGTTAAGTTTTAAACCCAAAGGTTTGGGGAACCTGGCATTTGCTTAGCCTAGTGAGTGCACTCTATTTTGGGATTAATGTTCTCCCTGTTCTAATGAAATTAGTTTTAGGTAAAAGGGCAGTCTGTATTAAATCAAGTGTTTTCACTGCAGTGTTGTTTGTCCTCATCAAACTTACATCCAAATTGGATCCTGGAAAACAAGCCCTTGTAGACCATAAAAGTTTAAGAAAGTTAAAAGGATGAGGGTGATTTTTCTCAAGGAATTTTAAATCCTAACCTGATATGTCACCATTTTCAATCAATGTTGAAACCATATACCAACTTCCCTTCATTCCCATTCATTTCTAGAACAGCAAATTGTAGTTATTGGACTCTAATAACAATTGCATTGAGAATAAGTTACTTAGTAGATCTGAAAATTTTATACAAATAAAAAGTGTCTTTTATATGGGTTTTCTTTTCAGGAGAGGCTAGCTCGGTTTTTAAAAAGTATAATAATATCATATGTTTCACAAAACCTCAACTAGGGCTGAAAGTTCATTGTGTAAAGCAGTCTGAATGACGAGATGTTATCGAATTAGGACCATTAGCAAGGAGAGAGCATCAGTGTAAAGATGTCTCCCCAAATCTCAGACTTCAATGCCCATTCTTTCATGAACTCTGGACACACTCACTTTCCTGGCATGCCTTCCTCAGTATGCCATGGCCTTCTGAAGAAACACATCCCAGACATAGCTAATTTTTCTCCCTGAGACTGATATCTCCAGATCTGTGCATTTTGTTTCTGAGCTCAGCACTGCAGGTGGAAGTGGCAGAATCATCACGTTTTGTACCTGATGATTTTGATTCGAGCTAGCGAGATGGATCTGCTGTTAAGAGAGCTGACCGTCTTGTGAAGGATCAGTTCCCAGAACCCACAGCAGGCAGCTGATTCACCCCATGTGTAACTCACCAGATCTAGGGGATCTGATGCCTGCTGGCTTCCACAGACACTTGCATGCATGTAGTACACATCTCATGCAAGCACAAATGCATAAACACATAAAATAAATGTTTAAAAACAGATAAATGCTTACCATGTGACAATGGGCTGATAAATATTTTAAGGCTCTTTTTAAAAGAAATTCCAAATGTGTAGAAAAATTGTAAAAAAAGGACTACTAAAATTTTTCATACAACTTCCAGCAAAAATTGTCTCTTCCTTCCTTCCTTCCTTCCTTCCTTCCTTCCTTCCTTCCCTCCTTCCTTCCTTTCTTTGAGATAGGGTTTCACTTGTAGCCCTGACTGGCCTGGAACTTTCTATGTACATCAGGCTGGCCCTGAACACAGAGATCCACATACCTCTATGTGATGATGCAATATTATGAGACTATCTCTTATTCTTTTTTTTTTTAATTTATTTATTTATTGAGGATTTCTGCCTCCTCCCCGCCACC
>NC_022035.1:11922602-11925337 GCF_000317375.1 Microtus ochrogaster | reverse complement strand
TGTTTTCACTACTGTAGCTCTGTAATAGAGTTTGAAGTCAGGGATGGTAATGCCTCCAGACAATCCTTTATTGTATAAGTTTGTTTTGGCTATCCTGGGTTTTTTGTTTTTCCATATGAAGTTGATTAAGACTATCTCTTATTCTAAGAAACTGGACCTTTTGCTGGATCTCACAGCCACCATTAATAATACAACTTGAGGTTACTCAAGATGGAAGACTGCTATCCTCCTGTGCACACAGCTTGCATCTTTAACCTGGTTCTAAGAGAACAATGTAGCAACCCACCTCAGTTGCCTTGTAATATCCATGTCATCAACTTTTACACCTGAAGTTAATGCATAGTAGACAGAACGTTAAATTACATACTCATCCATGCCCTGACCCAGTATAACACATGTGTATCAGTTGCTAAAAGCAACAGATATAGAGATAGAGAGAAATCTTTTAAAATGAAGGTCGACCATAAATGTTGAACATAACCTTTAGATACTGGTTGATAACTGCTTGTTTTCTGGGTCAGTTGGAGGGAGTGACTTAATGCCTTGTAAAATTCTGGTAAACATTTCTGTAAAGTACACCCTTCTTTTTCTATGGGATGCTTTTCTTTTATTTTCTTTCTATCAATTCACTTTATTCTTTTTTTTTTGTTTGTTTGAATCACTTGGTGTATTTGCAACGTCTCACTTTTTTTTTTTAGTAATTTTTATTTATTTATTTATTAAAGATTTCTGTCTCTTCCCCTCCGTCATCAGCCCAAAGAGCAATCAGGGTTGCCTGCCCTGTGGGAAGTCCAAGGACCACCCACCTCCATCCAGGTCTAGTAAGGTGAGCATTCAAACTGCCTAGGCTCCCACAAATCCAGTACGTGCAGTAGGATCAAAAACCCATTGCCATTGTTCTTGAGTTCTCAGTAGTCGTGGGATGCTTTTTATACTGTTCAATACAGACCTTTGTTAGGTACAGACATACAGAGACATATAGAGACAAACACAGACACAGAGACAGATACATGGACAGACAGACTCACAAGACAGCCTTTTTCAGGCAGGCACGTATTCAGACTCATGTATCAGAAGAAAGAACAGAAGACACAGGGACATGAAGTAGAGAATTCAAATACCGACTTTCTCTTAGTTGAATGATTCCAAGAGAAAGTTCTTTTATTTCTTTTCCTTAATGAGACATTGATGCATTGCTGGTGACTGAGAGTTATTCTTAATGTGTTTAATCCTTTCACCTCTGTCTCCTGAGTGCTGGGATTAAAGGCATGGCTACAAAGCCTGGTCTTAACTAGATCTTAACATTGCATGTTTTCAACATACCATGTTTGCCTTATCTTTCTTGAAATTTGCCACAGGAAATATGTAGTATATATTTATATGTGTATATATTGCATTTCTCTATTCTGCTTGAGAGAAGTTACAGGCTTCATGCTCCACGTATTGCTTAAACATCTTGCTGCTACTTTCCAAAAAAAAAAAAAAAGAACATTCTCTAAAATGAATACAGTATAATGATCACAATATAAAAAGTCAAACCTGACACTGGATTATCAAACTCATGGGACCTATTTTAAAATATGCCTATCGCCTTCATTGTCCACTGCAGCACACATTTTGCAGGCGTAAGATGCCGTGAAGATCATGCCGGGATTTAGTTTTCCCATATCTTTTGTCTCATACTTCTTGAACTTTCCTTAACCTTCACTACATCTATATTTCTTAAAAACATAACCCACTGAATGATTTCCAGGAATTTTTTCCAGGTAAATGTCAGCTTCCACACCATACTCTGTGTGGTGGCGTGACGGCCTTGCCAAGGGACCACATTGGCCCCTTTACCTTCAGCTCCTCTCAGTACCTCAATGCTGCCATTTTTGATGTCTTTGTTACTTCATCCTTTGCACCCCCATCCAACTCTCCACTCTCCTCTAATTAACCCTTTAGTCCTGTGGCTCTAGAAATGATCAAATTCAGACTTTCTGGGCCATTCACATGGACTTTCCTAAACTTTCACCTCCCAACTCAGTCTTCCAGTTCCCCCTTTAGCTTTGCCAAAATGGAGTTTCTGAAATTCAAAGTTTCTGAAGACTCTCCTCACCCTTTAGGGATTCTGAGCTTCTGTTCCCCTCAGTTGTTTCCAGCACCGCACATGCCACACTCACGCTTCACAACAGCCTGTGCAGCAAAGTCAGTTAAGCATGGGGATTTGCCGTTATTACAATACCTCACTCACTAGATATTAGAGTATTAGACACAGAAATGATATGGATAATAAGTTCAGAATTTCTTAAATGTGCTTGGAAAAAAAACCCTTATCTTGTCAGTTCACTGCAGGTAACTTAAGAAAAAAGGCAATCAGCGAAGCCACCATTCTGTAACACGACTTCGCAGGGGCACTGCTGAGGACGTGGACGTCTTGCTCACAGTTTCTTTTTTCCACCAGTTGAAAGGCAGCTTCTCTCCCCTCATTGCTCTTTCTCTTCTGCCAGTCAAATTACTTCTCCTCCTGCCCATGCGCACTCTTGTCTTGATACTAACCACACAATGTGTCCATTTGCTCGACTGTGATGCCACCATATCTTCTGTTCTGCCTCCTTCTGTTCACGGATCCAGTTCCAATGTTGTTGCCTCTCTTCTTCTTCTTCTTTTTCTTTTTCTTCTTCTTCTTCTTCTTCTTCTTCTTCTTCTTCTTCTTCTTCTTCTTCTTCTTCTTCTTCTTCTTCTTCTTCTTC
>NC_022035.1:11917038-11922502 GCF_000317375.1 Microtus ochrogaster | reverse complement strand
TCCTCCTCCTCCTCCTCCTCCTCCTCTTCTTCTTCTTCTTCTTCTTCTTCTTCTTCTTCTTCTTCTTCTTCCTTTTTTCTGAGGCTTCATGTGTTGCCTTAGTCTATTGGGACTACTATAACAAAATGTCGTAGACCAGAGGACTTATAAAACATGGAAATTTGGTTCTTACAGTCCTGAAGTTGAAAGCTCAAAATCAAGGCGTCAGAAGACTCCAGGGTTACTAGGGTCCACTTCTTCACTGATAGTCAACTTTCCCACTCAGTGACATATGACCTTTGATCTTTTAGGCCTCCTTCGTAAGAATGATGAAGACTTCACCCCCCTAACCTCTTACTCCTTTGGAAGAGACAATGTCAGCACAAGAATTGGGGAAGATAATGTTCCATGTTCTGACAATGTTCCATGATGATTCATTGATCGCCTATCTGCTTGTTTCTCCACAGGCTAAGTGTCTTGAGCTCATGAACTTGTACATTTTATAAATGATACCACAGTTCTTCGAACTCTGTGAGCCCTGGTGGTTAAGGAAAAGAACAAGAGCAGACCTGGTATTTTCTCCTTGCCTTTAGAGCATTGTCGGATGAGACCGTTGACATTGGATACACCTGGTGATGATGCCACATTATTGACTCTGATGGGAATTTCTACTAAAGTCAACATTACAATGACCTGAAAATAGATCGCTTCTCATGGTTCTTTTCACGTACCACTTGGATATTTTGAAATATTTGGTACAAGTGAAGAGAGGGAAAGAACTTGACTTTTTCTTTTGAATAATAGCCCAAACCAGTAGGCATCATGCATATTTCAATCTCAAAAACCTTATAGAATTCACAAATTGAGAGGGTGTATTTGCTGAGTGTGATGAAGCACACCTTTAATCCCAATACTCAGGAGGCAGAGACAGGTGGGTCAGTATGAATTCCAGGCCAGCCTGGTCTACAGAACAAGTTCCAGAACAACCAGGGCTACACAGAGAAATCCTGTCTTGAAAAACAAAGAAACCAAAAAAAGAACAAAACAAAAGGGCATGTTTATATCATTGCTTGGCAATGAGGGAACAATTTGAGGCCTAGGTACTGATTTTCTATAATTTGGTAGAATATGTGACTTTGTTGCATTTATCTTTCAGAGAAACATTTGTGGCTGTAGCCACAAATTTTCTGCTTTCTTATTCATTCAAAATGCTTTCATTATATGTTTTTAAATTTTCAGATATGTTAGTATTCATGAAATTAAAAAGGGAAAATGACAACATCAGAAAAGCACAATGTATCTGTTTCCTCTGAAATAAAATTTCAAATGTGACGGCTAGTCATAAGTGACTTTGCTATGTAAGTGCATGATGTTGATCAGCAAACCCGTATTTTCATCTTTGGGTAAATACGCAAAGAACACGGCAGTGAGTAGCATTCTCACACCTGTCTGTGACTTTCATAAACAGCCCTTATCACGTAGGGGTATTAACCTTCTGCAGTAGAAGTTGTGATTCATTTGACCTTTAGGTTTGTTCAGGAGAATTAGCCAGAAGTTTTGCCTGTGGTACCTTTGTGGTCTCTTGGCAGGTCTTTTTACTTTAACTTGCCCCTGCACCATTTCTGTTGCCTCTGTCAGAAAGCTCGGTCATTTAAAGGGGTCAAAAATTGGCTCTTTCTTAATCAATAACTTCAGAGCATTAACCTTGCAGCTCAGTTCCTGTCTCCATCTCCAGACAATGTTTGAGGAATGACCTTACTCTCGAAAGTGTCTTTGAGACCCACTGTTGAGCTAAACTTTAGATTTTTCTTCTATTTAAATGCATCCCATATAGATTATGGTGCAGGACTAGGGGCTATCATTCAATCGCCTCATCATAAGAAAACCCCTTTTACTGGCTGCCAACAACTCAAGAGCTTGACATACCAAGGTCTGAGGGATTATGGTAGAGTGGGCTTGGACCTGGCAGGAATACAGTGTGCATTCCAGGTTGGCAAAAAAGAAGAAGAAGAAGAAGGAGAAGGAGAAGGAGAAGGAGAAGGAGAAGGAGAAGGAGAAGGAGAAGGAGAAGGAGAAGGAGAAGGAGAAGGAGAAGAAGCACAGTTTAAAGGAGCAGCTGTTGTTACCCAAGAACAGTTTGGGGCTTGATAATTATGTGATAAAAGCAATATTCCACTGTGTGTGTGTGTGTGTGTGTGTGTGTGTGTGTGTGTGCATGTGTATGTCTGTCTGTTTCTTTCCTTCCCATCCCCCTTTTTTTTCATTTTCTCCCTTTCTCTTTCTCCAAAATTTGAGGCATTGTCACTGTTCTGTTCTGAAACCTCTTACCCATTGTCAAATGTCAAACCAGTTACATTCTCTGTGGCCCCATAGTACTGGTCCAACGCTCCAATCACAGCTGGATTTAGGATGCTGAAGTATGTGGTGGCTTGAATCAGCATTACCATACAAGGCCGCTTTGAACTCCTCATGGTAACCTTTTATTACCGTTTCTAAGTCTCCAAGCCCTGCCAAACATCTTGAACTTTGTGGAATGAGTATAAACTTTATAAAGATAAACCTTTGATTCCACTTCAAAATTCTGCTACAGGATGCCAAAATTATAATAAAATTGCATATATTTCAAAATCAAAGACCTATAAAACCAGTTGGATCATTGAGTCCTAGAAAAATATGGTGGTGTCACTAGGCAATTGATAAATGGACAACGCTGCCACGGTTGTGCTGGCTTTCAGGGAAAAAAAAATGGAAACCCTCCGAAACCGCTTGGGCTGTAGAGCTAGCCTGCAGTCTAGGCTGGCTGCTTGCAGATTCCTCGAATATTTAGAAACCTTTCCATTTGCAATCTCAAACATTTGTTAGAAACGCTTCATAATGCAAGTGTTTTCCTTGGCACCTCAGCAGAGAGCTTCTTGCTTTCAGCCCACAATCGGAGGGGTTTTGCTAGGAATGCAAAGAGTTTTCTGTCTGTAGCAAGCTGCACTGCTACTGCTGGCTTCCCCAGAGGAATGAATCCACAGTGCAGCAAGTCCTTAAAGACATGTGCCCTTCCCTGTGAAGGCTGGTTAGAAGTTCTTGGTAGAGGGTGTTGGTGAGAGGGCAAATAAGCAGAACCTATCACCTTTATGTGGTGTTGACACGGTGATCTGCTGTGGTTTCTATGAAAGGGAAGAAGGTAGCCGTGAACGCTCAGGAGGCCATTGTGGCAAGGTGAAGAGGGTTCCGACTTGGGGCCTGAACCCTTGCTAGGATCCCAATTCTAGCCATTTAGTTTGCAGGCAGGGCTGTGGCCAAATGCTATCATCCCTGCATCGTCAGTTACTCTCCTGTTAAAGGATGTGAGAAGAGGATGTCTTGTGAGAATTACGTGATCACCTCAGAGAACTTCAGAGACCCACACTGGAGCAGTGGACTGCGCTCCCAAGGTCCCAATGAGAAGCAGAAGGATGGAGAACGTGAACAAGAAAGTCAGGACCGCAAGGGGTGCATCCATCCACTGAGACGGTGGGACTGATCTAATGGGAGCTCACCAAGGCCAGCTGGACTGGGACTGATGGAGCATGTGATCAAACTGGACTCTCTGAATGTGGCTGACAATGAGGGCTGACTGAGAAGCCAAGGGCAATGGCACTGAGTTTTGATTCTACTGCATGGACTGGCCTAGTCTGTTTGGATGCTCTCCTTCCTAGACCTGAATGGAGGGGGGAGAGCCTTGGACTTCCCACAGGGCAGGAAACCCTGACTGCTCTTAGGATTGGAGAGGGAGGGGAAGAGAAAGTGGGGGGAGTAGGAGGGAAATGGGAGGAGGTGGAAATTTTAATTAAAAATAAATTAATTAATTAAAAAAGGAATAGAACTTCTGCTCAAAAGAACATTAAAACAGTTTCAGAAAGGAAAGACAGACTTTAAGTGAGCTTTGTTTATGAAAAGTTTCAGTCAAATTTGCTTTCATGGGATATATCATGCTCCAAATCTCACAGACACCACACAAACACTTGTTTACACACTAGCACAAGCACATATGCAAATGTATGCACCCCAGGCACATGCACACACACGTGTGCATACAGACAGACATACACATACATGAACATACAAACACATGCATAGATGCATACACACAATTATAGACACATATAACTACCTGTACCCATGTACACACACATGGAAAAACATGCACCCAAGCACATACAAAAGTCATTCTAATGTTATTCACTCAGCTTTTGTTAAAATTTTCAAGTCTTGTGCTCACTTTGGCAGCACATATACTAAGACTTAAATGCCACAAGGAAGATTAGCACAGCCCCTGGGCAAGGATGGCACACAAATTCATAAAACGTTTCATATTTTTAAAATCTAAAAGAAATGGACAAACTTCTCAATAGATAGCACTTACCAAAGTTAAATCAAGACCAGATAAATAATTTTAATAGACCTATAACCCTCAAGGAAATAGAAGCAGTCATTAAAAATCTCCCAGCAACAACAACAACAACAAAAGCCTGGGTACAGATGGTTTTAGTTCAGAATTCTACCAGACTTTCAAAGAAGAGCTAATACCAGTACTCTTCAAATTATTACACAAATAGAAACAGAAAGAACATTGTCAAACTATTTTTATGAGGCTACAGTTACCCTGATACCCAACTACACAAAGACACAATAAGGAGAACAAAGAAAGAGAATTACAGGCCAATTTCCCTCATGAACATTGATGCAAAAATAGTCAATAAAATACTGGTAAACCAAATCCAAAAACACATAAAAAAACAATCCTCCACCATGCTCAAGTGGGCTTCATCCCAGAGATTCAGGGATGATTCATTTTGAAAGAATATGTTAATGTAATGCACCATATAAACAAACTGAAAAATTAAAAAAAAACCATGATCATCTCTTTAGACTCTGAGAAAGCCTTTGACAAAATCCAGCACCACGTCGAGAGAAAAGTCTTGGAGAAATCATGGGTACAAGGGACATACCAAACATAATAAAAGCAATTTATAGCAAGTTAACAGCTAACATCAAATTAAATGGAGAAAAACATAAAGCAAGTCCATGAAAACCAGGAACAAGACAAAAGTGTCCTTTTTCTCTATATCTATTCAATATAGTACTTGACATTTTAGCTAGAGCAGTAAGATAGCTAAAGGATCATAAGAGATATGAATTAGAAAAGAAGTTAAAGTATTGATATTTTCAGGTAATATGATAACATACATGTGACCCCAAAATTTCTATGAGGGAACTACTGTAGCTGATAGACACCTTCAGCAAAGTAGTGGGTACAAAATTAACTTTAGAAAACCAGTATCCTTTTGATATACAAATGATAAAGAGACTGAGAAAGAATCGGGGAATCAAGCAACACACAATATAAAATATTTCGCTATACTTTTGTTGTATGATAGGGCCTCTCTTGGGTATATTCCCAAGAGTGGTATTGCTGGGTCCAGGGGTAGGTTGATCTCGAATTTCCTGAGGA
>NC_022035.1:11913948-11915544 GCF_000317375.1 Microtus ochrogaster | reverse complement strand
GTGAGCCACCATCGCCCGGCATAAATAAATCTTTAAAAAAAAAAAAAGGAAAAAAAAAATAAAAATAAAATATCTCGCTATAACCCTAACCAAGCAAGTGAAAGACCCTAATGACAAGAACTTCAAGTCTTTGAAGAAAGAAATTGGAGAAGATATCAGAAGATGGAAAGTTCTCCCATGCTCATGGATCAGTAGGATTAATATAGTAAAAATGGCAATCTTACCAAAAGCAATTTACAGATTCAATGCTGTTGTTCACTTTTATTTCTTTTACTCTTATATCCTTTGGGGAGGAGCCTCTCCATCCAGCTCCCAAATAATCACATGGAGGTTTATTCTTACTTATGAATGCCCGGCCTTAGCTTGGCTTATTTCTAGCCAGTTTTTCCTAACTTAAGTTATCCTATCTGTCTTTTATTTTTGGGTTTTTATCTTTATCTATTCTATATGCTTGTCTTTACTTCTTACTTACTGTGTAGCTGGGTGACTGACCCTTGAAGTCCTTCTCTTCTTCTCCTTTGCTACATGAACTTCTCTTCCCAGATTCCTCCTCCTATTTATTTTCTCTGCTTGACAGCCCCATCTATTTTTTCTCCTGCCTACCTATTGGCTGTTCTCTTCTTTATTAGACCAGTCAGGTGTTTCCGACAGGCAAAGTAACACAGTTTCACAAAGTTAAATGAGTGCAACACATCTTTGCATCATTAAACAAATGTTCCACAACATATCTTCAACTAATATTCCACAACACAGTACAATTCCCATCAAAATTCATTACAAATCTTTAAAGACTTTGAAAGAACAATACTCAACTTCATACAGGAAAAAAAAAAACAAATACAGTTCTGTACAATCAAAGAACTGGAGGCTTCACCATGCCTGGTTTCAAACTCCAGTAGCAATAAAAACAACATGGTATTGGCATAAAAACAGACAGGTTGATCAATGGAATTGAATTGAATATCCAGATGTAAGTCCACACACCTAGGGACACCTGATTTTTGACAAAGAAGCCAAAATTATACAAAAATAGCATCTTCAATAAATGGTATTGGTCTAATAGGATGTCAGCTTGTAGAAAAGTACAAACAGGCCCATATCTATCACCCTGTACAAAGCTCAAGTCCATGTGGTTAAAGATCTCAACACAAAACTAGATACACTAAACCTAATAGAAGAGAAAGTGGGGAATAGCCTTAAATGCATTGGCACAAGAGACAACTTCCTTTCTATTCCTGAATAGAATGCCAGTAGCAAAGACACTAAGACTGGGAACTAATAAATGGTACCTCCTCAAACTGAAAAGCTTCTGTAAAGCAAAAGGACAAAATGACATTCCACAGACTGAGAAAGATCTTCACCAACCCAACATTGTATAGAGGACTCATCTCCAAAATATATAAAGAACTCAAGAAACTAGACTTCAAAAAGCCAAATAAAGCAATTTAAAAATGGAGTACAGATCTAAACAGGGAGAATATCCAATGGCACAGAAACACTTAACTAAATGTCCAACATCCTTAACCATCAAGGAAACGCAAATCAAAATGACCCTGAGATTCCATCTTACACTTGTCAGAATGGCTAAGATAAAAA
>NC_022035.1:11906139-11913848 GCF_000317375.1 Microtus ochrogaster | reverse complement strand
GAGGATGTGGAGCAAGGGGAACACTCCTCCATTTTTGGTGGATATGCAAATTTGTTCATCCATTTAAGAAAACAATATGGCCATATTAAAAAAAAAACAAACAGGGAATTGATCTACATCAAGACCCAGCTATACCACTCCTGGGTATACTCCCAAAGGACTCCCCATCCTCCCACAAGAGCATGTGCCCAACCACAATCACAGCTGTTTTATTCATTGTCTTAGGGTTTCTAGTGCTGCCACAAAACAACATGGCCAAAAGGCAAGGTGGGGAGGAAAGGATCTATTTGGCTTAAACTTCCACTTGGCTGTTCATTAATGAAGAAAGTCAAGGACAGGAACTCAAACAGGGCAGGAACCGGGAGAAAAGAGCTGACGCAGAGGCCATGGTGGGGTGTGGCTTATTGACTTCCTTCCCAAGGCTTACTCAGCCTACTGTCTTATAAAACCCAGGACCACCATCCCAGAGATGGCACCACCTACCCTTGGCTGGGCTCTCCCCCATTGATCACTAGTTGAGAAAATACCTTAGAGCTGGATCTCATGGAGGCATTTTCTCAGCTGAGGATATTTCCTCTCTGATGACTGTAGCTTGTATCAAGTCGACACACAAAATCAGTCAGCACGACTGACCCCTTATAATTTTTTTTTTTTTTTGGTTTTTCGAGACAGGGTTTCTCTGTGGCTTTGGAGACCCCTTATAAATTTGACACAAAAGCACATCACTATTAATCCATAACCCTTTCTTTATAATTCATCCCTAACATCTTAAATACCCTTAGAAGTAAGTACCACAGTCTCTACAAATTCAAACACATTAAAATTTCATCCCTTTAAAACAGCCAATTTCTTTAAAAATCCAAAGACTTTTAAAATTCAAGTCTTTCAGCTGTAGGTTCTAGTAAAATACTTTCTTATTTCAGAGGGAAAAATCAGAACCCAGTCACAATGAAATCAAATCAAAACAAAATTTCAACTGTTCAGTGTTTGGGATTCACTCATGACCTTCTGAACTCCTCCAAAAGATTCAGGTCACTTCTCTGGCTCTGCCCTCTGCTGTACACACAGCTTGTATTCCAAGTTCAGGCACACTCCACACTACCACCGCTGCTGTTCTTGGTGGTCATCTTATGGTACTGGCATCTCCAAAACACTGGGGTCTTCTGTGCTGACTGGACTGTGCTTTCACCAATAACCTCTCAAGGACTCTCTTCATAGTGCCAAGCCTTACCTTTTTTTTGCATGACCCCTTCAGTTCTGGGCCTTCAACTGCTATTGAGGCTGCACCTTCACCAGTCACCTTTCCCGGCTTCCCACAGTGCCAGGTCTCAGCAGCTCTCCGAGAACCTTTCATGTCTTTAAATGAAATACCACCTGGGTGACTCTTACACATTAAATAGCAAGTCTGACTGCTAGTATAAGGTATAACCTTGGTCATCTCTGGAACACAGCTTCTCTGTGTTCTCAGGAAAGACATCTCAGAAGATTTCACCTCAGTAATGCTGCTCTCTTTCTCTCCCCCACTTCTCTTTCTCTCTCTTTTTCAAGACAGGGTTTCTCTGTAGATTTGGAGCCTGTCCTGGAACTAGCTCTTGTAGACCAGGCTGGCCTCAAATTCACAGAGATCTGCCTGCCTCTGCCTCCCAGTGCTGGGATTAAATGTATGGGCCACTACTGCCTGGCTGATGCTGCGCTCTTCTTAACCACTGCTAATTTCTTAGTTCCAGCTGAGCACCATTAAGCATTCCATCAAAGCAAAACTTTGCTTTAACAGTGTTGGTATCTTGTCAATCGGTGGCTGTCAATCTGCAGTTAACCAGAACCACAGATTCTTAATTCAAAATAACAAATAGCCCTGATAGAATCTTTAAACTTCCCTCTGAAACTTCACAAGCCAGGCCTCCATCTTCTGCACTGCTCTCAATATTTTTATCTTCCTAGCTCCCACAGAATATCCCACGGAGTTCTTAACACTCAATGGTTCTCCATGTCTGATGTAAAAATGATCTTCAGATCGCCAGCTCCTTTTAGCTTTGTTGGCTGCAGCATACTTCTTTATCTTGGGCTGGTTCCCCTCCTTGTTAGCAGCTTTCTTCAGCAGGTATCCCATAATTCTGGCATCTTGGGGTTTCCAAGGCAATCCAGTCAGGCTTCACCTTCATAGCTTCATACAATGGCCTCTCTAGGCCCCTTCATGGACACCCCTGGACACTTGCCTGGCCTCAGTGACTTTCCTTAATTGCAAGCGCAAATTTCATAACCACTTTTTTCTTCCTTAACTCTAAAGTCAGAACCATGTGGCAAAAGCTGCCAAGTTCTGCTGCTTGTTCAATTACATTTTTCTGGTTTCTGGTTTCCACCTTCACTGCCTAAGTCTGGCTGTTCTGAAATTGGATCTGTAGACCAGGCTAGCCTCAAACTCAGAGATATAGCAGCCTCTGCCTTCCCAGTGCCGGGATTAAAGGTACGCACCACCACAACAGGCTCTAAGCTTTTCCATAGTTCATTTTCACTAATTGGAAACTTAGCTGGGTGGGATCTTGCCCTAAGGTCACCGCTCCCTTTATTCCATTTCTTACTCTGTTTATCTCCTTGAACACAGGACTTGGCTCTATTCTACTCCCTGGAACTCACTTTCTCCTCAAATATATTTTTTGCTCAGCTTGCTCCTTTTCATTGTGTCTTCAGTAGAGTCAACACTAGTAACAGCACAACAGTCTGTAGTAGGCTGCTTTGAGATTTCCTTTGCCAAGAGAAGTAATGAAGAACTCCTCACCTTGGCCTCAGGCACACTTTTCAGACAAGGGTAAAAAGCAGTCATATTCTTTGCCAAAATATCACAAGGATGATTTCCAGGCAACATGCTAAAATTATTCTCCTCTGAAACCTTTTGAGCTACATCCCCCCCAGCCAGTTCAAATCACTGTCAGCATCACTGCCTTCCATGACCCCACTGGTCGGCCAGGTAAGCAGGGTTTAAAGCATCCCACTAGTTTCCCACCCCAAAGTCCCCAAATTCAAATTCCTCCAAACAAAACCAGTTAGGGCTGTCTCGGTAATACCCAACTTCTGGCACCAATTAGTCTTAGGGTTTCAGTTGCTGTAACAAAACACCATGACCAAAAGGCAAGTTGGGGAGGAAAGGGTTTATTTGGCTTATACTTCCACACTGTTGTTCACCAGTGAAGAAAGTCAAGGACAGGAGAAACTCAAACAGGGCAAGAACCTGGGGAAAGAGGTGATGCAGAGGCCATGCTTACTGACTTGCTTCCAATGGCTTGCCCAGTCTACTTTCTTATGAAACCTAGGACCACCATTCCAGGGATGACCCCATCTACCATGAGCTGGATCCTCCCCGACTGATCACTAATTGAGAAAATACCTTAGAGTTGGATCTCATAAAGGCATTTTCTCAACCGAGGCTCCCTCCTCTCTGATGACTCTAGTTTGCATCATGTTGACATACAAAACCAGATGTACATCCATAATAGCCAGAACCTGAGGACAATCTAGATCTTCCTCAAGTGAAGAATGGATAAAAAAAAAATGTAATACATTCACACAATTGAGTATTACTCAGCCGTTAAAAACAATGACATCTTGAAATTTTCTGGGAAATGGATGGAACAAGAACAGATCACCCTGAGTGAGGTAACCCAGATCCAGAAAGACACCATGGTATGTGTTCACTCCTAAGTGGATGTTAGCTGTAAAGTAAAGGAGAACCACACTACATTCCACAGACGCAGAGAAGCTAAGTAACAAGGAGGGCTCAAGCAGGGGACACATGAATCTCCCTGGGAAGGGAAAGAAATTGGACATTGCCCGTGTATGGGGATTGAGTGGAGTTCTGTAATGTGGTGGGGTAGGAATGGGATCAGGAGAGATTAGCTGTGGAAAGAATGGAGGAAAAAGTACTAAGGAGAGACAACTGGAATCTGGGGGGATCCCTGGAAGGATGGCCCGCCTATAAGATGTGCTGGGGTAAAAATGGTGCAGAAATTGTAGGAGTGACCAATTAATAACTGGCATAGCTGGAGACCCTTACCCTGAGAGGGAGTTCCACCCTGAGGGCTAGGACCTAGAGGTGGGATGCTCCAGAGAGCTAAGATAAAACCAACAAGGAAAAAAAAAAAGGTCAATAAAATGACTCCCAATGATATTGTGCTATACTTATAGATTAGTACCTAGTCTAATTTCCATCAGAAAAACTTCTTCCACCAACTGATGGAAACAGATGCAGGCAGACCCACAGACAAATATTAGTCGGAGCTTGGGAAATACTTCCAAAGTGAGAGAAGGAAGAATTGTAGGCGTCAAAGGGGTCAAGAATACTATAAGAAAACCAACATAATCAACTACCCTGGGCTCATAGGGGCTCACAGAGACTGAACTGACAACCAGGGAGCCTGCGTGGGACTGACCTAGGCCTTCTGCGCATGTGTTACAGTTACACAGCGTGATCTTCTTGCCAGACTCCTGAGAGTGGAAACAGAGGATGTCTCTGAATCTGTTGCCTGCTTTTGAGAAGCTTTCCTCCTATCGGATTGTCTCATTCAGCCTCAGTAGCAGAGGAGGTGCCTCGTCTCACTGCAGCTTGATATGCCATGGGGGACTGATATCCATGGGAGGCCTGTCTATCTGAGGAGAAACAGAGGACGAGGAGTGGATGGGACTGGGGACAGGAAGTGGGGGAGCTGAGAAAAGAGGAGGGAGAGAAAACTTTAGTTGAGATGCAAAAACAAAACAAAACAAAACAAAAAACCCAAAACAAATCTATAAGTCTTCTAAGAAGTCTTATAGGGTTGTCAAAAATATCATTTGAATGCCCAAGCGGGCAGTTGTGTTTATAAGAAACAAGGACTGTCTTCCACCTCCCATGAAAACAATAAATCTTACCTTCCTGGGATGCACATCTTGCCAAGAAGCAGCTTCCATGACAGCCTGACTGGCTGCCTTGTCCTCCCATTGTGATGGGTCCTAATTAATTTATTCGGAGGGGTGATGATACTCCCATAGAACTACCTCAAGAATTAAATTAGGTCACTTGTGGAAAAACAGGTAGGACTAGAGATTATCATGTTAAGTAAATACAGACTCAGGAAGAGAAATGTCACTGTTCTTATATGTAAAATATGTACACACATGTATTTGTGTGTGTGTGTGTGTGTGAGAGAGAGAGAGAGAGAGAGAGAGAGAGAGAGAGAGAGAGAGAGAGAGAAGGGGACTAGTGAAAGCAGAGAGTACTGAAGGGAGAAGGTGACATGGGGTAAAAAATAATCACAGTACAATCGTATGTTATCATAATAAAAAGAAACGAAGACACTACGAGAGGTTGTGAAGGGTATTTGGTGATGACAGCCAATGCTGGGTGCAAAGCCCTTTAGTGAACACAGAACGGAGCATGGGAAGCACATCCAGAATGCAGTCCCAGATCCTGCAGCAGTCCTGTGCTTTCTGCCGGCTCCTAGCTTCCTTCTTCTCTGCCCCTATTTGACACCCACTCACAGAACTTAGATCGACAAAAGGTGTGTGTGTGTGTGTGTGTGTGTGTGTGTGTGTGTGTAAAACTATGCCGTATGCATTTGCTGCACATAGTTTCCAGTACTCACTAACTTTCTTAGGGTGAAGACTTTGAAAGTCTCATCCTTGGAGTTTATCACTTACAATTGAATGGAAGTAGTTCTTCTTCATATTTGACTTAGAAACTCTAACAAAGAATGTAAAATGCCGATTATGACTGCCATCATATGCTAAGGATTGATAAACATTGGGTCAATCACTACGTCTTTTTCTTTGCTGAGGATTACAATCAATTGCTAGGGTGTTTGAATATCTGACTTACATCTCTGTCCTTAAGTGGGGTCATGACATAAAAAATTCTCTTGGTGTAGGACAAGATATGTGTGAGCATATAATAGCTGTCCCAAACTTGGTAGGTGAAAAAGGGTCATGAATTAGCTTTCCAAAAGTGCCGAGTTTTTAGAAAGTCATGGAGGTAGGAGGGGTGTAGGCATTTAGGAATGTAGATGACAAGGTGTGTGTATGGAGGAGTTGGAAGAGGCTGACTTACAGCTTGATACTCTAAGTTTGGGTGCAGAAATGCTGTCTTCTTCCTGTGCTTTGGCCAAATAACAAAGATTAGATCAGAACAAGAGCTTCTAAACTGTGAATTCATATCATCTACACCAGTTCCCTAGAAACTTGTTAGGATAGGAACCTTTGAGCCATATTCAAGATTTACTGCATCAGAAAGTCTGAAAAATGGAACCCAGTTGTTCATTTTCCAGAATCCCCCAGGAGGTTCTGTTGCTAACTCCAGTCAGAGAACCATTGAATCGGATCAAGAGTGAGAGTGGGCATAGGAAGCCCAGACAAGAATTCAAAGTAAGCCTCATGAGAGCGGCTGGTTCAGAAATGAAGTCCTGGCTACAGTGACAGAGACATTAGGCACAGTCAAATGCAAACAAGGGTTTTATATAGCAAGACAGTCTGCATGTTAAGAATGCCTGGGAATAGGATGTCTTGTGGGTGGCAGGGTATGATAAAATAGCAATGGCCTGTGAGTTAGAAAAGGATCAAGAAGACGGAATAAGATGGTGGGAAGTAACTAACCAGTAACTAACCTCCTTGAAGATGTCACGGTCTCCAAGTCTGAAGTCATATGTCTGCTATCCATTTATCATGGCCTAAGAATTGTGTTCCCAAGTGATGTTGTTGCATCATCCTACAACTCAACACAATCTCCAAACTTGGAAGCATGCGAACAAACACATTTTCCAGTTGAAGACTGAATCTAAATAATTAGCGTAGCCATCCCTGTGGATTGAAAATGCAACCATCAGGCCCTACCCCTTGAGATGTGGCCCTGCCCCTGGCCTGCTGCTGCACAGTCGGAGGAGAAGTTTAGCTGAGACTGAGCTGACCAGCTTCCCTAACACCCAGGCCCAGATTCAGGATCTTGAGTTGGCATACCCCAACACCTACCCCATCTATGAGCTCTGGAGCACTGTAGAGGCCAGTCCTGTGGAAGCAATGACTCGGGACAACAGAAAGATAGTCAAGAGGAGTCTTGATGGGGTCTAGCATAGATGGTGTATCAAAAGTCAGAGCCTCTGAATCAGACCAATAACTCATTGCAATGAAAGCTGTTGGGACCAATGGGTATACCGCGTGATGATAGACCCACACCACAGCACCCAGTACCACTAAGACAGACGAATAAGTGATGGAGAGGTGGGAAAGATGGTGGAGCAGAGTGGTACAAGGACAGCAGGTTGATGTCCAGAGATGCTGGCGAAATGTACTTTTTTTTTCAGTCTTAAATTTTATTTTTTATTTATTTGTTTTTGTTTTCTTTTGAGGGAGAGGTTATAAAGGTGGAGGCTGGGATATGGAAAGACTGGCAAATGGGTGGGACTGGGGTGCATAATGTGAAATTCCCAAAGAATAAATAAAATGCTATGTTAAAGAAAAAACTTTTAAAAAAAAATCTGGCAGCCTTTTCTCCTCCTCCTGGTGATGTGGCATGTCCTTCTGTATATGTGTTGCTTTTATTGATTAATGAATAAAGCTATTTTGGACAATTGCTTAGCAGAGTAAAGTCAGGAGAACAATTAGTACAAAGATAGATAGATAGATAGATAGATAGATAGATAGATAGATAGATAGATAGATATAGATGATAGATAGATAGATAGATAGATAGA
>NC_022035.1:11900733-11905624 GCF_000317375.1 Microtus ochrogaster | reverse complement strand
TAGTAGGAGGGAATTTAAGAGATGCCATGCAGCTGCCAAAGGAGAAGAACACCAGAACTTTACTGGTAGACCAGAGCCTCGTGGTGATGCACAGATTATTAGAAATGCGTTTATTAAGATTTAAGAGCTAGCTGGGAATACACCTAACTATTGGCCAACTGTAATTAATATAGTTTCTGTGTCATTATTTGGGTCTGGCAGCTGGAAAACAAACATGCAGCCTCCATTTTCTGGTTCAGAAAACTTTTGTTTTGGTTAACTATAGACCTAGCTCTTCAGGGATAAATCAGGACAGGTTAAGTTAGTCATAGATGTTCCATTTATTTTTACCTTTCATGGGATAAACACATGAGTTATTTGTGACCAACGAAACAGAAAGGTAGGCAAGCCTACCTGGAAACCTATCTGGAAACAACTTGTTTCCTCTTTTCATCCTTATCCCTTATGCTGGTGTCAGGAGAGTGGCGCTAAAGAAGCAGCAAATCCCAGGGTGGAAGGCACCATAGGTGACCGCAGAGTGGACAGTTTAATACACACTTGTTTGAGCCAAATCTGGTTAGCTGACAGTCTCCAGGACGGTGACTCAGTTGTTTTCAGTCATTACCCAAGGCATTCCTGATGACTCACCTTTAGGAAGCCTCTTGGGAGAACTTCAGCAGGCCTCTAGCCATCTCTACCCCAGGCACCCAGAGCTTTCAGGTTCCTTTGGAAAGCAGACACCCAAGCTGCTTTGTTAGTCTCCTCGTCTGACCCTCTCTCTTCCTGAACTCTTTCCTCTTGATACTCTGAAATCTAACTGTTGGGAACTGAAGATTCCCTTCTACTGAAAACCTCTTCAGCTTGTGGCTGAAATGGTCTCTGTGTTTTGCACTTAAATTTTACTTTTATTTATTTATTTTTTATTTATTTATTTTTATTTTCGAGACAGGGTTTCTCCGTAGCTTTTTTGGTTCCTGTCCTGGAACTAGCTCTTGTAGACCAGGCTGGCCTCGAACTCACAGAGATCCGCCTGCTTCTGCCTCCTGAGTGCTGGGATTAAAGGTGTGCTCCACCACCGCCCAGCTAAATTTTACTTTTATTAATAGTTCTTTCAAGTAGACACTCTTTCTTCCCCTGTGCAGGCAGGTTGGCTGAAGTGCCTATGAGGTAAGTAGGTAGGTGCCTTCCTCATACAGACACTCTTTTCTGTACTAATTTTTTTTTTTTTTTGGTTTCCGACAGTCACATCTTTAAAAGTGTAATAAGGAGCCTTGGACTTTAACACCTATTTCTTTTCCAACCATACAATTCCATTTTGTTTTGAAGGTTTAAAAATTAATTATTGTTGCCAGGTTGTCATGGCTTTAATTGCTATCTGAGGGAGGCAGAGACAGGTGGATCTCTGTGAGTCTGAGCCAACTTAGTCTTCAGAGTGAGTTCCAGGACACCTAGGGTTACACAGAGAAACTCTGCCTCGGAAAAAATAATTATTGTGTTACATAGGAGGCTCAATGATATGCTCCCAGTGAAAGGGCAAACTCATTAGACAAAGCTATTTAAGCATTTTATAAGTATATGAGAGACAAAAATCCTCTTCATCAAGCTAGAATGTTTGTTACATTGTATGATAAAAACCCCACATAATAGAGAGAAGTGGTTCTTGGCATCTATGTGTTCCTCTTTTCTGTCAAATTCCAGAATATTCCTTTATACTTTTAAATAGCATTAGTCTCTGGCTCGTTCTTTCTTGCATTTCTGTTGTTGCTGTCATTGTGTGAGGACCTCAGCATATTCATGGGTGTTCAAACAACACTTGTGCCTGATTTTCCCTGTCTTCCTAAAATCCAGTATTTCTGTCCTCCACCTGTCCAGCTGTAACTGTAGAGGTGATTCAATGGGTTTTTGCCAGGGGTTTGTTTCACCTTCTAAACCCAGAATTTCTGAGCTCTATCTTGGCCTCCCGGTTCTCATTCAGACGGTATTTACAGAGAACTGAGTCCAACATGTCTCCGTGCAGTAGTGGCTGACTCTGGCTACCAATGGCAACTGGGTAGAAGGTGCTTTTGTTATTGGGTGAAGGTCAAGATATCCTAAGGAAATGCAGCATTGAGGAAAAATCAATAGCAGCCTTTATAAATGTCATTTAAAATGCCATTCAAAACAAGGATAAAGGTTAATGGTATTTTGTTTTGAGTGTTTCAAAATATATTAGCAGATTAAATAGGATCTACAATGACATGCTCTCCATGAAAGGACAGAATAATTAGCCACAGGTATTTAAACATCTGGTAAATATATGAAGCAAAACAATTCTATTAATAAAACCAGAATGTCAGTCATGTTGTGTGCTAAAACCCCTATCTATATAGCCCAGGGAAAGATGTCTTTTTCATATATGTGAGAATTTAGTAAAGACAAGAGTTAACTGAGCACTTAGATCAGCAGTGGTCAGGACAGGCAGAGGGTGGCAGATGAGAAATGGTTCCCAAGCGATTGTTTTATGGCACAGGGCAGTCATATGTTTCTAGAAGTTGAGGACAAACTCAAAAGACAAGTTCAGATACGCCAGGGCATTTTGAAACAAGGGCTTAAAACTGTTCTCGGGTGGTGGTGTCTCTTGTAACCACGGTGAAGCTGGGAGAACTCAAACACTGCGTGTTGTAAATTGCTTAAGAATGACTCAGTGCTGAATCTCTTGCCTTTGGTGAAATTCATCTGAAACACTTGAGTCAATTTGGAAATATATGCTTGGAGACGTCAGTCACTGTGGCTCGGTTAGAACGTATTAAAGAAAAAACAATCTGCTGTCCTTTGTTATAAAAAGGATGATTAAAAGATAAAGATGACGTGTCAGAAATGTGAAGGCCAACGTGCTACTAGAGCAACTTGGATGTCCTAAGTGAAACTGAATAACAAAATTCCACCGATTTCTCAAAATTATAATTGTATCTAAAGTTATGTGTGTTGTGGTTTCCGGTCTCTTTGGGGGACAAGCCATGCCCACTCCCATTACCTCTGACCTTACCGCTGCCATCTCGCCCCTTTTCCCTTTCTGTTCCCTTGGCGTGCGCACGTGTCTGTCTCTCTGTCTCTCTCTCTATCTCTTCTCTTCTCTCTCTGTCTCTGTCTCTCTCTCCCTCCCTCCCTCAATAAATGTTTTATGTTTTATGGCTATTTTCTGTGTCCATGGATCTGCTCACATCCGCCCCGCGTTGAGAATTCTGCTCCGTGGCTTCCCCACTGATGGGAACTCTGCTGCCCCTCGCTGCTCGGGTGCCGGACTCCAGAGCCGGCGCCCAGCACCCGCCCGCCCCGCTGGGGATCCTGTAGCTTGTTGCTGCCGCAGTTTTTAAGAACAACAATGTGTATGTGTGGACTCCTGGAAGGAGTTCACGATCAACCACTTTTGGGTGGTCTGAGATGCTCCCGAAACGAATGCTAACACTGTTTCATCATCTTCTTTTGAACTTCCGGGACCTCAAGAAGTTTCTCCCTTCTCTTTCCTCATCGAACTCTCTGCTCTCTGCTGTTTAGGGCACAAGAAAGCAAAAGTCACCATCACGTCTTTTAATAATGAAGCTAGTGGCTTCTGTGGAGGATGAGAACATCTTTGGCCTTGCCCTCAGTACCAGCAATAGCTCTCAGCTCTCTTTTAGTGAGGATTTCACTGTTAACTGCAATGATGTGGTTGTCACATTCATGCCATATCAGAAATTTAAAAAAAGAGAAAACCAAAAAACTAAATTCTGCACCTGAGAAATGAACTCACATGAGGATCTGATGAGAATATTTTTGTTATTTTACCAATTAACAGGTAATTAGAATAAACCTATTCTGTGTTATTTGTATTTAGAAAAAGAAATACACAAATCCAGATAAAACTTTTTTTTTTTTTTTTTGCTTCCAGGGAAGGCTTTAATGTTGGCATTTGCAGCAAGAGAACTGTTAGCTAATGTTCTTTTGCTCAAGGGTGATCTTAGATGACCCCTGTGAAAGGGGTTGAAGGCCTCCAGTAGGCCCAACCATGACAAACCTGGCACTGACAGGCTTTGTCCTCCTCCCCCACTCCCTCTTCTTTGTTAAAAACAAAAGAAAAAAAAAAACGACAAAAAACCCATTATCTTACATTCCTAAAGCTAGCCACTAAGGTCTAATCCCTTATTTGGCTGTTTCCTCCCCTGAGGCTATCAAAGTATTGAAGTTCAACAATCAGAAGTCCCCTGGTGGTTATCCTAATTGACATGTCCAATCAAAACATACCAAGTCATCCTAACATGGGGGTCTCCCCTTTTACTTTATTAATTGCCCTTTGCCTATGGGCCATGTGTGTCCACACACACACACACACACACACACACACACACACACACACACACACCTCTATCCAGAGGCAGTCCTTTGTCCCACCAGATCTTCTATCTCTTAAATGTGTCCCCTATTCCCTTTCCTTTGTCCCTCCAGGGGAAATCAATCTTGTGCCGATTCTGGTCCTTTCAGGGGTCATGACCCACAGAATGAGAACCACTGTTCTACAACCTCCTGAGAGGCACCGATAAATCTTGTTTCAGCTTCCTCAGATTTGTGAAATTTGCTTACTTCTTGAGTAATAAGGGTCTTTGCCTCCTTCTTTAAGGGAATGCTTCTATTCAGAGGAAAAGGCTATACACCAGGAAGAGAGCTATATCCTCAGTAGTAGATGAAAAATAATAGCATAGAATTAGTATCTTACTTTCTTATAGAATAAAGAAATTTGAACAGGAGAGATGGCTCAGCAGTTAAGAGCACTGCCCACTCTTCCAAAGATCCCAAGTTCACTTCCCAGCAACCACATGGTGGCTCACAACCATCTGTAATGAGATCTGGTGCCCTCTTGAGGAAGAGACCTGGTCAGTTGTCCTCATCAGCTTAGACC
>NC_022035.1:11888642-11900138 GCF_000317375.1 Microtus ochrogaster | reverse complement strand
CCACTGTCTCAATGGGTGGGTGCACCCCTCGTGGTCCCGACTTCTTTGTTCAGGTTCTCCCTCCTTCTGCTCCTCATTGGGACCTTGAGAGCTCAGTCGAGAGACATTTTTTTAATTGCTAATTGATGTAGTGGGCCCAGTCCACTGTGGGCAGTGGCATTCCTAGGCAAGTGTGCATAAACTGTGTACCAAAGCTAACTGAGCAAGCAGAAGGGAACCAACCAGTAGGAAGTATTTCTCAATTTCAGTTTCTGACTGTAGGTTCCTGCCTTTGTTTCCCTCAATAAGGGATTGTATCCTATAAACCAAACGCCCCACAGAAGATGCTTTTGGCAATGGTGTGACCTAGCGACAGAGGTAAACTAGGCCACCAACTAACAAGAATGTCGAAGTTCCTTGATGACCTCTTAGCCACGGGGTTCATGACCCTGTATTGCAAGGGCAAACCACAAGTATTCAGGGGAGAGCCAGGCTCAGTGGATCTCTGCCACCCCCACTCTTCATTCGTTCCATTCTCTCAGTGAAAGGCATGCCTAGTGCCAGCCTTACGCTGTCTTAGCTGGCGGCGCGGGGCAGCGGGCCAGTCTTGGGAAGAGTGTGCTGTGGTAGTGTGAAGGGGGTTCCGTTCAACTTTATTCTCAGTCTGCCGATGTCTGGGGAAAGTATTAATTGTTACAGACAAAATGGACTGGAACATATCTGTTACTATTTGGGACAAACCAAGGTGAAGATAAGGGTTAAAGCAGTGGTTACAGGATATTAATATGTAGGATTGGATTACTCCTTTCAACACTGTACTATGTGTTCCAGCTTCAAAAGGTACTTTTCATTGTTAGGGCTGGCACAATTCAGAGGGAATACAATGTACGTGTTAAGCGCTTGTGTACATACTTTCTGTGTGTGTGTGTGTTTGTGTGCGTGCATATGCAATATATAAATCAGTGGCGTGCAACAGAAAAACAGCAACTGAAAACGAAACAAAGTAAAACAAAAATCAACAAACATATAAAAACCCAAACCAACAGTCCTGAGTATGAGTCAGACAAAGTTAAAACTACCAAGTCAGAAATACTTCAGACTTGGGGAGGTGGGGGAGGGAGGCAGAATGTGTTTGTCCAGCATGCACGAAACTCCTGAGTCTGGTTAAGAGCACAGCAGAAACCAGGCTCAGGGTGCACAGCTATATAAGCCTAGTACTTGGAGCAAGGCACAAGGAGATCAAGGTCATCTTTGGCTATGTAGTGATTTTGAGATCATCCTAAGACACAAGACCCTATCTTAAAACAAACCAAACCAGTTTCAAACACACACACACAGAGATAGAGAGAAGGAGAGGGAGAGAGAGTAATCCAGAATCTAGAAAAATCCCTAGGAAATTTATAAGATTGTATTTATAGCTAGGCACCGTAGTCTTAGGCACACTTGAAGTCTTAAAGTCTTAATACTTGGGAGGCTAATGCAGGAGAAGTGAGTCTGAGGCAGGCTAGTGGGAAGACCTTTTGAGGTCCCAGCTTTAAAAAAATAATAATAAAAAAAAAAAAAAAACAAAAGCAAAAAGCAAGCAAGCAAGAAAGAAAGGAAGAAAGAAAGAAAATGCCCTCTTAAAACAAGTAGAATGCAATACTTGGTTCTCTTTCTAAAGTTTAACTAAAATAGTGACACCTTTAATAAAAACTTCTGCATGACCTAAGTATTACGATTACGAACAAGTCCTGGCTTAAGGCTTCCGAAAACTCCTTCTTTCTCTGCATGGAGACGCTTTATGTCTGTCCTGTCGGAAGAGGATTTTACTTTTGTCAGGGTATTTTTTACTCTTGGAGACATCGCCCCCTGCTGTACTAGATACTTAACTGCAAAACGGATGCGGAAAAAAAGACAATTATTAAAAGTGAAAGAGACTTTATTTTGAATAGCATATATAACAGTCATTCCATTCAAGATTTATAGTGCATAGTTATGTGTGAAAGCATACGAGGGGAAAACATTAAAAACACCCCAAGAATGGGGAGTGTGCAGGCGGGAAGACAGACCGTGTCTACAGCAAGCCCAGAGGTAGCGCAAGAGGGTTTCCATGGCGTAAGACTGAAAAGCATGCCAAAACTATCGCCACGGCAGGCAAATGACATCAGCACAAATTACAATTCCCTAAGTATGAAATCTATACATACTCTTTGGATTAAAAAAAAAAAAACCTAAGTGAATAGCCTGCTTTTATCATCTAGACAAAAAAACAAAACAAAAAAGTCTATAAGCAAAGTGCACATATTGTTCGGCCACATATATATAAAATACCCAAGGCCATAAATGGAGGTCACTGGACGGCAGAAGAGAACACTGAGAGATAAAGACAAAGAAAGGCGATGAGAAGAGTCCCCTCCGCCTCCAGAAGGGGACGCTTCGGAAGGCTTAGGCGTTGGGACACCCACTACGCAGCACCCCGAGTGTCTGCAGAAGGAACTCACTGCGCGTCACAACGTTCAACGAGACAGGCTAAGTGCGAGTGTCACATCAGGCACATCTAATTTCTTTCCATTTTCCACGTGAATCAAAGCATAGGAGTCAACACGTGCATCTCTCCCGGGACACTAGCTTTTAAGTGATACATATTATTTGGCACTAAGGGTACGCCGTTATAAAGATCAATTAAATTCAAGCTTCCAACTCAAAGATTTCATGTGTGGAAATAAAAGCGACAGTTCTTCATTGTTCTCTATATATATATTTTTAAAATCACGTGCTTAAAGCAGTAATTGAAAATTAAGACAGACAAAATTCCTAAGGTTAAAAAAAATAGTGGACAAAATCTTCTGGTTTGCTATATAGTTTTTTTTTTTTCCCTTTTATTAGTTTTTCCAATTGCAATTGTATCATGAAATGCAGGCCATTGTGGGTAGCTACGGCCCAACAGTGCTCGGTGTTCTCCTCCTAGGACATCAGCTTCTTGCACTCCACGGAGCAGAAAACCATCCCTTCTACGGGCATGAACTTCTGCCCGATAAGACACTTGCTGCAGCAGGAGCAGAGGAAGCACTCTGTAGACGCGTGCCAGCTGAAGCTATTGTAGGTCACTCTCTGAACTTCTGGGTCGATGGCGTTGTGGCAGCCTTGACACACCTGTGCGGGGATAAAGTCAGCAGAAGACGGTTAGAGACCAACCACGTCCATGTCAGCCACACTGGCACCCAAGGGCAAACGGAACCGGCGTCTTCAGATGGTAAGTTTGAAAAGGAAAGAAAAACAGGCAAGTGATAGCAGCATCTTTGGGAATCACGGAAGCCAGCAGGGATCTGTATATGCTGAGCAAGGTGAGAAATAGCAGGTAAAGGCAAACAGGTGGAAGCCGCTCCTAAGCTGCCCCCATGGTGTTACAAATAGGATGTTACTGCAGCCAACCCAGAGCCAGCACTGCATTTGGCTCCAGTTCATTAAAGCTTTGAAGTGGTAACATCATACCTATGGCACGGACATGTCATGCCTATGACATGTGATTATTAATACCACTAATCTCTAGAGAGTAGGAAATTAAAGCCATTTTCAAAGTAATTAAGGATTCAATTAAAAATACTGACAGTACTTGAGAATAATGAGTTCACGCCAGAAATATAGCTCCGATTAATTAGTTTCCATTCCGTCATAATTTAGCTGTCATCTAGGCCATGGACTTTCATCCCCTGTACCACTCAGCTTGTGTTCCATGGACAAGGTCTCAGGCTGGGCCCAAATTCTCCACACTTCTCCCTCAGCTTCCCAAGTGCTGAGATAATGGTTGGGCGCCATCATGCCTGATTTATGTCTGCAGTGCTGGGGATCAAAGCCAGGGCTTCGCACACAATGCAAGTACTGCGCCAACTGAACTATAGCCCCAGGCTGCCCTTCAGTGCCCTGTGTGTTATACTCAAATATACAAAGGATGCAGACACACTCATACATGCACACACAGCATAATATTCTTCTGAACTGAACATATGTATGAAGAGAGCAAACGATATTCTATATTATTGCAGAAAACTTATTCAAGAATCTCAAAGCCACCTGTGCACTCAGGGCCTTCAAGGGAACAGTATCCTTTACCACAATGGGCCTGGCAGGATATGTCCTGGGTTCATAAACCTCACACAGCTCAGAGAGCTGTTTCCTCCCATCCTTCTTGCTTCTTTTATTTGAACACGAGATGTGAGGTAGCTAATTCTTTTTTTTTTTTTTTTTCAAGACAGGGTTTCTCTATAGCTTTGGAGCCTGTCCTGGAGCTAGCTCTTATAGACCAGGCTGGCCTTGAACTCACAGAGATCTTCCTGCCTCCGTCTCAGTGCTGGGATTGAAGGCATGCGCCACCACCGCCAAGCAAGGTAGCTAATTCTATTTGTTGTAAATGGCTCTCTCACAGGTGGACCCTGTGAGCCTCCCAGATGTGAACCCTGGGTGGCCATGGGATCCCGGAGCACATCGAGACAAACCAAACTAGGTATCTGGCCATATCACATCTCCTCCTAGTTAATGTTTATCTCAGAAATCCTGCTTAGACTGAGGATATTTCTTCAGGTCTAAAAAAATAACTGTTTTCTCTGTCACCTTTAAAATAATATTAAAATATCTATTCAAATTAACCCTGTGAGGCCAATGATCTCCAAAGATTTATATCAGGTAGCACGCTGCATGCACAAACATCTTTCCCCTTCAGGTGGGATAAAGATGTCTTGTTTTAATATTAGGTAAAGCCAATGGTTCACTTTACCGAAAAAGTAACTTTTCTAAAAGAAACAGTGGAGTATTATAAAATTAAATGATTAGACATTCTTTTATAAAGTGGATAGAAAACACATGAGGTAATGAGTCAAAACTGAAGATGGCAGAATTAAAATTTGCCTTTTTGTCAAAGCATCGTACTTTTAGAACTACATATGGGTACATATTTTCCTTTCCCAGGAGTTTCCCCTATGTAATAGCTTAGAGAGACCTTAAACTAAACTTAAAAAAAAAAAAAAAAGGTAGGTGCCTATCGTTCTGATATCCCTGGTTTATGAGCCCGACTATATATGGTCATCTTTTCGCCCTGTATCTGCACTACCATCTCTTGGCCAGCGTGCAGCAGCAGCTCTTGGGAACACAATGGATGCAATAAAAAAAAAAATACACTTGCACATTAAGCACCTGAATGGTCCACACAATAAATCTAAATATAAAGGTCAGTTTTTGTTGTACTACATCAGTTCCACGAGGGTTTAAAAAACAGTCACTGCGTCGTTTCCAGGGAGTAAAACAAGGTCCTAATGGGTGAGTTAGTAATATGTACAGAAACTATTTAATTTTTTTCAGTGTATTCATTTTAGTATTTTAGGTGCATGAGTGCTTTGCCTGCAGTATTCGTCTGTGCATCATGTATGAGCCTAGTGCCTGAAGAGGACATCAGAAACCCTGGAACCGGAGGTTCGGATGATTTTGAGCAGCCATGTGGGTGCTTAGAATTGAACTTGGGTCCTCTGGAAGAACAACAAGCTCTCAAAACTGCTGAGCCCACTCTAAAGTCTCCAGAAACCATTTTAAATAGAATCTGATCTATAGTAAGAATAAATCCATTCATAGTAAGAATTTACTTTTCGATTAGGAACTTATCAGCAAGCACCATATATAATCTACATGGCAAACGCACAGGTAGAATGAGCCACCTTGAGGTCCCGGCTGTCATTGCATTTGTAGCTTCTGAACCGCCTGGTTTTAAACAGCCCATGAAGGAACCACAAGCTCTCTTTATACAAGGTTGGCTCTTGGCTTCCCACTTTCAGGAGATCAGAAGAGAGGCGGACACTGAAGTCAGCAGACCGGCTGGGGCCAGGGTGTCCCCGCGTCGCTTACCACGGCATGGTTTTTCACGTAGCAGGGCTTGCACACAGGCTTGTCGTTGACCATCACGTATATCTCTCCCGCCAGGATGTTGTCACAGTCAAAGCAGCAGAAGTGCTTCAGGTGCCAGTTCTGATTTTCCGCTTGGGTATATTCATTGCTGAATATCAGCTGGCCAGAGGAGAAAAGTACAGCCCGTTAGTCATCTCCTTCTCTAGACCACAGTGACAAACCCGGGTTCTCTAGACAGGCAGTTAAATCAACAAGAGCGGATGCCTTCTTGGGGTTCGATATTTGAAAATGGTAACATTACGTCTGAATTTATTATTTACATCAATTGGTTTCCGATAGTCTTTGGTTAGTTTACTCAGGACACGCAGAGTGGAAAGTAACCAAGTTTCCTGCGTGATTAGTGCTTGCTGAAAGCCTGTTGGCGGCTGGCTGAGGGAGCCAGAGGCTGCAAGCGGGTGGCCCTAGAGAACACACCTCATCACAGCCAGCACAGCGGGGCTTCTCGCTGTCACAGTAATGGCGGCCACAGTATAGCTTCCCATTCTTCCAGAAGTAAATCATGTCGACTAGGAGTTCGCCGCAGGTGCTGCAGATGAAACAGGCCGGGTGCCAGAGTTTATCATAGCCGGCCCTTTCCGCGTAGATGGCTGGGTCTCCTTCCTTCATGGTCTGTTTGCAGTAGTAGCATGACTAGAGAAGAGAACCCGAATGAAAATCATCAGAGCACTGGCATCCCAGACCCTGCTTCAGGGCATATCAAGCAACAGCTTCAAGAGAGGCCATTTCTTGGAGGGGGGAGGACCTTGGACTTCCCACAGGACAGGGAACCCTGACTGCTCTTTGGACTGGAGAGGGAGGGGGAGGGGGAATGAGGGAGGGGGGGTAAATGGGAGGAGGGGAGGAGGTGAAAATTTGTAATAATAATAATAATAATAATAATAATAATGATGATGATGATGATGAGAGGCTATTTCTAAAGACATGACAAGACAGAGTGAATACGCCCGTGAAATGGAATTGCTCAGCTTCTTCCTAACCCAACCGCTTCTTTCACCCTGTGTACAACACGGCACTGTTTCTTGCGCAGAAGTCACTCGGGGAAAATAATTTCACCTCAATTTTATCAGTTCCCTCAAAAACTATTATCTAAAGCTGATAGAAAACTTTTTGAAGATTAAACGGTATTAACTGATTGCTAACTGCATCTAAGAGAAATACATTATAGTTCAGGCCTGATGCTTTGTTTATCTGCATCATGATTTTCCTTCACGTTCAAGTCATTACAAAAAAACGAAAAAAAAAAAAAACTCTCTGGAAGAGACTTTAAAACACTTGCCAATACAGCTGCATACATCAAGTCTGAATCTTAGGTACGGTCTCACAAGCAAAACTAGATTAGCCCTAGCATAATTCATTCTTATTTCTGTCTAAAGATAAACTCTGTGATTGAATTTGAGGCCTGTTCCATAAGAGGGAATTCATACTTGTTACTGTAAACCCAGTCAGAACCCATGGCTGAGGTGATGCTTGCTAGGCAGGAGCTCACTACGGTTGTCCAGCGGCCCTGATCCAGCCATACACTGCCTTCTACACGTTCCTGTTTATGCTCATAAACAAAGGCTACCCTCGGCCTTAGTCACAACGAATGAAGATTCAGACGGCTCAGGGAGCTGAGGCTAGGTGATGGTGAGTGCTCAGCTCCAAAGAGAACATTTAGAGCACTCGGGGAGTATCTAGGGGAAAATAACAGGAAGAGTCTAAGAACTAGAAAACAGGAAAGCGAACGCTGTGAAAGGTCTTCTGCACTTTTCCAATACAGTTAGGATTACATAGCGGTGGAGGCTGTCTGCACTGGGCCTGCACAAGACTGGACCAGTCAACAGTCAATCATGCATTAGGGAGGGCCTCGCAGGCGGCATGACTTCCCTGCTGAACTATGGGTGACTGGGTTACGGGCATCCATTGTCTTCATCTAGGTACCCACTAGGCTCCAAAGCAGAGTTCCAACCCCAGGGCCACAGAGTCTTGGTGAAGCTCAGTAGATCATAAAGAACGGAAAGATACGAGTGTGAGAAAGGGACATGGGGGCTTAAAGGGTGTGAGAGGAAGATAAGAGAGGGATGGGACAATCAGGATATATTATACACATGTGTGAAATTGTCAAAGCACAAGCTGACTCAAACTTGAGAAAGGAAGAAACTACTCTTTGGACTGAAGAGGGAGAGGAAGGGGGAATGAGGGGAGGGGGAGGGAAATGGGAGGAGGGGAGGAGGTAAAAATTTGTAATAATAATAATAATAATAATAATAATAATAATAATAATAATAACGGGTGTTAATAAAAAGTTCAGCAGGAGTTGACAGGCACTCCCTTACTATGATCTGCAGGTATTACTGTGATCTGCATATATGTTAGATACAGAGACCCAGTGTATTCTTTGCTGACGTCAGTTAAGGAAGCTGATAGTAATGGCATCACCACTCAGTGTTACACTGATGATATTTGCCAATGCTAGCCAATGTAATAAACTACAGAAACATTTGATATATAAAAGATAACTAGTTAACATAAAGATCATGTTTAGAAGAAAATGTTGGGCTAGAGAGATGTCTCAGCAGTTAAGAGCACCAGCTGAACTGGGCAGTGGTGGCGCACGCCTTTAATCCGGCACTAGGGAGGCAGAGGCAGGTGGATCTCTATGAGTTGGAAGCCAGCTTGGAATACAAGAGTTAGTTCCGGGACAGCCAGAGCTATACAGTGAAACCATGTCTCAAAACAACAACAACAACAACAACAACAACAACAACAACAACAAAGGGCACCAGGCTGCTCTTCCAGAGAACGTGGGTTCAATTCCCAGCACCCACATGGTAACTCACTACTGTCTATATCTCCAGTCGCTGGGCAACCAAAACCTCTTCTCGTCCATGGGCATTGTGGATATAGAGTACACAGATATACAGCCAGGCAAAAATCACCCATACACACAAAAATAATAAATAAATAAAACACTCAATTTTTTTTGAAAGAAACAGATGCTAGGTTGGTTTGTTATATTCAAGTAAGAGGCCAAGGTAAAAGCCAACAGATTATTCTTTAAAATAATCAGAAAATGTAGCTTCAGACAGACCTCCCAAACATAACTCTCCCAGCTCAGTCCAAACTGACTAGTTTTCTTTCCCTTGTTCATCCCTTTTAGAAAAAAAGCGTTCTAAGAAAGGAAGCGTCTATGAACGCAAGGCAACAGTCCGGCTACTCACATACTGGGTCTTCTTGGGCTCGGCAGACTTGTCCTTGGGCAGCACGGCGTCTGGAGTGTTTCCATCCCCAGCAGGACTGTGCAGCTTGTCACCCTGGGCGTTGATCTCAGAGGGGAGCTTCACGTCACCCACCCCCAGAGCCTCGCTCTTGTACTTCTTTACAAACTGCTCCATCTCCTTCACTTCCTTGGGTGACAGCTCATGGCACTTAGATGGGTCCTGGTCATGGGCAGGGAGCTGCTTTGCCAGCTGCTTCTTCCGGTACTGTGCCCCCTCCGAGCCTGCCACTGGCTGCTTCTCTTTGGGCAGCATCTGCATGTACTGCCTGGCCTGGAGTGCAGGGAGGTGGGTGTTAAATGGGGGTTAGTCAATCTTTCATAACACACCAGAAACAAGTTTACTCAGGAAGGGCGGTTCATCCTTCGCTATAAACAACTAGAGACAGTAAAACATAAAAAGCAGGTTTCTGTGAACACAGAAACACATTTTTCTCCATGAAATCAGCCCCCTCCATCCAGTTTTCAGAACATTTGCATCGCGACTGTTTAGCTGTGCTGAATCTACAGATGCGTGGCTATGAGAAGATTTTGGGTAGATCACTGTGAGTGCGCGTGGATCAGTGGCTCTTTCTGCACATACAAATGTCACTGCGAGAATTACTGTAATGGTGACCTACTGACCTTGCAATGCTTCATCCACTTGTCATAATAATGGAAGAAGCTTGATGCAAAATCACATTTTTTTGCCTTTTATAGTAAAAGAAATATAATGTTGGAGCATTTTTCGTCAGTTCTAAATAAAGTCAGAAGTGCTATTGTTTATTCCTCCTCATCTTGGGAAAAGTTTTGTGAGTATAACAGAAAATCAGGCAGATTGATATAAAAACTCACAATTATTTTAATCTGATTTTCACATAATTACTAAAATTGTTAGAAAGATTCCTTTAAAATCAGGTAAATTAGACATTCAAAAAAGTCTATGAGTTATCTAGACTCATATTTTAAAATGTAGTAATCGGAGCCTAAAGTCTCTATAATGGGAACTCAAGGTAAACAGATGTGTAGCGGTTGACTCAATTACAGAAGGAAGTACTAGGGTACTAAGTACTTCCTACTTCCTAAGTCTAGCAACAACAGCAAGAACAACAAAAGTCTCCTCCCTCATCCTCCTTCCCCCAGTACTTACCAGTGCCTGGTTCTGGACCGGGGGAGCCCACTCATAGGTAACAGTGTTGATGGAGACATTCTTCTTGGCAGCAACCGGATTGGTCAATATCATAACATTGCGTTTGTACATGGGAATTCCATCTGACTTCAGCTTGGCAATCAAGGTGGTGTACTTGGTGTCTTCAAAGAGTCTCCCCACTTTCCGGTCCTCCTCGGTGCTCAGGAGGACATCATGTTCTTCTTGTCCACATTTGCAGTTACGGCATATTTTCCTATAATTTGGGGGAAAGCAGAAAATAACCAACTACACCTAATTGGGGACAGCTACGTATGTGCAGTCCTTCATGGCTCATAAAATACTTTAGAAGGTATTATATATAATAATCTAAACAAGAAAGTACTTTCTTGCATGGGGAGGGATGAATATTCACAACTTAAGAAAGACACATGAAAACACATCCTTGCTTTATTAGACTTCGACAAGCCAGGTTATAACTAAAAAGTGCATATTTGAGAAGGCCGGTCTGAGGATGACCTTGTTCCTCACATCTTACCCTCTAACCAAAATAAATAAACACATAGAGCTGCCCAAACTATCACAGCAAGAGATGCCACATCTCCTTCTTCTTCCTATAAGCTGCCTGAGGTGACCTGGGAAGATGGTTCACTACTAGACAAAATTATGCAAATCAAGAGGTTCGAATCTTTGGGTTCATTTCAAGAACTCCCACGAGACTGTCCAGTCCATCAAGGGTATGCATATCTGAAAAGTCGCCAAGTATCCGGAACGTGCCCTCCTGAGCTATGTGTCTGTAGGTGCACCCAAGCCAAACAGTGGGGCTGGACACAGGGTCGGTGGCCAAGAAAGAAAATTTGCTGCACGTGCTTCAAAATGTAGTGAGTGATGCCGAACTGAAGAGCTGAGAGGTAGGGTCTCTAGTCATTGAACACATCCACTGGAATGAGATTTACAGAGCTCATGGCCAGACTAACAAGAGCTTCCCCTGCCTCATCCAGATGACCCTCCCTGAAAAGGAACTAACTGTTCCAAAGTCAGAAGGGGAGGGTGCACAGAAGAAAAAGATATCTCAGAAGAAACAAAAATTTATGGCATGGGAGTAAACTCAGCATAAAATAAATACAGATAAAGTGTGTGTGTGTGTGTGTGTGTGTGTGTGTGTGTGTGTGTGAGAGAGAGAGAGAGAGAGAGAGAGAGAGAG
>NC_022035.1:11876274-11888542 GCF_000317375.1 Microtus ochrogaster | reverse complement strand
AGAGAGAGAGAGAGAGAGAGAGAGAGAGAGAGAGAGAGAGAGAGAGAGAGAGAAGGGGTGGGGAGGGAGGGAGATCTCACATTCTATTCATTACCTGTTAATATTCCATTGTCTTTTCCCAAGTTTTTTTTTTAAGTTAAGTAAAAGATTTATTATTTCCCCCGTAAAAGACCAAGATCCTACATTTAGGTTTATAGCCTATCTCAATTTCCTTTCCTCTCAATTACTCTCCCTTTTCTTTCCATTTTCATATTTTCTTTCCCTATTCCTTCCTTTTATCTCTCATTTTTTCAAATACTTATCTACCAGCTGTCATGTATTTTATTATTTATAAGAGAAAAATGGCCTGATATTAGGTTCTGGCCAGCCAAGGCTACCTATTGACACTATGACTCCAAAATAAGACAAATGAATCAATGATCCTCTGGACTCATGATGTTCGTTGCAGTTTAAGAACAAAACCATGCTCCACCTATCTCTCTAGCATCAGACATTCTTCATGCAACCTACATGTGTGTCCATGAGTCAAGCAGCATGCTTGAAACCAGGACCCAATGAAAACCACAGATTTAACCTTTGTTGTAGTTGTTTAGTTTTTCAAGACAGGGTTTCTCTGTGTAACAACCCTGGCTGTGCTGGAACTCACTCTGAAGACCAAGCTGGCCTTGAACTCACAGAGATTCACCAGCCTCTGCTTCCCCAGGGCTGGGATTAAGGGCATGCACCACAACTGCCTGGCTTGCTCATCTAAAATCTACTTCCTGGTGAGATGATTACACAGACACACACAGACATATTTTAATTGCATCTGTGTTAGCAATGGAAAAACAGACTCCCGTGACTGTAGAATTTTTACTTCAACATGGTAAGGAAAGGGTTCGAAAAGAAACTGGCATTTAAGTTTAGAGATGAAAGTTTCATAAACCATAAGTATGGGGGTGTGCAAGTGTGTATCTGCAGATGGGGAAAGGACAAGAAAAGGCTCCCAACACAGGAATAGAAAGAGGAGTATTTGTAGTGGCCCTAACGGAGGAAAGGGATATTCACATGGGTCCCATACCAGATAAGGCTAGCAGTGAATGAGTGAGAGCAGATGAGGCTGGAGATGGAGACAGGCACGAGACACTTGCAGGTGCATTGTGCAGAGTTTGACCTTCCTCGTAATAGCATTTGCGAGTTATTGAATCACAGAGATGTAATAACATGAACAGACCAACAATTTCAAACACCACACAACCTACCATGCAGAGACCGGGATAAAACATACTTGAAGACTCTGTGATAATCGTGCTTTGAGTTAGCAGTGGTGTGGTTCTTAATGATAGCACCACCGTAGCTACTTTTAATGTAACTCACATGTTTGGTGGTCTGTGTTGTGCCATGGGTAAGATATACTACAGCTCTCACTAGGGCATTAGAGAATGGGATCAAAAAGAAGAGATTTCAGATCTTCTTACAAACAAATATAACTAGACTCTGTGGTCGATTTGGGCTTAGTGATATTCTCTCAAAAAAAAAAAACAGATTTTGGTAATGAAAAAGATAGTAAGATGAATGTTGGATTCATCAAGATTAAATACAAACGAGAAACAGATTTGAGATAAGGAGTGGGAAAAGATGAAAGGTTGAATATCTTCTAGGCTAAACTACTGTAGGATTTGGATTGCCTGTGATATGGGATAATGATATTAAGTAGACTACAATAAACAACAATATAGTGTTAACCTTCTGGGGAAACAAAACGCCCTCAAATCTTGAGATTTCGGAGAGCAATGTGAAAACTGTGTCAACCACCTTCTCCTCCTGGAGGAAGCACGGAGGGAAAGGCTGAGGAGCAGAGGGTGTCTGGCAAGGACCAAACTGGGAAAGGTGACAGAGGAGGTAAAGGGACAGGGGAGCTCTGTGGTATTAAAGTTTTAAGCTTGGATGGAAATACGGGGCAATAAAATCGATCATTTCAAGAAGCATTCTGCAGCCTTAGATTACTCAGGGAGGCCAACACAGATGCAAATTAGCATAAGATACTGTTAAACATGTGCCAAATCACACAGATCGCTAGCAAAACTTTAGAGCTTAGCTACTCATACCAGAGAGGACAAAAAAACAAAAAAACAAAACAAAAAAAAAAAAACTACAGTGTGAAGAATTCCACCCAGGAAAGTGTGGGAAAAGGTCAACTAACTCTAAACCATGAGGGATAAAGACAAGAATGACAGGGGGAATAATCATGTGAAGGTGACTACTGGACGCTCCCGACATCTCTCTTGAGCGCCATTGGTCTTTGTCTCTCAACAGAAGACTGGAGCCAATGCTGACCCCTTCCCTTCCCGATCTGATGTTTATGAGAGGGAGGTGGTGAGCTGGGATGGGGAGTGAGCTGTAGGGACGTGAACCACAGCTGGTTCCATTCTCTTAACAATGTCTTTCTGCTGTTTCTGTTTTCTTAATAACTCATAGCATGACTGTCCAAAGAAATAAAAATCAGGAGGAAAAACACAAATACCCAATCCCAGTCCACCAAATACTGAGCACACATTTGTAGTTAGCATATTAATTTTAAGATTTGAAGCTAGAAACTAAGCCTACTATCTACAATTCTATTCATATTTTCCTGTAGGTATTTATTATTCGGAGCACAGAGAAGAAAATCAATGGAACACAGGTAATCAGATTCATCAGGAAGGTAAGAAGGAAGGAAGGAAGGAAGGAAGGAAAGAAGGAAAGAAGGAAAGAAGGAAAGAAGGAAAGAAGGAAAGAAAGAAAGAAGGAAAGAAGGAAGGAAGGAAAATTGAATTCTGGAGTTGTACCCTGATGCTCTGGCTGGCCACATAAAGGTGTAAAGCATTAGCATGAAGAAGATTCTAACTGGATTTCAGATTTAGAGTTGAAATTTTATGCCAGAACCAGGAAAAACGAAGCGCTAAGAGATAAATGGATGTCTTTGCCAAATAACAAATTCTTATATAATTATATGTTTTTGTGCCTCCTGTGTTCTTAAAAATCTTTCTAGTACATGAACTGGAAACGCTAGGCATGCTGTGGAGAGAAGAAACAAGAGAGAAAGGAGACAGGGAGGGGAGAAGAGGAGGCGAGAGACAAAGCGGGGGCAGTTATGGGGGTGAACAGGCACATCACTTTTCTTGTACACATCTTGGTCAGGAAACTTTATTTGGTAAAAAAAAAAAATCTGTGGAGAATTAGTGTATTTTATTATAGCTATAAAAGATCCCTTCTTTCCTCTGGTTATCTCATACCCCCATCTGGTGGAGTGAATCAGATCACCCATCTACGGTGTGCTCTTCACTCGCCTGCCGTTAGCCAAGGGAATGATCTACAAAACTATCGCATGGTGCTTAGATCAAGATTACAGCTACACCTTCTGGAGAGGGAATGAGGCAGAGGAGGAATTTAGTTCTCAAGACAGGTAAACAGATCGTTACAAGCTAAGGCCTACGGGGTGCAGCCTAGCAATCAGCAAAGTGACTGCTTATCGGAGCAGGCATATAAGGCGACTCAGACTTTGGATTTGGTGACCTAAGTTTGCACGGGTAAATATGTGTACTATAAAACAAAAAGTTTGTTTTTAATGACCACAAAAGACACAATAAGGGAAATGAAACTTGCTGGCTTGTAAACATGAGTTTTGGCAAACTGTGGGTACAGGTCCATTTACTGTGAAAGTTCTAAGTAACCAATGAAACAAGACCCACCTCTATAGCAGTTTTAGCATGTGTGCTTGGTCATCCTTTGGAGGATTCATTGTTTTAAAGAAGCATCTTTTCCCTTCCAACCCTTTACCTACCTACTATACCTTTGCCAAGCAAATCCCTTCCAACCCTTTACCTACCTACTATACCTAGCAAATCCTACAAAACTAACTAAGCAACACACCAACAGCCATGGTGAAGAAGAAGAGAAATACGAACGTGTTGTGTTATCCTCAGTTTTCTAAGTAGAGAAAACCTGGTACGGAATAATGAAGAGTTTTTAACTTGGACTATTGTCTAGCTTTTTTGCATTCCCTCTGCCATGGGGACCATCTGGGGATGAACACTTGGCAAGACATGACTCAGAAAGGGCCAATTGAACACCTTCTCTGCTGGACCGCATCACTGCACAGCTGGAGGGAGCGCACACTCCCAGCTCTTCCAACTGCAGCTCCGTGCCTACAGTGAAGAACCAGGGACAGGCCAAGACAGCAGCAAGCCACCCTAGAACACGGGCAGGTGCCAGGAGCAATGCGGAGATCTCTGTTGGACTAGTTAACAATTATTCTTCAGTCATTTCCTAACAATTCTCAGAAGCTAGCCTACAGAGTCTGATGCATGGGGAAATAGCTCGTGGGATTCAGAATTAAGCTGGTTAAAATCTTCGTTTACTTAAAAAAAGAGAGAGAGAAAAGTAGAAGGTTTTTTTTTTTTTATTAGCACCTAACACACACACACGGGGGGCGGGGGGCAGAGGGAGGGTGGGAGAGAGACAGAGAGAGAGAGACTGGTATATAGAACAAACCCAAACTCCAGATTTGATATTTTTATGAAATAACTTGAGAGTTCTTTACTTAAATCCAAGAGAGAATGGAATTTCTAAAGCCTTAACAAAGAAAAACACGGAACTTTACGGTTTCAAGCTGAAAGCAGTCAAAAACTTCAATTCACCCCCCTGATGCAGAAATGATTTTTGTACCATGATTCATAAAAATGATTATTTTTCCATTGCCAGCAGTAGAACCTGGAGAGCTCTGGCGCACTGCCAGCTGTCCTGGTGATATAAGACAAGGCTATGCCACCACTACAAACCGTAATTTAAAAGGCTAGAAGCTGCCCTTTCGGAACAGGGATATACAAGTATGGGCATGAGTGTAGGCCTCTGTTACAGAATCCAACACAATGGTTACTCCATTTATGGTAGGGAATCTTCAGCTTTCTACCAGCTTTAAACCAATCAGAAATTCTACAGCATGTACACGACGATGAAGGAATTTCACCTTTTGTAAAATGCGGCTGTTTTAACATAGGTAAGGCAAAAGTATAATTCCATGGCTTATATGATGCATGAGTGATTATGGTTGTAAAGATCTTACTATATATTCAATATGAAAAAAATTGGCTATAAATGATTTAAAATCTTGGAATTGTGCCAGACATTTCATAAATACTTATATCTGCATTTTGCTGAAAGCGTGTCCCATAAATAATTCTTGTTGGATAGAGAGCAGCTTTCTTAGTCTCGCGTTTTCCTCTAGTCTTGGACTCTCTAGCACATTAAAGGAGGGAAGAGCTCTCAGATAAAGTATGTCATTGATCGCAAGGATGTCTGTGCCACCAAAATCACACTGCAGAGCAGACGGCCTGATGAAGCACAAAGTTGCCTGGTTGTGAGGGTGAACATGTGTTCCAATTTCTAACGTGGCCTGGGGAGGATTTTGCCAAGCTTTGGGGTCAAGTTCAGCTCTGCCTCCCTAAGCCATGGCATTGCTAAGGTATTTGTTTACTTTCCTAAGTATGCTTCCTCCTAATGGGTGTTAGGAAGAATCAGGGGCATAAAAAGCTGTGATAGGCAGACTAAGGCCACCCTAAGATTTCACCCCTGATCACTCAAGCCCTTCAAAAGGAACGGAAACAGAATCAGAGAGACGGGGGACACAGAAAGATCCTAGGCACTGCTGACCGGAAATGGAAAGGACTATATGGCAAGATATGTCTGTGGCTTCTACAGGTGACAGCAACCTCATCTGAAAGGAAACGAGGGAATAGGGACCTCAGTTGTCCAACAACAGCAAAAATCAAATTCTATACACAGCAGGCCTGAGTAATTAGATACAAACAAAACAAAACAAAACACACCAAGACTTTGATAGTGGCCTTCTGAGATGCCAAGAAACAGAATAGCTATGCTGTCCCTTCTCCCTGTAAGTATAAGAACCGAGGCTCAGTTAACTCATAGGTGGTGTTTTTGCATACTCAATTTGTGGTAATCAGTTACACAGAAAAGAAAACCACCACATTTGTGGCATACAGAAAGGGTTCATAAATTATATATATATATACATATATATACATATATATGTATATATATATAAACTCATTGGCACAAACAAGTCATTATAACATTTTTGAAGTTTTGCTATTTAAATAAAGTTTGACAAACCTCTATAAGTACAAATATTTACTTTTAGTTTGCTATAACTTTTGTGACTCATTCTCAACTTCCATTCACCCCTCGGATCCAGGCAGCACCTGCGGCACTCTGTGTTGTTCCAAGAGGCTGACCATATAAGGGGGCTCCCCTGTCCTCCGCGATGAAACAACGCAAGGCACTAGCCAGAGGCTTATGAGTGAAGCCTGAATACACCTCAGTATTCAGAGGAAATGATCTCTAACTTGGGAATGTGTGGAAACACAGGAGGGAGGGCCACAGATCACTTCGCCCCCCCTCCAGTCCATATGCTGTATTCCCACTGCCTAACAGAAGCCTGGTTAAAGTTAAAGCTTCCAGGGGGGGGGAGGGGAACTAGGGATCAATGAGGTCATACAGAAAGGGTCCTAGTTGGATAGGACTGGAGGGCATACATAACACATGGACGACTCTGTCCCATGTACGTGTGAATGCCATGAGAATGCATAGTGAGAAAGTGACTGCCTACAACCTAGAAAGCAGACTTTTGACACACTTCCCAGCTTTCTCAATGGCTAGAGAAATACATTTGTACTTAATTCACCAGATCTGTGCTGTTTTGTTATAGCAGCTGGAGCTAACTAATACAGCGGGCAACAGTAGTGTATGATCTAAGAATTTCTGTTTCTAGTGCTGGGAGGTAGTATCTCCCTGAGCATGGACATATGTGGAAAGAAATTCATGGAACTTGGGGAAATAACATGGAATAAGTAGTTGGGAGTACATGATGCTCAGAAGATGGAGGATGACCGGATAAACAAGTAGGGGCCAGACGCTGAAGTCTGCCAACAAAGGCCAAAGAAGGTGATGAAATGGATAGGTCCGTGTGCACAGAGGATTCTTAAACAACGAAGACGTCCACAGCAATACTACCAAACCATTGTCAGCATCCCATTCTGTGGCTACGAGGAGGCTGCATTGGTAAAGAGGTACAGACCTGAATCCTAAATGTCAGGACTGACAGTGACGATGAAGGTGATTCAGTGGCTGCAGACCCCGTGCCTCTGGTTCGCAGACAGCATCTTTGTTTGCACTTAGGACCCCTGGTCTGGACTATTTCACTACGACTGTACCAAACAGGAGCTAGAGAGATGGCTCAGGGGTTAAGAGCAGTTGCTGTTCTTCCAGAGGGCATAGGTTCAGTTCCCAGCATCCACATGGATGCTAACAATTGTCTGCAACCCCAGTTTCTGTGAGGATCATACACCCTCTTTTTGCTTTTGAGGGCATTAGCCATACATGTGGTGGATAGAGACACACATGCAGGCAAAATGCCCATATACATTAAATAAATAAATAAACAAATAAGTACTTTAAAATACATTTAAAAAATACTGAAAACTAGTATAGGTCAATGGCATCTGCCTCTGGTCTTCCAGTTATGGCAGCTGGGGACCGATGAGAAATCATACCACAGAAATGTGTCTGGACCCCTGCCAGGAGAATGACAACATTACTAAGAAATATCATCTAGTAGACCATACAGGCACCAGCTGGGATGGAGGCCAACCCCTAATATTTATGACGCTTGGACTCTTAAGTCTCTGGCCAGTTTATCAAAGCGGCCTGTGTAATAAAGGTAAAGAATTGATTTTTATGCCATGAAGGTCTGCTCTTGCCTGGCCAATGTTTGAAGAATTTGAAAATATCAGACGATAGAGACCTGCAGGATAGAAATTACCCAGACAAAGAAGTTACTCTCAACTAGTCTGGTTTACAGAGGAGGAACTCTCGCTTAGGAAGGAGCTTTACAAATCTCACGAGCAGTCAACACAACTGCATAGCTGACCGGATTATTTTAAGCTTGAAAACACGGTGTCCAGCAGGGGGCGATGTGTCCCTCCGCAAATCAACAGTAGTCACAAAGGGAAGTAGTGCCGACAGTAAGGTGAAATGGTCACCCACCCAGATAGCTTCGGGTTCCTCACTCATGGGTTCAATAAACAGAAAGAATAAAACAAACAAACATCTGCTGTTCTTCCCCAAACCGTACAACAGAGCAATTAGTCACCGACAGAAATGGGAAGAAGTGTGTGGCTAGAACACACGAGACGTCCATGATGAGATCTGAGCATGTGTGCTTCTGACTTTTCAGTAGTACAAGGAGATAACCTCTAATCCTGAGAAACTATTTTCTGTTCAATGATACTATCTTTGTACGTCCCTACAGACATGAGAGCTATGTTAAGACTGGAATTTACAAACCCAATGGAAAATTCTAAGTAAGTTCTTTGAAAAGAAACAACAAAATAAAGAACAGAAGCATTACTTCTGGAAATGGTCAAGTTTCTGTGGCCATTGCTTTTTCAGACATTTTTGTCTATTTCCTAGAGCTTATTAAGTATGCAAGCTTTTAAAGGAGACAAATATGCCAGATTTTATAATGTCCCTCTCCCGCTTACGCTGTATACAGCCATAATGGATGTTGAGACCTTTTATTCTAGTGTTGCATGGTAACCCGAGGCATGGAGGTAGTCATTAAGTGAAGTCAGTTCAACATGGACTGGGCCTACAGTTCAGTGGGGAATGTTTGCCTTGTGTACAAGAGGCTCTGGGTGCAATCCTCAGTATTTAAAAAGAAAGCATTGCCACAGGGCAACCATTATCTACTGATAACTGATTTGTATTTTTCTTGACAATATTATGCTGCCTCTAACTTCCAGCAGGCATGTGGAAGAACTCTGATGTTCTTTGAAAGAGCACGCTTCCATTTTTAGATTTGCGGGCTACAAATAAGATCTATTCAAAGTATCAGTTTTGTCCTTTGGGTACATGAGCATCATTCAAAAATCGGCAACTTCTTTTAAAAGGCTCAAGTTCCTGGAAGTTTCTCAGTAACAAATTGACCCGAGAGAAGGTTTTCAGAACAAACTTAAGTGTTACTTCCTGACAACGAGGAGGATATGAGCCCACAACTGATGCACACTGATCGGCCTGCAGAGGCAGGCTGAGCCATGCAGAGTTGACTAGCAGTCCTCAGAGGGATTACCACAAGCTCCTCTGCCACTCAGAAAGGGCATATTCTGTGGAGATGGTAAGGAGGAAGAAATCAAGCAACTCTTCCTACGATCGTTATCGCCCAATCCACTCTGTTGTACTTCATGACATGAACGTAGAACAGTCTCACTTTTACTAATTTCTTAGAAAACAGAAGCCCTGCAACGAAGCAGCTTGTCAAGAGTTTGTCACAGTGCACGCACGCTGTCCAAGGGGCACTGCCCGACAGGAGAAAACGCTGATGATACTACGGTAGGTTTCAAGAGCTCACCTCCAGAAGTGCAGTTCAAACCCTTCACAGTTCTCTTTGCATTTCAGACAGGGGGCTCCAAATCCTTGCTCATGACCTAAGCCCATCTGTTAAGGGGGGGAAAAAAAAGGGGAAGCTATTATTATGAATTTGAAAAAATTTTAAAAATTCAATAAACCACACTTTTTAATTCCACTTAACACTCTTGTTGATGTAACTCTCAAACAAATCTTTTATGGGTTTCACATTGTTCAGCCAACGAAGGCATCAAGTATGTAAATGGAGCCTGCAAGCCTGTACACAGCGTACTTTATGTTCTCATTGCTTTTGTCAGGAAAGGAGAAGAAGCGAATACAACTTGCTAGAGACTACAAACACTGAAAGGCACAAAACTCATGAATTTACGTTTTGCCCATTATGTGCCCAGAATACCTCAAATACCGGCAGAGTTCAAAGGGCAGAGACTGGAAAGCGAATAAATATGCGAAAGAGTGTAGGAATTACAATTAAAATATTATTTTATATCATGAAAATACAATCAAAGCAACTAAAAATATTTATTGAATACCTGAAGCAGTATTCTTTATTTCTTACTATTGAATTAAAATCTTACAAAACCGCACAAAACACTCAGGAAGCAGGCAGTACTATTCACACTGTTCTCTCTCTCTTTGCTTTTCTTTTTTTGTGGTGTGTGTGTGTTTTATAAGAGAGGGTTTCTTTGTGTAGCCCTGGAGGTCCTGGAACTAACTCTGTAGACCAGGTTGGCCTCAAACTCACAGAGATCCACCTGCCTCTGCCTCCGAGGGCTGGCATGAAAGGTGTGTGCCACCACCACTGCCCAGCTCGTTCTCTGTTCTTTAAAGATGATTTCACTGAAACCCAAGAAGTTTTCAGAATTTGCTCAGGACCAAAAGTTCAGCACATTCCGGAACTTACCTGGACGCCTCCACCCTGAGGACTACCTCTCATAATACCTACCCAGAGGGGATATGAAGGCTGCCAAGGGAGAAAAACAGTCGACAGGCTTGGCCAACTGTAAATCTAGATGTGACAATGACCAGCCTGGTGAGACAGCTACAATAGCACAATTGTGGTACTTTTATATAAGGGTGAGGCGCAGCTGTCTACCTGGACTTGAACCAAACAAGTATCAACAGCTAAGAGGTCATGAATGCTAGAGAAGAGTAGACTACAGCCACGTTCCTAAAGCGGTATAATACTGAACTGTAGTCTAAATGCATACATAACCTTGTACCCAAAGGAAAGGGTATCTCTCAGTCCTTGTCAAAGAAGTGTGTTTTTCTACTAGATGGAAACTATCATGGAACAACTGACTTTGGGGTATGACACACCTACAATATGGCTCAGGGAACATCGAGCGTGTGGTGAGACACTATGTGAGCCAGAGGACCAGATACTTGCAGCTGGATAGTAACATCGGGATATGAAAGGGAAGCTTTATCCATGAACTCTCAACAATATGGTTGTCTAAATGACATATTCAATAGGAGATCCTGGAACTCGTAAGAACACTAAGATACATGCTCACATGATGTTGATGGATGGAACTGAATTAGACAGAGATTCCAAACACACATACTTTCATCTTTTCTGGGTGCCAAGACTGAGTGAAGGCACCAAAAGTGTCCCTGACAGAGGAATTAAGTAACTAAGGGTGGCGAGAGATCACACCAGTATATACCGTGTCCTTCTGTGACCCAAGGGAAGAAGTCCTAATTAAAAACAAAACAAAAATAAAGACACCTCGGGAGGCAGAGGCAGGAGGATCTCTGTGAGTTCGAGGCCAGCCTGGTCTACAAGAGCTAGTTCCAGGACAGGCACCAAAGCTACAGAGAAACTCTGTCTCGAAAAAAAACAGAACAACAACAACAAAAAAAAATAAAGACACCTAGTTTTCAGAACTACTGCTACCAACTAAAGTCACGAGACTGAATTTTGAGCTGGCCATGAACTTTTATTGCCTATGACAGAAGTTATTTTACATTTCCACAAGCTGGGTTACAGAACTTAAAGCTCACTGACACCCACCTAAAGATCTCTATCTTACATCATAGGGGAAGAATTTCTCTACTCCAGCTCTCTTCTCCAACCTCAGCTGTGATAAGCCAGTGCAATAGCACTCTAAGAAATGACATTAGTGATCTCCACTCTCATTCCGTGTTCAGTAGCTGTGCCCGCTGCCAGACTGAGTTGTAATGTGGAATGCCGTTCTAAAACCCAATACAACAACGTTGTCGGTAGCTCCACCAGTGCGCGATGAATTTCTTCTGATCTGCTCCTAATTGCGGCATTTGTCAATCTGTCAGTCTCCTCTCGAGAGTCAAGCCTAACCTAGATGATGGAAACCATACTAATCCTACTTTGTAGAGAAACACCCACCCACCCCTGACTTCTTTAAGGTCCACTCCCATCTTCTAATGTACACTGTCAGAAGACCTGGGCTTCCCAGTTCCTTTGAATTTCAGTTCAAGATCCCTATTTGTTTTCTAAATCCCCATCAATTTCTCTCTCTCCTTTACTTCGTGGTCGGGATTCCCTGAAATCTAAGACCCAGAATTCTCACCACACTTCTTCCCCCTCTTTGTCCCCAGAAAAGACCATTGGAACTGGCCAGAGTCCTGCTTTTCACAGAAAAGATGATCGTTATTTTTAGACACCTAAGTCCTACAGGCTAGTTTCTGTCCGGCTCTCCGTCCTTGAGAACTGCTGGGGAGAAATTTTAACAAATGTGTTATCTAAGGATACTCAGGATGCAGTCTGTGTGAATGTGTTATCTATCTAATGGTACTCAGGATGCAGTCTGTGTGAATGTGTTATCTA
>NC_022035.1:11869150-11874140 GCF_000317375.1 Microtus ochrogaster | reverse complement strand
GTTATCTAAGGATACTCAGGATGCAGTCTGTGTGGATGTGTTATCTAAGGATACTCAGGATGCAGTCTGTGTGGATGTGTTATCTAAGGATACTCAGGATGCAGTCTGTGTAGGATGGAATGGAAGAGTGAAGTGGGAAGGCCTAGGTGTTCGCTCCTTCTCAGCTAAGGGAAACTGGCCACATATGACAATGAAAGCGAGATCCTTCGACTCACATGAACACTAAGATTTATGTGATTACATGTAATAGTGATATAAGAGTTAGCTTCACCAGTTAATAAGAAAATGATGTAATTGTATTGTATAAATGTGAGAGAATGAACAGAAAACTGTGAAGAAAAAGGTCATCCAAGAAGAGTCAAAGAAAGTGTGATTTAGTTCCACAGTGTCACCAGCTACATTTAAAGATTTTTTAAAATCATTTTTCTCCTCTTGGTTTTGTCTAGATAAGGAAAGGATTGAATCAGACTGACTCCAGCCTTTTTAAAAAAAAATTAAAATTAGGGTTGTAAATCAACATGTTGGGTAACTTTATCTACTGTTAGCCACTTGTCAACCTACCAAAGCTAAATTGTTAAACATAAAATGATCATTTGAGAAAGGCTCACACAATCATTTGGACCTCAGTAGGATACAAGCAACCCCAGTTGTGAGTGGCACTTTGGGTTCTGTCGTGCATGGCCATTTCACCAGCTCTGTGTGAAGGAATTCCCTGCAGAACCAACAACTGGTGCCTAAGAACACATGGTTCTCATAAGCACACAAGTTCCGAAGCTGTTTACTTCATATAATTTTAGCAACACATTCTGGCCATTGTCAATAGAAGGATATGACAGATTAATTTTTCTTTTTCATTGCCCAAGCAAACAGGTCCTCTGGGTTGACTATATTCGGAGAAATCATAGCTGGGCTTTAAGAATTCCATCAAGGTCCTCTAAGAGAACAGTCACTATGTGACAGCTATCCCGAAATACTATCCACAGGTAAGTAGCTATAACTGTAGGCTCCAGAAACGCAGCTTACATTTCCATGACCTGAGTCTCCAAGCCTCTGCTTCCTTCTGTTTATCTTAGAGTTAGAAAGGGAAATGGCATCAATTTCTCCATAGTCATAATGTCAAGAAACCAGATATGTTGGCAACATTTCAAGTGACCCTCTTGATCCAGAGCAGAGGGATCGCATGTCAGACACTTGAAAGAGGAAGGGGGTGGGGAAGAAGAAGGGTATGAAACATCTGGTCTTTCAAACATGGTCTGGGTTGATTTGGAGACAATTCGGATCTGGAAGATATTATACAGTGTTCAGGGTGAGGTCATCGGAGCTGCGCTGCCTTATAACCAACTTTCCCTGTGGAGCAAGTGTTCCTAAGATTGTTTAATCACCTTGGAATGAGGCTTCCTGAGGAAAATGATATGGATATGAAATGCCCGTAGTCTATGTTCTCTTCTGTGTGTGCATTGTTTACTCACATATAGGAAACACAGGCACACATACATGCAAGTGTACACAAAGACACACATCTATGTGTGTGCATGTATTTATATTATAGTCACAGACAAATGAATGGCATTTCTAAGCAATGCTTCTCATAGAAACAGAGTAGTTTCTGTGAAGCTCCACCTCCACTTTCAATCAGTAAGTCTTGACTCTTCTCTGACGCAAGGTCTCAAACTGCTGGGATTGTTTCCAATCTCCACCATGATACATATACATCTTCCAAAGGTAAGAAAACAGATAAATTATCCATAGTAAAACCTTTAGGTTTACCGTTCTTTTTTTTAATTTAGAAGATCAAAACTTCCTATTTTCACCCAATTCAAAATATATGAGAGAAATACTAAAGCAAGGGTTGTGAGCAGTGGCCTCATCACCTCACTGAGAGTGCAAAGTCTTCCCAATCCATTGCAGGTACACTTATTGTGGGCCGAGCCCTGAATATGCCAGGTTGCTCTCTCATCCATAGCCAGTATCCATGATCAAGCTCTCGGCATGGCCCTGTAGTGCCACACTCTGACGGAGCCCTCCTCCTGTACGTACGTCATCCAGCTGCTTCAAAAATTCACTCACCACACAATGCTCCTCTTACCAGATACTTTTAATGTATAATGAATTCCTCTTTTCTCCAGTGTCAGAGGAGTCACTTTCAAACCCACCCTGCCTCATTTCTTCCATGTCCCCTCCTGCAGCAGACGATAATTAAATATCAGTGGAGCTGCTAAAGCCTAGAGAAAAAACATCAGTATCTTACCCCAACCAATTCCCACCATTTTTACAAGAATGTCTCTGGAAGGGATTAGGACAGTCACAGCAACAGCCCATACTTACTGGGTGTTCCTGCTGCCAGGCATGGTTCCGTCTCCCATGAATCAACAACTCGTGGGACCCCTCTAACAGGCTTAGAGAGCACGTCAGGTACTATAGATGCCCATATTTTCAATGACAAAGTGACTTGTGATGAAGGAGGCACACTATGAATACGGGTACAAGCAGTGATTACTGGCACCTTGCTTCATCTCTTTAGTCAAATGGCCACATTAAAACAGAATTTTGCTTCCTCCTTACAAATAATTTCCTTCTCTATATGTTGGTTGTTCACTCTGTCGGGACCAGGAAAATCTCCCCAAAGTCGGGACAGAGGATAACTTTCTTTTAAATCATCCAAACCCCCTCCTCCTTTTCAAACATATGCAAGCATACACAACCATACACATACATACACAGGTATAAATGCTTATAAAATACTATATACAATACCAGGATTAATTCGTAGGAAATCACAGTGATATATTTATGAGAAAATCTCCACAATTCTATAACACATGAGGGTTTTCTTTTACGAACACAAAGAAAAAGTAGAAAAGGTTTTGTGTAAGGGTCTGTATAAAATCTCTTACAGAAATCCACCTGAGAAAAAAAAGAAAGAAACAGGGCCTTTGTCTGAGAATATTACCACATGACTAAAATTAGGGAGCACTTATGGCCAATCATTCTTATATATAGTGTTAAGTGAGCATTCAAAGGCCAATTTGACCACAGTATAGTATTAGGGACAACGTAATTTAGGTTTCACATATTTTGGGTGAACAATTAATAGAAAAATTGCCATATATCTCCTAAGTTTAAGCAGGTTCCTTAGAAACACTTTCAGTGAATACTTTTAAATTATATTTGTTATGACCTTTAATAGATGTCCTCTTGCATAAGCTTCGCTAGAAAAAGGCCTCCCCCTGAATCTGTTACTTTGAGAAAACCCAATGCAAGCTGTAAAGATGCCACAGTTAATGGCACTATCATTGTTGCTGAAATCACTTCTTAATTAAGATTGGTTCCACTGAAGGACTCTGCCGTGGGAAGTGCTTAAGAAACATGTCCTGAAAACCTTCTCTTTATTAGCTATAAAAGGGACTTTCAGAACCTGCATCTGTGGGAGTTCCTCAGAAGAAGGTGGATTGCAGCAAACGTTCCTAACTTGGTCTTGTGTCGGTCACTACCTCCACAGCTGGCTCCAAAGAGGGACCACTCAGACAGAAGTACACTAAGAAGCTTTATGAAGACAGTGCACCCCAGAATTTGAATAGTGCCCCCATTCATGACATGTGTGAGGTCTGGAGCGTAAATGCTTCAGGAGTACTCCACTGTAACACGTTAGTAGGAACAGGGGAAGGTGACCACACAGTCAAATGACTTACTGGCCCCTGTTCCCTGCCTATCTCTTCGGAGTGTATGCAGGAACAAGGGAAGTACAGGCATGCTCAGTGGGGTGGAGGAGCCAAGTTCTGAGTTTCTCCCTAACGGGAGAGGAAAAAGAGTTGAGCAAATGTCCTCAGGGTGTGCGTGTGCATCCTTTGGATATATGCCCAAGAGTGGTATTGCTGGGTTTTGAGGTAGACTGATTTCCGGTTTTCTGAGAAACTGCCATACTGATTTTCAAAGTGGTTGTACAAGTGTGCATTTCCACCAGCAATGGAGGAATGTTCCCATTACTTCACATCCTCTCCAGCATAAGCTATCATTAGTTTTTTTTTTTTATATTAGCCATTCTGACAAGTATAAGATGGTATCTCAGGGTCATTTTGACTTGTATTTCCTTGATGGCTAAGGATGCTGAGCAATTCCTTAGTGTTTTTGGCAATTTGAAATTCTTCTCTTGAGAATTCTCTGTTTAGATCTGTATCCCATTTTTTAATTGGATTATTTGGTATTTCGATGTCAAGTTTCTTGAGTACTTTACATATTTTGGAGATCTCTGCCCAATGTGGGGTTGGTGAAGATCTTTTCCCATTCAGTTGGCTTGATGACTACCTTGATTGTCATCGTAGAAACTGCATCCAGAAACTGATGAAAGTAGATGCAGAGATCCACAGTTATCAGGGGGCCGAGATCCCAGAGTCCAGTCGAAGAGAGGATGAAGCAATAATATGAGCAAAAGGGTCAAGACCATGATAAGGATCCCCACAGTAACAGCTGACCTGAACTAGTGGGAGCTCACTGATTCTGAACCGACATTGGGGAAACGTGCATAGACCCAAATTAGGTCCTCTGAAAGTGGGTGACAGTTTTGTGGCTGGGGCAGTCTCTGGGACCACTGGCAGTGGGACCAGGATTTATCCCTAGTACATGAACTGGCTTTCGGTGGCCCATTCTCTTGGGCTGGATACCTTGTTCATCCTAGATATGGTGGGGAGGGCCTTGATCTTGCCTCAAAGGGATGTGCCAGACTTTGTTGACTCCCAGGGGAAGCCTTACCCTCTCTCAGGAGTGGATGTGGGGATGGGGTAAGTGGAAGGTGTGGGGAACAGGAGGAGAAAAGAGAGAGGGAACTGGAATTGGTATATAAAATGAGAAAGAGTGTTTTTAAAAATAATAAAAGTTAGCTGGGCGGTGGTGGCACACGCCTTTAATCCCAGCACTCGGGAGGCAGAGGCAGGGGGATCTCTGTGAGTTCGAGACCAGCCTGGTCTACAGAGCTAGTTCCAGGACAGGCTCCAAA
>NC_022035.1:11786093-11869050 GCF_000317375.1 Microtus ochrogaster | reverse complement strand
GTGAGTTCGAGACCAGCCTGGTCTACAGAGCTAGTTCCAGGACAGGCTCCAAAGCCACAGAGAAACCCTGTCTCGAAAAAACCAAAATAAATAAATAAATAAATAAATAAATAAACAAAAGTTGTTTTTTTTTTTTTAAAAAAAAGATGAAGAAAATAAGACAGAAGCTTTGGTTCTTCATAAAGTGTGTTCATTGTTTACTGACTATTGTGGGAGGGCCTCCCAACTGAAGGAAACACATGGGCAGCCTTGACATTTGCTTACTGGAGAAAATGAGGACATTTTCAAAGCATACATATACTTTCTGTTTATAACTGCAATCAGATTTCGATTGCATGCTAATTCAATTTCCCTTTATCTTGGCAGAACAAGGAAAGAAACTAAAATGATTAGCGGGCCCATTCCCAAGTCACCTATAATGTTACTTCGACTCTCTCCTATGGACAGCAAAGGTTATTCGGAATGAGGAAGGCCACCAGCAGACTCTTCTGGTACCTCTCACTGCAGGGCGGTGATCAGACTCCATCCCAGCAAGAGACAGGCGCCATACTTTGGTGCCTAAAAACCTAAAAATCCACTCATCCCATAAAGACAGTTATTTATTCTGTCCTGCCTGATCATAATAGTTTGATCATGCTTCCACATTTGTGTGTCCTGGGGTCAGCAGCCACACACCAATATCCACATATGCTTTGTGCAGCTCAGGACAAGTAGTTCAGGGTAGCTTCTGTTGAAACTGCTCACCTGTTTCTCATGGTCTCTCATTTTCCTCCAGACTGACCTGGGCTACTTTCCAGATAGGGCTCCAAGGCAGCAGGGAGAGACAAGCAAGGTCTCTTAAAGGCCAAGTCTGGAACTGACACTAGCACACCCAATACACCCTATTGGGCCAAGTAAGTCCCATCACAGCACGGACTGAAGGGTCGGATGGGCAGATTGCAATCTTATGGGAGGAGCAGCAAAGACCTATGGAATTCTTGCAAGTAACCAAAGAAATTGAAGATTCTGATTTAAAAGACATGCCAGTTCGTTATCTCGACACTTGAAAGTGTGCAATCAGTGGTTCGTTACGAGAACTTAACACAGCTATGAAGAGGAAGGCAATTAAATCCAGCGATTTAACATACCCCAGGTTACCAAGCTTTAATGGAATCGTTCTTTGTGGTCAGGAAAGCACCAACTTGCAAAATTTTACTGACAACATGTCATCACCAAATTTCTGATGATTCCATCAGGTGTTTATTAAATGGTATGATGATCTCTGTATGCTTTTCTTCCCTCTATATTGGAACTATTGACGATGGTGATGATATATTTGTTTTCTATGTGTAGTCTCCAGACATAGTGCTTTAAATGTTAGTATCACTTAGCTGGCACTCGCAGTAACGTAGACAGTTGAGGACGAGGGTAGGGTAAGGTTTAGAGGGTTAAGTAACTTGGCCAGCTGTGTATAGAGAGAGAACACCAAGAAGAGACTCCGGAGTACACTACAAACATGATACAATCCTGGCGCTCCAGACCTTTACTTATCAGTGTTAAGCATCCTTATCAGAAAATTTAAAACATTATTGAGCAATATTAGCAATTCACAGGGCAATCAAAACAGAAGAAGAAGGGGAAGAAGGAGGAGGAGGAGGAAGAGAAGGAGGAGGAGGAGGAAAAGGAGGAGGAGGGGAAGAAAAAGAAGGAGGAGGAGGAGAAGGAAGAGGAAGAGGAAGAAGAAGAGAAAGAGAAGAAGAAGAAGAAGAAGAAGAAGAAGAAGAAGAAGAAGAAGAAGAAGAAGAAGAAGAAGAAGAAGAAGACCCAGTCCAGATTAAGAGGCAGGTATCAAATCTGGGATTCAAACATACAAGTGGGAACACCAAGCTCTGCAGGGCTTCCTTTAAACCCCCATGTTACAGAGAAGAGTCTGGAAGTGGTCAGTATCCTCTGATTGAATTCATCTGGTCAACATAAGGTATAAGGCTTTGTCTGTGGTGTCTTGAAGAATGTGGGGTTGGGGTAAATATGTCTCACCTCCTGTCCCTTCCCTTACAGTGGGTCTTTTCTCTTTGCATCCAATTAGCACTGACAAATTCTAACACTCACACCATAGCGTGAACATTTCTGTAGCATATTTTGGAATTTTTATAGTGTTTAAAAGCTCAGACTTTGTAACCTCTCTTAAAAACCTCAGGCAACTTGGCATCTTCCACAGGAATAAGTTCTACATTTCCTCAAGCAACGTGCAAGAAACACAACCCACTTGAGAGGAATTTGGAGAGATCTGTGTCTTAAAGCTAGCAGGAAAGTGGCCAGATTGAAAACAGGACCGCTGAAAATCAAGTAAGTCACACTAAAAAGATCTTAATTTTCTTTCACAGGCTTTTAGAAGGTCCAAAGACTGCCTGCCCTCTACTGTTCCAACCCTTTGCTTCAAGTGCCCCATGACTTAAGTGAGACAGATCAGAAGGTGACCACCTTCTTTAAGGATATTTAGTCGGAAGTTCAGGATTGTTCGATAAAAGTCACTGAAAATGATAAATTTTCTGTAAGATCTCATGTTCTTCCTCATCATGAATAAGCCTGTTGGGCAGTTCCGTTGTTTGATGGCCACTTGACTGCCAGCTGTCAGGTACTTTCCATACCTCTAACCTCAATAGTGCTGGGTAGAGAAGAGAGTGAGCAATCAAGGGGGGAACAGAGGTGACAGCCAACTACAGAGCTGTGGCTGTGTTTCCCATTGTTCCAGAGCCTCCTGGATTGTGGTTGCGCTTGCCCCGATGCTCCAGGAGATCCACAGGAGCAGGGCAGCCACAGCTTCAGCCCCGCCACATTCAGGGGACAAGGGAGTTATTCAACTCCCATTCAGACGCAACAGAAGTTCCTTGAACTCCTGTCATGACAAGTGAGGCTGTTTTAAAAGCTAGACATGGCACGGTGGAGGACATCCGTGACTGTTCGTACATAGAAAGTAGAAAGTTGTTGACATTCGTATTACCACAATGCTCACCAACATGTGGCAGTTGGCAAACCATGACTCACCAGTCCGTTCTGAGACAATAAGGAAGTGACCACAAGGTCATCATTGGTAACATAGAAAGCTCAAGGTCATCTTGGGCTACATAAGACTCTATCTAGAAAAATAAAATAAAATAAAATTAAGCATAGTGGTTCATATCTGTAATCCTAGAACTGGGAAGGCTAAAGTAGGTGGACCCCCGGAAGTTCAAGGTTAGTTTGGGCTAGCTGGGGCTACAGTGAGACCCTATCTCTTAAAAACTAGACACATATGCAAACACACACCCTCATAGCTTCTCGCGAAGACTGAACTGACAACAGAGAAATGGAACCTATCAACACAAACACACATGTTGATCCACACACATGGAGCACTGCAGTTGCCATGGCTACCTCTCCAACTGCATCTTCGCTTCAGGAGACTGATTATGTCATTTAAGCTTCAGGTGACCCTCCTAAGAACCCTGCAGTATGTCCCTTAAGTTCCCACTGTGACTGGGAGGAGAACCTAGCCCATCCATGACAGTGTCCGTGCAGGGTTTGCTAGCTGCTCTTCCATCCCTGACAGTCCAGAGCAGTCCAGGAGAACCCTTGGCCATTTCCCACTGATGCTGTAGGCCCGACTCCAATAAGGCCACATGAAGAGGGTTTGGCAGCCACTTGTAGTCTTTGCTACAGGTAGAATGAACTACACTGATGACTCAACAAGCTTCCGGACCCAGGAGTACCCAGCAACAATCTGAGAGCAGCTCAAGAATGAAAGACAAGCAGAGAGGTAAGAAGAGCCACAGAGAGCCGTGGCTGTCGAGTGGGGGTTGTAAAGAGGCAAAGCTCTTGAAGAGTGTCAGGTCCTGGCCACCCAGAGAGTTCCAGAAAGCCTTTGGCTGCCCTGACTAGCTGCTCACTGTCATTGCTGGACCCCTGGCAGAGCGCTCACACTACAGAGTAAGGTTGAGGATCCTAAGAACCCAGGGCCACAGCTGCAGACTCTGGGTCTCACTTTGCCTATTTATCTTTGCAGAACAAATAAACCCTTAGTTTATAGGAGGTATAACGAAGACAAAAGCATGGTTGTGGGGTGATGGCAACCCCCAGCTGTAAGCCGAGTCCAGCCAACACCAACTAGCCCACAACGTGGAATGCCTCCTTTTACAGGCAGATTGAAGCCGCTTATCAAATTCGAATCGAAGTTAGAGCAAAGGGGCAGAGATCCAGAGCAGTGAGCTAGGCTGCTTCAGCAGCTTGGCTTCACATTTCCTCAATTCAAACTGGACCTTGGGAAAAATGCAAATTGCTGGAGCTTCCATGCCCTTGGCTTAGCCTGAGAAGAGTCAAAGAGCAGCTGTTAGCAGTGAGAACGCCAAGGAAGCACCTGCTGACATTCCACTAGCCAGCACCTTTGCTTCCTGCTGCTTGGTCTGCCTGTGAACCACCTTCTTTGCCTAATGAAATGCTCTTTATTGTCTAGGAATTGCTTCCTCAATAGAGTACTCCCAGGCTACCCAATTAAAGGGAATTAATTACTTTTGCCCAGGGACTCAACAAAGGTTATTTGCATTCCTAGTATTGCTGTGCTCTTCAAAAATGTGGCAGTTGGCAAACCATGACTCACCAGGGCAGTCCGAGACATATAAAAAAGTGAGTGTGAGCAACAGGAGCCAGTAAGCCTTTGACAATTAAAAAAAAGAAAGAAAAAAAAAAAACCACCATCACCACCACCAACAACAACAACAAAAACAGCTCAGTGTTTTTACTTGAGTAACTCATTTTCACTCTTTTTAGATAATCATCCCGTGATAAATTTTTCAGCGTTGTTCCTTACCAGGAGAAAGAAACAATATTATTACATCCATTCCAGCCTAGCCAGCACGGTGGCAAATTTACGTTTCTCTTGCCTCCCGCTCATTTCAGGTCCCCTGTTTTTCTTACCAGTGCTGGCACCCTAGTGTTCTAAACTACTTAAGTTCAAGAGACATGGGCAGGAATCCCGTTTAGAGTCTACCATCTTAAATGTATACAAAGCATAACTTTTTGTGTAGTCCTGGCTACTTTTATTGCAGGTCAGAGCCTCATAAAAGACAAAACCAGACATTCTACCGTTGTGACTCATCCTATCTGGCTGTCACGAAGATGTGTCCATATAAAACCAAAAGTCTACCTTAACATCTGCGTGACCTTATCGCAATGAAACATAATATCACTTTCGCATCAGACACAGCAAGAACTTCTTGCGGCTGCGGCTGCGGCTGCGGCTTAGAGCACCCCAGCCCAGTGTTCTCTGCCCCACTGGCCACTGTTCAGATAAGAAGCTTCGCAATAAACTCCCTGAAACTCCTTTTCATAGTTTTGTTTAGGGTAGTCAGAGTGTTACTATGCTAAACACAAGCTCAGACTCTCCCCGTTTGAGTCAGTGCTTCAGTGACAAAGTATGCCTACAGTAGTAGCCTTGAGTCACTGAGCAGACAGACCTCTGCCGGGCCCCACCGGCTGGCTTCAGGCCAAACACGCTCCACCCTTAAGCCTTGGCCAAACTCCGACAAACCCCATTCTCAGCAGACTAGGGGAGATGAGAGAAATTGTAGTTGGTAAACCAGCCCTGTTACTGTGGGGACCAAGGGAAAGCAGGCAGAGCTAGGACACTGTGATCACAGATACCTTTTTATCTCTCTAGGCAATTACTGAAACAGGAAGGTAGGTAGGTGGATGTGAAACTCGGAAAATAAAAACCAGATCAGACTGGAACTGTTTTATAGGAGAGCTGAAGGCTGGAGTTGGGTAGTTGAAAAAATGTTTCAACTTCTAATACTGGCCTTGAGTGCAGATTTATTCCAAGACCCATGATACTGTTTTTCTTTAAAATCTTGCAAATGCTCTTTTTCAACCTATTTTGAATTTGATTGGTCTTATTTATTTCTCCGTTTCTGTGGGGGTTTTTTTTTGAGGGTTCCTTAATCACAACCCATATAACTTTTCTGAACATTTCACCATCTTATAAAAATGAGTTTCCTATATGCCCTGAACATTAATGACCTAATAAAGAGACTTTTACGAAATCACAATATCGCTGAGCGGAGGAGGTATACACCTTTAGTCCCAGCACACAGTGGGGGGGGGGGGAAGAGGGGATCTCTGAGTTTGAGGCCAGCCTGGTCTACAGTGTGAGTTCCAGGACAGCCAGGGTTACAGAAAGAAACCCTGTCTTAAAAGAAAAAAAAAAATGGCAGTATATGCTAAACCAAAACCAAACTTTCTGAGCACAGCAAACTGGAACCCAAGGCTGACTCTCGCAGGGCATTTGTAATCAAGAAGAGCAAAGGTGGTTACCAGAGAGGTGCAAGGATACAATTAGATTGTCCTATTTTATTACGGTTGATCTACATTGCAATATATAAAACCGCTTTACCATTTTCTTCCTCAGTGGCCATTAAGATAAAGGAAATAAGAATTTCAAAGTTTGAATGATTAGTGATTGCTAAGACTCACCCCGAACTTCCCCGTGTTAGAAATCCAGTGTGCTAACCTATATAGGCTCCTCCGGAGGCTGCAATAGGTCATTTGCTTGTCTTTATTTGTTTTTGCTCTATCACTCTTTATATGAGCATAAACCTATGTCTTTTCTGTTTATTGCTATGCAATAAACATCCTGCACCGGCCCTAGATACTATTTTTAAAGACCGCTTTTAAGAAACAAGTCTTGTTTGAGGGACATGATGATTAAAGGCACCAAGTATTCCTTCCCTTTTCATTTCCTTGGTTTCTCCATACACTAAGGAACCTAAAACTTCTCATGTGAGCTCATCTGCCCCGTGGAAGAGCTTCCTTTGGAAGCCACAGATGTACGAAACAGTTACACTGTGTACATGTGCGTATGTGTTCCACAGGCACATTTGTGGCCTACGTGGTTTTTAAAGCGGCATGGAACTTGGTAGACTGTTAACATAACTTTTCATATCCAGGGATTTAGAACCTTAGAAACAATCTCTGTCAACAACTGAGCTTTCTCACACGTGAAAATTGAGATCCAAGGTGGTCACCATAACAAAAAAAAAAATAGTGGACTTACTATAGCCTCGTGTGATTAGAAAAGATGCTGATAAAGATACAGGAGAAAGTCTGGGTACGCTGGTGCTCTCTCCAGACATAGACATTGGGCATTACTGACCTTTCCTAATTTCTAAGTACACTGTGTGGTTCGGTTTGTACAAAGAACTTGTATTCAAATTATCAGGCAGCCAAGTGCTCTTTGAATTCTCAGAGAATGAACATAAGGGGTAGCACTAAGAAAGCCCTACTTAGAACGCTTTTCCACACAGTGCTGGCCCCTCATATTAATTCCATTCTCAGTATTTCCCTAGCAAGTTCAAGAGACAGTTCTCCATTTTGGTGTTTCTCACTGCCTTTTATTTATTTATTTATTTATTTATTTATTTATTTATTTATTTATTTATTTTGGTTTTTCGAGACAGGGTTTCTCTGTGGCTTTGGAGCCTGTCCTGGAACTAGCTCTGTAGATCAGGCTGGTCTCGAACTCACAGAGAACCGCCTGCCTCTGCCTCCCGAGTGCTGGGATTAAAGGCGTGCGCCACCACCGCCCGGCTCTCTCACTGCCTTTTTAAACTAGAGTTTTTTTGTAAGCAGGAGGGAAATTAATAACTTCCTCAGCATAAGGAGCGCCCTGATATTTTCATCTGTTCTGGCTGGCCTTCTATGACTACGCCTGTGAAACGTGGAGCGTCTGCCATTGCAAAATATATTTCCTACCCACAGAGTGTGGAGATTTCTACCACATGTGAAGTTCAGAAGGTAGAGACCTTCCAGCGCTCACCAGGATCCCTGTAGATCCTGATGCTATGTCTGACTTCCCAAAGCAGAGAGCCCAACACAGGCCACCTACTGCTCAGGATCTCATTGAAGAGGAACAAAGGAGCATTACTCCCAGCTCCCAATACAAACTGAAAAGTTGGAAAAATTCTAGAAGATATGATGAAGAATGCTATTCGAGTTTCTTTGCCTGTAAAACTCTCCCAGAAATTCCTTTTCATAAGCCTTTCACATTTTGTAGACTTTTATCTGTCAGCTAACACTAATGGGTGTACATCAAACACTGACTTAAGCCCACACCCTGAAAACCAGTAGGATAGTTGGTAATTTTATTTGTATAGAAATCACTTCTTCAAACATAATTTCTTTTTTTTTTCCTTGCCTTTTTTATTTTTGTTTTTCTTCCCAAGACACGGGGTTTCTTTGTGTAGCCCTTGCTCTCCTGGCTCTGTAGACCAGGCTGGCCTCAAACTCACAGAAATCTTCCTGCCTCTGCCTCCCTTGGGAGATGGACATCTTAGTACTCCAGTAGGTAATCATTTCCCTATGCTTGTATCTAGATGTATAAATGGAAAAGAAGAGCTGAGGAGCAAAGTGTATTCATGGCTCTCTGTTTCCTGACCGTGGATTTGCTCTGACCAACTCCATCATGCTCCGAATACCTTGACTCCCCACCATGATGTGCTGAACTCTTGACCTATGAGCCAGAATAAACCCTTTCTGCTATATTATTTTTGTGGCAGCATTTTACCATAGCAACAGAAAGAGAAACAAAAGCTTAGCTAGGGGCACTTTACTTTCTTCTGTGGTTTCTGAGTCAGAGCGTCTACCTTTAAAGACAATCTCCCTTTACTCCAATTGGTGTCGATGGCATTTGAGGAAAATGTGTTTCCAGTGCTCTGTGAACAAAAACTCCTGGAAACAAGCTGTGTCTGCAGAATGCCACACTATGGAAAGATACGAATGTTGAAGTCCCCTACCCCAACCTAAAGGCCCGAAACCTTGCCCTATCTTGGGCTAGTTCTAGCCCTCTGGAACAGCCATTCCCAGCCCATCTGAATCTGAACTAACATCTAATCGACAGAAATCTTTTTGGAATCTGTTAACTTAGCAGATGACTAGCTTCTACCTACTCAAAAAGCTAAGCATGCCATCAGACAGCATCTTACAATCTCGGGTCTACAGAAACCGCTCAACATCAGGTCATCAGACAGTATCCTGAATCTCCAGCCTACAGAAACCTCCCAACATGATGTCATCTTTGGCCTAAAGAAAACCTCCCTCATCTTGATATGACTGCATCTCTGGCATATTTTAAACTTGCCTTGATTTATGACTGTCTCCATACTGTAAAGTTATAAAATATCATGAAAGTGTTTCCACATTGGAACATGGAATATGCAGTAACTTAAATCTGTATTCCTGAGCCATGGTCACTCAATATAGCTCCAGAATAATATCTCTCTCTCTCTCTCTCTAATCTCTATCTCTCTTCCCTTCTTCCTCCCTTCCTTTCTTTCTGGTGACAGTTATAAGTTTTTTGTCAACATTTTTTCCATACCAAGAAAGGATTCATGCAGAGAAGCTAACTAGACTTGAGGGACAAAAGATTCCAATATATTTGCTTTTTTTTCTTTTCTTTATTTTCTTTTTTTACATTTTTTTTTCCTTTTTTTAAAAATTTATTTATTTATTAAAGATTTCTGCCTCCTCCCTGCCACCGCCTCCCATTCACTCAACTAAGGGGCTACCTATGAGGAAAGGCTCATTCTCATTTCCAATGCAATAATCTCTGTGGTTCTGAATCTTTTCCAGCTCCAGTCACTTGGACTTACTATCCACTTCTGGATAATAATTAAAGCTTTTTAAACAAATCTGAGTGCAGGGAGGGACTTTTGTTGCTGTTGTTAGTGGCCTTCCGTATATAAGATGTATCTCTTTTTTTTTTAAAGTTAACGAAACAAAGAATTTCAAGAAAAGCATGTAAGATGTTAAGATAGATTTTAAAAAATGAGGTTTACAAAATACAGTAAAATCAAAGCCCGGCAGCAATTCTAGGCAGTCCCTGGAGTCCCTGGAGTCTTTCTCTTTGGTATCTTTTTAAGAATAAAAGTTGATTTTCCTGGACAAAGTGGCACCAAGGGAAAACAGCTGGTGACGGGCCACGATTGAACATGACAATGAGGCCGTTTCTACCTCTCAGAGCCATTGTTTATTTTTGCAGTCAGACACAGAGTTTTACTTACACACAGAAAAAGGGATGCAAGAGGCAGGGACAGGGTCCAGCTGAGTGTTTCAGAGGACAGGGCGTAAACATAAAAGTCAAATTCTCATCTAAAATATTGTTAAACCAAAAGTCTGTGTAGACAAACCAGCTTCCACATCCCAGCAACAGCTCACTCCCCTTAAACAAAACAAAATATAGCAAAACAGCAATCAGGAAACCCAGAGGGCCCATGATAGTAGTGTGCAACTATTAATCAACCCAAGGGCGAGTATATGGAGAAATCTCTCCTTTTATCAACCAAAACTCTTACAATAGAGTCACCCACCTAGGTCACTGAAAGGTAAAGACTGCCCTCTTTATTTCTTTTTACAGGAGATGCTAATGGGAAATAAATAGCATTTTCCATCTGCCTGGGGAAAATTCCTTTTGGAGTCAACAATGAAATGCAGGGGCCTTGAAAGGGAAAAATACACACTTCTTAAGCTACAAGTCAAGTTGACTTCTATTTAAATGTCTCTGTATTTCCATTTCCAAACTGCCTTTGTTTGGAAAGTACATCCAAATTATGGCTTTTCTTGTGCAACCTAAGAAGATCTGACAGGGAGGGGAGAAGTCTTATAATCTTTCTTTCTGTTAAGTGTGTTTGAAATCAACTTCTAAATAAAACAATTCTTAACTGTGTTTCTCTTGAGATTACGGCTTAAAGGGTAAAATTGACTCCAGGAATCTTCAAAGGGTTTTGCATTGGGGAACCTTTTATCCAATCCATTAAAAAATAGCTTAGGAAGGTAGATCAGGGACGTGGTTGGCAGTCAAATGGAACGCTTAGGAAGGTAGATCAGGGACGTGGTTGACAGTCAAATGGAACGCTTAGGAAGGTAGATCAGGGACGTGGTTGGCAGTCAAATGGAACGCTTAGGAAGGTAGATCAGGGACGTGGTTGACAGTCAAATGGAACACTTTTTGGGTGTCTTAGTCATCACTGAGAGAGGACCCTCTCAGCATCAATGGGAGCAAGAGCTTCATAAAATAGGACTTACTGATGTTATTTCATTTTCTTTAAACTTGTGAAATTTTTGTTCTTCAGGTGGGATGGGAATGAGAAGCTTACGGGAGACAGCTAAGGCACTCGGTTGAAAAGTTATCCTTTTAAAGTAAAGGGTGAATGGAGGGGGATAGCTACGCCGTATTTCAAGAGAATATTTATTATAACCCAGACTGCAGGAAGGTGCTTTGAGATATGTGCATTTTTTAACCCATTGCAAGTAGAAATAATTCTTAGTTTTGGACTTTTCCTCTAAGAATTATTGTCTCAAAGATAGCCTTTTTTAAAAAAAATAGAATACTTTTTTAAAAAAATAATCTTTTGGTTCACAGCAAAGATGAGCGGAAGCTCAGTTTCCTACTGGTCTTTGTCTCCACATGTCCAGCCCATCCCTCATTATCAACCTTGTGCTCCAGCGACGGCCGTTTATGAGACACACGGACACTATCGCCAGAGTTCAGAATCCACATTGGAGTTCCTTTCTGGTATTTTATATCCTGTGGGGTTTGACAAAAAGTCATTATCCTCTGATTTGCCTATTCACCCCTCCCTACCTTCAAGGAATTCACATTTTTACAGAATAGCTTTCAAATCAGTATTTCTAAGCAAAAATACCCTCCCCCCCCCATTTGAGATACATGCCTGAAGTAGCTCTTCCATTGAAACTCAGTGAGTTCAGTATTCATGACAGGAGACTACACAGCCCATCAAATGTTTTCTAAGAGGGAAGCATGGGTAACCAGAAAACACGTTAAGAGAATATATACCAAACAGGAAGAGACAAGCGTGTATTTTATGTTTCCTGTTCTGGACTTCCCTTCTGAGTGCTGATTTTAATCAGACAGGACCAGGAAACTGTTTTCTAGGTTCAAATATCTATTTGTCAACTGCTTCCTACCCTCATACTTTATATTTGCAAAAATTTTAACAATCCAATTTTTAAATGGGCACAAAATAGAAATTCCCTTTTAGAAGATGAACCGGCAACTGTAAGGTAGCAAGAGAAGAAAGTTCTCAACTTTTCACTCTTCACAACTTCCTTCCCTATTTGATAAAAGATCACTAGCTTAAATTTCCTTCCCTATTTGATAAAAGATCACTAGCTTAAATTTACTTCAAAGTAAACAGGCGCAGTTCTTAGGAACAAGACCTTTAAGGTCGAATGTTACAATAGAATGTGACGTCAGTGTTCTTTTGAGTCATAGTCTGATCCCCACCCCTTTCTCCCAGGCGACCTGAGAGATTCCCCATAATCTCAGAGCTCCTCGGGTAGCACTGTTAGCCTGGACACCAGGAACAGTCAGGAGGGTGTTCCCCAGCACCTGCCAACAACCGCTGTTTGCAGCTGGCGGCCAAACATTTTTGAGAACGTTTTTCTCACGAAGGATACAGTCTTTTGGCATTCGGGCCATCAGCGAAACACACACACACACACACACACACACACACACACACACACACACACTTCCCCCAAAGTCATCAACTTCACAAGTTATCAGCAGGCGCGGGTGTGAAGGAAGTGTCACTCGTCAGCAGACACTTTTAGAGAGCCTGGGGCAGCCAGGCTGCAGGGAGGAGGTCTGGGCTGTCAAAGGCACAGCACCGAACCACATCGGCTCTCCAGAGCGCAGCTTCCCTAGACAGGAAGCAGTGTCAGTCACCGTCGCCCAGACCTCACCCTGGGCTCTGGGGAAAGGCGTGGCTGAAAGGTTTTCCGGAAAGTTTCAGGAGCGGTGACAACGGGCCGCAGGGTCCCGCCCCAAGGCGACAGTCCCTCAAAGGTCCCGGGGTCGGCGGGATGGTCCTCTCCCCGCACCTACCGGGATCTGGACCGGGAACACGGGGCAGCTCCCGCGCTCAGGTGAGGCGATCTCGCCCACCACCAGCGCCACTCACCTTCTTCATTTTGGTTTCAAGGTCCATGCTGGGCGATGGAGGGGCTCGGTCCAGCGTCCGCGATCTCCGCTGCGGAGACTCGGACGCCGACGCCGCAGCTACACACACCGCGCCCTCGAACTTCCGCAGCCCGATTCGGCTGCGGCTGGGACCTGGAACAAAGAGGCCCTGGCAGCCAATGGCAGCGGGGCAGCGCCAGGAAGCCGCCAATCAGCGCGCGCCGCACGCACCTTAGCGGCCGGAGCAAGGTGAGAGGCGGGGCAGCGAGGGGGCGGGGCCCCGCGGAGTGGCCCGGTGTGAGGGGGACTCAGTTTCCCCAAAGCCTAGCGACCGGACAGGGTAGTAGGCTTGCGTCCAGCTGAAGATCAGGCTCAGACCTTTCTATTTCGGTGGGTTGTACTTGTATGTCGCCGGGACTTTTGATTCAGGCCAAGAGGAGTCATTCCCCCAACACCAACTTCTTCGTTGATGTTTAGGGCGAAGAGGAGCCACGGAGCTCCTTTGGCATACCAGGACATACCAGGAGCCTGATAGTCAAGCCTTGATTTCACTGCTGAATTGTGGAGATGTCCCTTTCTCAAATGTTTTTCTCCGGAGTCCCGAACACTGCCGAAGAATCCTCCCTGACACCCTACATGCCAATGAAGATTGCTACATTGTGAGCAAGTGAGGCTCACACAAACTTCTGCAGAAGTGAGTGGTATATTTGTTTGGGAAACAGAAGCTTGCCTTTTGTGCCTACTAAGTGTAATAAGGCGAGGCTGCCCCTGCTTCTCCAGTAGTCAGGTTTCAAACGCCAGTCTCACAGAAGCCTGAACCACCGGAAGCCAGTCTGTTTCATACCCTCATTCAAAAGCAATCGCAATGAAGATCCTCACCTTGGAGAGACTGGGGTGGGGTGTAGGGATTAATTCACTTCACACATTTTGCTGGGAACCCAAGGCCCCAAAGATGTGTCAAATGTCTTGGCATGTTGGGGACAGAGCTCTGGCTTGAGTCACAGTAACTTCTCCAGGATGTGGACCTGAAGGAAAGAAGCGTTTTGATTTAGGCAAATCAACGTTTTCTTTAATTTTTTTTTATTACGTGTCTATGAGTGAGCACATGCAGTTGTGAGTGCAGGCTCACATTGAGTCCAGAAGGATGGCTGGAATGTTATGGGGTTGGATTTACCGGCAGCTGGGAGCCTCCTGAATTGGGCTCTGGTATCTGGAATCAGGTCCTTTGCAAGAGCAGCAGGAGCCCTTAATACCTGAACCATCTCTCCAGCCCCGAGCAGTTTTCTTCAGTTCCTACTCAGAAAGTGTCAATGGCTAGGTGTCAGATAGTGGCCTAATCTGGCATCTACATTATGCATGTATATGTGTCTCTCTAAATATACATTCAATATTAAATATAAAATCTCCATACAGTGCACGTACTTGAACCCTGGTGTCATTTCATTTTGCCTCTGGAAACTTGGCAAACAGACCACTTCAAAATTCACTTTAGCTAACACTTTCTACACTTTTACTTGATAACTTGTTAACAGTGCTTAGCAGAGCCCTGAGTTATCAGAAGAATGTTTTCCATATCTGATTAACCAAATGACCAAAATAGATTGTGATCATTTTTTTTTCCTTTTTATTCAACTGAAGTAAAGCATTCTAAGTCATTTCCCCAAGCAATGGGGCAGATGTGGGCCTGCAGAGTCTGCCCCTTTAAGTGCTGATGCACTCTGACAGGTCTACCAATGACAGTGTTTGCTTTCCCAGAAAGCCTAACCAATAGAAGATATCCAGTAAATCAGCTTAGAATAAGGCATTAAGCAAATTCTGTGACATAAACTGGAGGCCCTTTTTATGTGAAATAGCAGAGATGACACCAAGAAAAATAATATGGAGGTGTCAGTTGTTTTGGTTTTTTTCTTCAACCATCAAATTTTGTCTTTCCCCTCTCCCTTGTAAGCCCTCACAGTATCACGTGGTGTGAGTAGCATTGGCAAAGATGGTGTTGGGATTCAATGGTTTCTAACTGGATTCACCATCATGCCAACTTTGGATTCTTGCGAATCATTAGTACATAATTTATAGAAAATAAAATGAGGTAGATCGATGTTAGGAGAGTTGAACTGAAGTCTGCAATCAGTCCTTTAAGCGTTAAACAGCAGAGATGCCAAGGAGCTAGAACTGGCATGTTTGATGATTGGATACAGGTGGTGGCAGAGCACAGACAGGATTTCCTAGCGTGATCGTCTCTGCAGAAGATCGAGGGGGAAGAGAAGAATACATAAGACAGGGAAGGGTTTTATGTACCCGTGGATTTGTCACTGCAGAGATGGACTCGTAAAGGTATGGAAATTGGGATGTTGAAGTCAAGCATCGAAATATAAAGTTTAGGATTAAAGGCTCTGCTTGAATAGTGACATAGGTAAGCTAGCATCCTACCTGGGTTAATTAAAAGTTATGGTGACAACAACAGCTTGGATGAAGAGTAAAGTAGAAGCTATGGAAGACAACTAATAAGTTAGACTGGACAGGACCAGCACAGAAAGGAGATGGAAAGCTAGGCAAGGAGTGCACAGAAAGTGAAGGAGTCAAAAATCTATACAAGCAAAAAAGTCAATTCAGGGAGGGTTAGGTAACAACGTGAATAATAAGGGTCAAGTGTGAAGTGCACTTCACAAAACTCGCTGATAATTTTGGGGGAGTGTGTGGTGAATTGTGGGGCAGGTGTTATTTAATTGTAGTTCCCTTTGTGCCTACTGAAGTACTGTGGTTAATGTTTGACTTGGCTCTACTACCGAACCCATGGAAAATCAGCCAAACCCATGACCTTCTCAGGCAGAAAAGAAATCAATCAAATAGAGAAGTGAGTATACTGGGATTTGAAAGTCTATCCTTAGAAAAATAAGCAAATAGCCTAGATTTTACACACACACACACACACACACACACACACACACACACACACACACATTCTTCATATAATCTAAATGTAGTATTTTTCCACTTAAATTTAGTGGGTTATCTCATTACAATCTCTGATGAGGGAAGTGGATGAACCGTTCTTGTAACCTTTATGCTGTTATGGGAGGGTTACACTGAGCAATTTAAGCATGCCTGAGATGGTTCCTTTGTTTTTAAGTTGTGTACAGATTAGCAATGTGTTTTACAGACAGGGAGGAGACTTGTAGGAGTAACAAAACTGTGCCAGTTGAGGGAGCACAGCCAAGGTCAGGGGAGAGGGTGGTATGGGTGTTTGCCAAAGCTTCCCAGAGGCGTATTCCTTGGCTGAAGATTAGTGTATTCTAAGAATGTTTTTATTAGTTCTTCGAGACTTTCATATAATATATGTGAACATACTCATGTCCCCTTCTATATATGGTCTTAATTTAGACCCTGCTTTTTGTTTTTTTGTTTTTTTTTTAATTATGGAAGCTTGCTCTTAGCTTAGGCTTGTTCCCAACTGGCTCTTAAATACTTAAATTAACTCATTTATATTAATCTCTGTTCTGCCACATGGCTTGTTACCTCTCTGCAGTACCATACATCCAAGTTCCTCTGTTCAGCTGGCGAATCTCCCGCCTTAGATTCTTTTCCAAAGTTCCTATCTCTGCACACGGAAGTTCTGGCTATCCTCTCTAACCTATGATCATTCAGCTCTTTATTAAACCAATCAGAAGATACCTTGAAAGGTGAGGTAAAACTTGAAAAGTTGTCTGAATTAAATGAGGTGAGATTTCAAGATAATGATGACTACATCTTTCTCCTCATTTGTTACCATGGACTTTGTAAGCCTCCACAGAAAATTTAATCATTGCTTGACACTTGCCACAAGAATGCTCCTGTGAGCCTGGTATGGCTGTTATGACTCATTAGCAGCTTGGATAGCATTGCAGGCTGTCCCGTAGGAGACATACCTCAATAGAAAATAGGCACCTGTATATCTCAGAACCAACCACCACGTGGAATGCTTTTTAAACTGCCTAACACTGGCGATTGGCTAGTGAGTAATGGTTGAAGCACACAGTAAATTTAGCCCAGCTATGAAGCTATGGTATTCAGGGGTTTGGGTAACAGTTACATCATAGGAGCAAGGGGAACATGAAATTGTTCCCACAACCATGAAAAAAATACCATGCACAGAAAAGAGAATATAAAATGTCAGTAGTGATTTCTCTTTGGTTGGTGAGTCAATTGTCTTTCTTTCTTCCTTTCAAAACATATCCCATGAAGTATATCATATATTCCTTAATGAAAAAACCGTATCTCGATAATGTATGATCTAAAGCATTTGGAGAAGACAAGGCAGTAGCTTTGGAGAAGACAAGGCAGTAGCAGTGTAATCTTTAATCTATATTAAAACATTTAGAGTATTTATAAATTTACATTTTACCCTCTTCGTAACACTAGCCATACTTCATGTGCTCAGTGAGGAGAGGAAATCCCCCAAACACCACTGTATTTCTCAACACTTCATAGAAACAAAGACTGGGCTCTGTGAAGTTCACAAAAATTTTCTTGACCTTGCCTTACTGCAAGCAAACAAAAAAAATGAGTAATGCATGAAAATGAGCTGCAGTAAATTCTGAAGGCAAAATGCATTAAGTTCATGATAAGAAAAAATAGATCAGGAAAATATTCCTACGGATGATAAGGGCACAGCAAAACAATGAGCTGTTATTTGAATTTAAAACAGCTTTCACAGTTACTGATTCATTTAGCTTGTGGGGATGGAGTGGCCATGAGTGCACAGCATAAGAATGAGGATCATAGGACAACCTGCTGGAGTCAGTGATCTCCTTCCATCTCAGAGTGCCTGAGACAGAACTTTGGTCTTGGGGATTGGCCGTAAGTGTCTTTTCCTGATGAGCCATCTTCCCGGCCAGTGACCTATTATTGTAAACAAGATTAAAAAAAATTAAAACCTCGATATATATATAGGATGATATGAATTATAATTGTAAAATCTTAGGCATAATGTGGTAGAATATTATTTTAAATAGGCAAAGATGTGTTACATTTGTTTATGCTGTGGAATATTACTTTAGCTGAGTAAAGGTATGTTGCATTTGTTACTTCTGCCTTTTGTTAGCGATGTAAAGATGTGTTACATTTGTTTAGGCTGATGTTGTTTAACTATGTAAAGATGTGTGCATTTGTTTCACCTTGCTCGGCTAAGGCACCTGATTGGTCTAATAAAGACCCGAACAGTCAATACCCAGACAGGGGAGGAACAGTTCGGGTTGACAGGAAGAGAGAATAGGTAGTAGAAGAAATCTAGGCTCAAGAGGAGGAGAGAATGAGGGAGAAGGAAAGAGGCATGCCTGGGGCCAGAAGCCAGTCAGCTGCCAGCCAGCCGTGAAGAAGCAGTGGAAGTAAGATTCACACACAGAAGGAAAGGACGTTAAAAAGCTCTGAGGCAAAATGTAGATAAAGAGAAATAGGTCAGATTAAGTGTGGAGACCCCAAAATGTGAGCCTCTTCTACAGTATCTGAAGGTCAGACTCGAGTTGGAGCTTAGTTTGCTCTTCCAAAGCTGTTGACAACTGGGACAACACACCCTGACCTAGGGTGTGGCTGCTTGGTGTTTTGGGGACATTAAGATGGACCTGCTCCACCCAGACCACAGGTCAAAGAAATCAAGCATACTTTTGGTTCTTCCTTTGAAATAGGGTTGACTTAGGGAGTAACTGCCTGCTGGATACTCGGTCTAGGGTGTAGTCACTGCCCAACTGTCTAATGCTTTCCTCAGGAAATAATGGCTTCAAGTCTCAAGTATTGGAGCAAGTAACTGTTCTGGTTGTCCTTTGTATTACGTCAAAGCGGTCTTTTGCCTTCTTTTCCACTTTTGTATTGGGGTATAAAAAGTGTATGAAATATAAATGTGGGTGAACTCAGCACTCAGTATTCACTGAGTTACCCTTCTACTGCTATCCTGTGTCTCTGTGTCTCTTTCTTATCTCTGTTCTTCCTACTTAACATTTTTTATAAACCTCATGCTCCTACCCTAGAATGTACGAACCCCTCACAGCTAGGATTTAGGTAGAAGTCACCCCCAATAGGTTACTTCCAACAATTAAGTTATAAGAACTAGAAAAAAAAAAAAAACAAGTCTAAGATAAGGCCTAGCATTCTAATAAATAAGAAGTCTCCGTGTCTTGATTTGGGAGCTGGGTGATGACCCCCAAAAGAAAAAGCCTGGTACAGCATAAAGTGATAGACCTCAGGACAAACTTAATGGTAAATAATACTATGTAAGTGGAGTATACTGTGAGAAGTTTACAAGAATAAAAACATCATGTCTCTAAGAGCTGTGGAAAATAGGCTGAACTCAGAGTACTCAATGTGAGGTGAGTGCTGAACCACCAAGCCATGTCTCAGCCCCTTTTCTATTATTTGGAGACAGGGTCTTGCCCAGGGTGGCCTCCAACTTACTCTGTAGCCCAGAAGAACCTTGAATTTGCTATTCTCCTGTTTCTGCCTCCCAAGAGGCTGGAATTATTGGCGTTACAGGCCTGTACTATCAAGCCCAGGCCAAAGAAGAATATAAAAATAATTTTTTATGAGGCTAGAGTATTATAGTTAAAATAGCAGATCCTGACACAAGACAATGAGGCAGAAAGGAAAGTGTTGGAAATGATCAGAATCCCCAGAGAAGGAAGTTGAACCAAACGGACAAATACCCAAAACATAAATCAAGCAAACTTTACCAAATAATAATAATAATAAGATTTAAAGCTAGATGGAACTAGTACAATAAATAACCAAAAATATCAACCCAGAAAAACCACCACAAAGAAACATCCAAGGCGGATGTATCTTTGAACAGTGGGGAAAATAAATTATTTGAGTGTCGGGATAGTTTGAAAAAAGGCATTTGATTTATAGGAGAATGGAAACTATCATCAGTCTTTCTACAGCAAGCCCCAAGACCAGAGGAAAATAATACGATATTCAAGCAAGATACTGTGAACTCAGCATGGTTATGAACTTTCGAGCATAAAGGACACAGATCTGGGTGGTGACTCAGAGGTAGAGGTTTGTGCCTCATAAGCCTGGCGACCTGAGTTCAGTCCGTGCAACTCAGATACAGGTGAAAGGAGATCAACTCTATAAACTTCTATAAATACAGAAGCACTCACGCATGCGCGTGCACACACACACACACACACACACACACACACACACACACCGGTCAAGAGAGAAAGAAAGAAATAAAAATGTTTACTGTCATCCAAGAACTTAGGAAAATTTTTACAAGCATTTCTTCCAAGACTGACAAGAAGAAAAGAGTACACTAACCCCTTGACCTGACAATATAGATGGCCTACACAGCAAGTGGGGATATAGTATATAGAATCATAACAGAGCTCTTAGTATTCATGTTCCTGATAGCATTACCATCAATCTGCTGTTATTTGTACAACCGGTAGATAATGGGATCATCTAATTTTATCACTTACTGCAACTTTAAGAAATGAGATTCTGTGGGTGGTGTTGGCACATACCTTTAATCCCAGCACTCAGGAGCCAGAGGCAGAGGCAGAGGCAGGTAAATATCTGGGTTTTGAATCCAAGGCCAGACTGGTCTACAGAGTGAGTTCCAGGACAGCCAGGGCTATTTTGAAAAGCAAACAAATCAAAACAAAAAAGAAAAGAAATGAAATTTTACTTGTTTCAATCTACATACCTAGAGAGGCCAATTAACAAGAAGAGCTCTGGGGGAACTCATGGATCTCGCTGAGATGGAGAGGGAGAATAGATTTTGCTGGTGGACTGGGGTTGGGTGAGGATGGGAACAGGGGGAATCGGGTGGGGTGGGCTAGAAGGAGAGAGTACTGGAAGAGATGACTGGAACTGGGGGACATTTTAAGGGTGATGTAGAAGCCTAGTGTAATGGAGACTCCCTGGAGTCTACGAGGGTGACCCTATTCAAGATTTCTAGTAATGGAGGACAGAGAGCCTGCACTGGCCCTCTCCTGTAACCAGGCAAGACTCCCAGTGGAGGGGCTAGGGCAGCAACCCAGTCACAAAGCCTGTGATCTACCATCTGTCCTGCCTGCAAATGTGCTGGGATTAACGGCGGCACAGAACTTGTGAGAGTGGCCAACCAATGAGTGGTCCAGCTTGAGGCCCATGCCAGGAGAGATCCCACACTCGTCACTGCCCGATTGCCGGGAACCAGAGGTTGGATAACCCAGAGACCTAGGAAAGAACCAAACATGCCTGGAAAAGAAAATTCTGTGAAATGATTCCTAATGTTATTTTGGTGTATTTGTAGACCAGAACCTAGCACAGTCATCAGAGAGACTTCATTCAGCAACTGATGGGAGCAGATGCAGAGACCCATAGGCAAACAGTGGGTGGAGCTTTCAGAACCTTGCAGAAGAGAGCAAGGAAGAATTGAAGGCACCATAGGGGTCAAGGACACACAAGAAAACACAGAAACAACTAACCAGGGCTCGTAGGGGCTCACAGGGTCTGAACCTACATCGAGGAAGCCTGCATGGGTCTGACCTAGGTTCTCTGAATGCATGCTGTGGCTGTTTAGCTCGCTGCTCTTGTGGGACTGTTAACAGTGGGAACTGTGGCTGTCTCTGGCTCTTTTGCCTGGTTTGGAACCTGTTTCCTCCAACTGGGTTACCTCATCCAGTGGGATGTGCCTACTCTTTCTATAATTTGAAATGCCACATTTGATTGATATCCTGGGGAGGCACACCCTTTTATGAAAGGAAAGAAGTGGCTCTGGGGGAAATGAGAGGGACTGGGAGGAAAGGAAGGAGGGAAAATTGCAGTTGTGACATAGATATGATAGAATAACAAATGAAAAAGAAAAAGAAAGAAATGGGATTCTATGTATGGATTTAAAAAGAAAAAGCAATTAGCATTTGACAGTTAACTATCTAACTTCTCTGGTGTACACTGCTTTTTATTCCCACAAAAGGCTTACAAACAATAACCTATTAGTAAAACATATCCTTAGTGCACAGATTATGAATTTGAAATAAAACGTCTCAGTAAACGAAACGTAGGACTTCTTAAAAAAAAAAAAGACTGAACCCAGCAGAAAATATCCAGGATAAGCTGAGACCATTTCGTAGAAGAGAGCTGTGAAAACCTTCTGGAGTCATTTCAAAAGAAGTCAGAAGTGGGGGCTGGAGAGATGGTTCAGCAGCTAAGAATGCTTGTTCAACAGTCATGAGGAGCAGAGTTTAGATCAGCTAACAAGTCCAGGGTCACCATCACTGCTTACATAGCTCTGAGTCTGAGGAGAGTGGAGGCAGGAGGATTCTCCTGTGGCTTCTAGCTAAGCTGAAAATGGGAGCCTTGTGTTCAAGGATGAAACTCTGCCTCAAAGAAATAGACAGGGGGTAGGGGATAACACAAAAGAGTCTCTTATGGTCTCTGTGTGTGGGCATAGAGCACTTACATATATGTGAAAATATACTCATGCAAACATACACATGGAATATAAATATAAATATACTTAAATACTAAGTCAAAAGCCAACTGGGAGTATCTTCCGTAGGCCAAAAGGGTCAATTTGACCTTTAATAATGGCCTTAATTATAGCAGATTGAAATTCATCAAATGTTTTCCAATCCATGAATCCATTATATATATATGTATATATACATATATAGGTATATACAGGTATATATATTAATAATGCTACTCATATATATTGAACTCTAGAATGCTAGGGAACCCAATAATCATTTAAAAAAAAAAGTCAAGACTGTTAATTCAGGATTTATCCAGCTTTTCTGAAATTTTTAGTATTCTATAAAACTAAATATTAAAGAGTGTGTTGGAAGGTTCTGAACTAATACTGAAGGGACAGAAGATCATTACTCCATAGCACGCAGTAGTGAGCAAGGAGCATCATCACCGACTGCTGCCATCACAAAAGAGATAAGCATGTCATGTGCCAAACGTGCTCTCTAAGGGCTCCCAGAAGAATAACACCCCAATCTGGTCTAGTTTTTCTTTACAGCTTCTACTTGGTAGGAAATAGCTTGGGTACAAGAAAATATTGTCCTGATTAGTGAATGCCAATCCAGTAAAATCTTCACTGTGGAAAACTCTACAGAAAAGATGGTGTTTCAATGGAAAAATTACAAGGGAAAAAAGTAGTCAGAGAGAGAACCTATAGATTAAGAAACTCGTTGGGTGGTGGTGGCACACGCCTTTAATCCCAGCAGTTGGGAGGCAGGGGCAGGTGTATCTTTGTGGGTTTGAGGCCAGTCTGGTCTACAGAACAAGTTCCAGGGGACAGCCAGAGCTAAACGGCGAAAGCCTGTCTTGGAAAAGAAGAAGAAGAAGAGAAGAAACTTAAGACAGCATATCTTAGGGCTTTTATTGCTGTGACGAGACACCATGACCATGACAACTATTATAAAGGGGTGGCTTGCATTTTTCAGAGGCTTAGTTCATTGTCATCACGGTGGAACATGGTGCAGACACACTGGTGCTGGCTATAGTTTGATATGCAGGCAATAGGAAGTGTTCTGTCGCACTGGCTGTGACTTAAGCATAAATGAGACCTCAAGCCCAACTCAAGCACTTCCTCCAAAATGACCACACCTCCTAATAGCGCCACTCCCTTTGGTGGCCATTTTCTTTCAAACATCCGCACAGCATTTCGCTTGTTTGTGATGGACAATACTAAAAATGAGCATCTACCATGTACGAAACTCTAAAAGAAAACACATGCTCGCTATGACACTAAAAAGGGGGGTGAAAACTGTTTCGAAGACAAGAGTTGGATTCCTTTAATATCTGGCAAACTCCTCAGAATGAGACATCCAGAAGAGTTAGTGGAAAGCTTTGTAACCAAAGATAATAACTAGTGCCAACTATGTCCATTCTCTGGTGCACACCTTAGTCCGTGCATACATTTCCCAAAATTCTCTCCTCTACTTTTTCAAAATATATTAGTCTTAGGAGCAAATAAAACTCCTGCAACCAGCTCTAAATCCAAACTATCTGGATGACACAAATTCATTTGATTCATGTGTGACTCAATTTTTCTCTGTTAATTTCACACATCTTTTATCCTAGTACTTGGGAGACAGAGACACGTGGATCTTTGAGTTCAAGGCCATGTTGGTCTACACAGAGAGTACAATGACAGTCCAGTTACATAGAGAAACACTTTCTCACAAAACCAAAAGCCAAATCAAACCCAAACAAACAACACAAACAAACGGTAAAACAAAACTAACCAAACAAAATGTTAAATTTATTTTTGTTGTACTTCTGATTTTGAGGGGGAAGATAACGGATGTGTGTGTGTGCCACTGTGTGCTTCTGGTGGTAAAAGGTCAGTTTACAGAAATCTGTTCTTTCTTTGAAATTGTACTCAGATCATCAGGTTTGGTGGCAAGTAGCTTTACCCAGTGAGCCACTTTTCCATCTCCTAATAAATCTCAAAATGACTCAAATAATATAAGATGGATTGTGGTTGTTTATACTAGGAATGCCAGAACAAATGACTACAAATTGGGTAGCTTAAAGCAACAGAAATGCATTTTCTAACAGTTCTGTAAACTGCAAACACAAACGTTAAAGTTAAAGAATCGAGAAGGGGAGGATGGGGGGAACTTGGGGAAACAGGAGGATTGGGATAAAGGAAGGTTGGATAGGGGAAGCACAATTCTTAGTTAAGGGAGCCACCTTAGGGTTGGCAAGAGACTTGAACCTAGGGTGGCTCCCAGGAGCCCAAGGCAATGTCCCCAGTTAGTTCCTTGGGCAGCTGAGGATAGGAAACCTGAAATGACCCTATCCTATAGCAATACTGACGAATATCTTGCATATCACCATAGAACCTTCATCTGGTGATGGATGGAGATAGAGACAGAGACCCAAACTGGAGCACTGGACTGAGCTCCCAAGGTCCCAATGAGGAGCAGAAGGAGGGAGAAGATGAGCAAAGAAGTCAGAACCACGAGGGGTGCATCCACCCACTGAGACAGTGGGGCTGATCTATTGGGAGCTCACCAAGGCCAGTTGGACTGTGACTGAAAAATCATGGGATAAAACCGGACTCTCTGAACATGGCGAACAATGAGGGCTGATGAGAAGCCAAGGACGATGGCACGGGGTTTTGATCCTACTTAATGTGCTGGCTTTGTGGGAGCCTAGCCAGTTTGGATGTTCACCTTCCTAGACATGGACGGAGGGGGGAGGACCTTGGACTTTCCACAGGGTAGGGAACCCTGACTGCTCTTTGGACTGGAGAGGGAGGGGGAGAGGAGTGGGGGGAGGGGGAGAAAGGTGGGAGGAGGGGGAGGGAAATGGGAGGCTGGGAGGAGGCTAAAACTTTATTTTCCTTTTTTCAATTAAAAAAAAAAGAATCATCTTTTCTCTGAAGATTCCAGGAAGGAATTATCCCTTAGGCTTCCTGGTTTTGGGTATGAGTTGGCAATCTCTGTTATTCTCTGGCATCCCTTCAATTTGTCCCTCCCCCATCACATGGTCATCTTCTCTTTGTGTATTCTTATGGTCAAATCTCTTTCCTCTCTTTATAAAAACACAATTCATTGGCCCACCCACATCTGTGTGATCTCATCCTAACTGAGTAAATCTGAGAAGACTGTTTCCACATAAGGTCACATTCTGAAGTTCTGGATGGTTATGAACTTTGGAGGTTACTATTTTACCTACTGCAAATGAAACTGGCTGCTGTTGGGTACAACAGTAAGCAGGCCAGACAAAATAAAGCTCAATATAAAAAAAAAACCCAGAAATTATCAATTCTTTTTCACATAGTCCTACAGCAAAATCACACCCTGGAAGAATGGGAGCCTCAGACCTCACTTCAGCTCCAATGGAGTTGATTTCTTGGTCTTATATTCTAGATACAATGCATCTTCACTCCAGAAGTTTTATGCATTTACTGGTTTGTTTTTCCTTGTGTGTTGTCCTCTATGATAATTTTCTACCAAGGAATCATTTGAGCTTTCCTTTATGGAAAGCAGTTCATTGGGAGGATGAAATATTTGGGAACTATAGGGAATGATTTTCTTCTTTGGTTAAACTTAAAACCTACAGTAACCATCTGTCATTTTTTATTTCAAGGAAGACTTTAATCATTCTGCCTTGAAACAGTTGACATTTATTATAGAAGGCTATCCTGTGTATAGTAGAAAGTGTAACTGCATCTCAGAAGTCAACTTATTAGACGCCAGTAGCATCATACTCTAGTTACAACAACTAAAATTGTCTTCAGATACTGGCAAGTACCTGCTGGGAAGCAAAATCATTTCCAGTTGAGAGTCATCATTGCTGTACAGGATAGCATAATCTTTTGTCTGGTTTTGTATTATCAGCTGCCTTCAAACAGTAGATTAGAACAACCAAAAGACATCTGTCTTGTTCAAGCTCTGCTGTAAGAAAAGAAAGGAAAGGACACCTTGTCTACTGGCAGTACTTGCTGCCGGTTCTACTGAGCTACTGCTCGAGGGCGCTGCTTGACTGGCAAGCAGTGCTGGAATAACAGTGGCTCTTTCTCCTCCAAGGTTCCTAAGGGTTGCTGGGCTTTTTCACAACATGAAGGCCTTGAAAAAGAAAATATTCAAAAGAAAAGATCCCAAGTAAGTGAAGTGGGATTCATGACACACTAATGATCTGCTCCCCCCACCCCATGTTGTCTCATCCATGGTGTTTATTGTTTGTGATAATCATAAAGATCTGGCCATGCTTAAGGGGAGAAGACAAAAGTCCCCCACCCCGGTTTGATGGATGTCAAAGAGAAAAGAGTATAAGGAATGAGAGAAATGTGATCTTTTGCCTCCTCGACTGTAAATACAGAAGCTCACATTCTTCCTGAATGTCAAACACTGTAACATTTTTGTCCTAAGTTCCTTAAATTTTTGCATCTCAAGTTCTAACACGTAACGTCCAAGTCCCCAGCCTGCGTGTAGATATTCCTCAGGTGTGGTTAATTAGCAGAGGCCCTCAGAACACGATTCGGGATTGGAAGGGCTCTGAAGTAAAAGGGAAAGTCATCTGATGGAGGAGTTACTTTCATTTAATAAAGAAACTGCCTTGGCCCATTTGATAGGCCAGCTCTTAGGTAGGCGGAGTAAACAGAATAGAACGCTGGGAGAAAGAAGCCGAGTCAGTCAGTCGCCATGATTCTCCCACTCCAGACAGACGCAGGTTAAGATCTTTCCTGGTAAGCCAGCTTGGGGTGCAACACAGAATATTAAAAATGGGTTAGATCAATATGTAATAGCTAGCCAATAAGAGGCTGAAACTAATGGGCCAGGCAACGTTTAAAAGAATACAGTTTCTGTGTAATAAGCTAGCTGGCGGCCAGGAGCCGGGCCACTTACTACAGTCATCTGTCCTTCACACACACACACACACACACACACACACACACACACACACACACACAAACACACATGTGCACACACACAGGCATGCACACATACATGCATGCACGAACTCACGTGCGCATACACACACACACACCACACATTCCACTGAGACAATTCTAAAATCTACTTGCAAAAGTGGATACAGTAGTCACTGTTCCGTAGCAGTTCTGAAATCCAGCAAGCACTGTGCTGCTTTCTTAATCAGCACCTCTTCCTGCTCTCTAGATAGTGTCAACCTGATGGGCTGGGTTTTTTTTTAATTGAAATTTTTTTATCATACAATATATTCTGATCATAGTTTCCCCTCCCCCATCTTCTCCCAGATTCTCCCCCATTTCCCCATCCATCCAACTCCAGGCCTTATCTCTCTCTCTTTAAAAAACAAACGGGCAAAAAAATAAAATAGAATAAGATAAGAAATAAAAAGGAAAATAAAACCACAAGAAACACACACATACATACATATACACACAAAACAAAAACCCATAAACACACAAATTCAGACACCATAATAAACAAGCAAAAGTCCAGTAAGACAAAAACAAAAGTTCCCAGACAAAGGAATAGGAGACAAAGTCTGCAGATACACCACTGAGTTCATTTTGTGTTGGTCATTTACTACTGGGTATGGACCCCTGCTTAAGTGTAGTTAATATACCCAGTGAGATTCCATAGGAGAAAACTGAGTCCTTTGCAAGAAGTTGTCTGTTGGCGATAGCTCCTTGGTTAGGGATAGGAAATTATATATACATCCCCTTCTCAGCACTGGGACCAGTCTGCTTTAACTTGTGTATGTCTTGTGTGTGCTGCCACAGTTTCTGTAAGGTCATGTTTGTGTCAGTCCCGTTGTGTGTGGAAAGCAGTTTTTTGGTGTCCTCCATCCCCTCTGGCTCCTGTGATCTTTCATAGTCCTCTTCTGCATAATTCTTGCTTCTGCTCTCTGAGTCATTCTTTTTCTAACAAAAGTACTTGATTTCTCACTGCCTTACTTCCTAACTTCAGAAGTCAGGGGTCAAAGTTCTCTGTGTTTCATCCTTTGCTGCTGCAATTACTTCAGAAACCTTGCAGATCTTGTATAACCAATTCTATTGGAGCCAAGCCACACCCACAAGTCTCTTTCAGATTATCTGTTTCTAGCTTGTGTTTCCAGTGCAAGACTTTCACAGACTAGTGCATTTAATTGTAGCACAATTAATAAAAACCCAGAGACAGATATTGGGGTCCAACCGGAAGGTCAGAAAACCAAAACAACCAGCCACTGGCTCTTACCTCTGCCTATGTCTGAAACAGTGATCCTGCCTCCAGAAATCTCAGAATGAGACTGTGTCTGAGACCTTTCTCCTCCCATTTTATAATCCTCTCTAGTTCTGGGATCAAAGGTGTGCACTACTACTGCCAGTTTCTATGGCAAACTAGTGTGGCTACTGGAATTAAAGGTGTGTGTCTGCCTGGTCTGCAAGATTGACCTGTGGGGCTGTTTTACTCTTTGATCTTCAGGCAAGCTTTATTTATTAAAATATAAATGAAATATCACTACACTTAATACTCTTGGAAACCCTTTCTTTTGGATGCAAATTATCTATAAAGCACACTCTTATGATCCTTGAGACTCCTTCTCCCTGAGTTACATAGTGTTAATATTGGGTTAGATATTGCCTGCTTCTTACTGAAGATATGTAACTAACATCTTGGGTTTAATTTTGTTCTGAAGTCACTTTTTAATTCCTAACTTAAAAGCCATTTGCCATGTGGAAATTTCTAGTATATGAAACAGAAAATCCAAAAATCCAAACACCAACCAAAGAACAACAACAACAAAAAGGCAGGCATTGGTGGTACATGCCCTTGATCCCAGCACCTAGGCAGCAGAGGCAGTTGGATTTCTGTATGAGGCCAGCTTAAGAGTGAGTTCCAGGACAGCCAAGGTTACATAGAGAAACCGCATTTCAAAAATTTACACGGCCTCCCCTCCTCCCATTCCCCTCTTCCCCTCCCGCTCCCCCACTCACCCTCCTCCCTCCCCTTCCCTCCTTAAGAGAGGGCGGGGAACTCTGCCCTGTGGGAAGTCCAAGGCCCTCTCCCCTACATCCACTCCCCCAAGCTCTCTCCAGTCTTTCCTTTCTCTCTCCTCTCTCCCCCTCTCCCCCTCCCCTATTCCTACCCCCACTACCCCCACCCTTACTCTCACCCCCATGCTCCCACTTTCTCCCCTATCCCCACTCCCCCACCATCTCCCAGCCCCCATCCACTCCTCAGAGATAGTAAGGCTTCCATGAAGTTTCAACAAAGTCTGACACATCACTTTGAGGTATGACCAAGGCTCTCCCCTCTATATCTAGACTGAACAAAAAGAATGGGTTCCAGTGCCAGTTGAAGCACTGGGGATAAATCCTGGTCCCATTGCCAGTGGCCCTGCAGACTGCCCCAGCCACACAACTGTCACCCACCTTCACTGGGCCTAGTTTGGCTCTATGCGGGTTCCCCCACTATCAGTCCAGAGTCAGGGAGCTCCCACTTGCTCTTGTCAGCTGTTTCTGTGCGTCTCCCCCATTGTGTTCACGGCCGCTTTGCTCATATTATTGCTCTTCCCTCTCTTGGCCTGGTCTCCAAAAGCTCAATCCAGTGCTTCGTCATGGATCTCTGCATCTGCTTCCATCAGTGGCTAGATGAAGGTTCTATGATGACAATTAAGGTCGTCATCAATCTGATTACAGGGAAAGGACAGTTCAGGTGCCCTCTCTACTATTGCTTTGGCTATTAGCGGGGGGTCATTTCTGTGGATTTCTGAGACGTTTCCTAGTGCCAGATTTCTCACTAGCCCCATACTGGCTCCCTTTCAATTAAGATATCTTCTTTCCTTGTCCTCTCTCTCTGTCCTTTCTCCATCTCAGCCATCCTATTCCCTCATGTTCTTCTCCTCTCTACCCTTCTGCCCTCCCCTCCCTTCCTACCCTCCCTCCCTCACTATCATAGGTAGTGAGAATCATCCAGGTGACACACTGGATGTAATAGTCCAATTCTGAGCAAATTTTTTTTTTTATCATGTGTATCATTGTAAGCAACAATCTTCACACAGTAATTGCCTTTGTCTAATCTTTCTTTTTTCTAGCTTCTTGTTATATTTCGGAGACTTTAAGTTCCCCCTGACAGTCTCCTTGGGATTTTAGCGACACACAACTCTTTCCTAAAAATTGTTTAAACTTCCATATAGAGTTCTCAAAGCCTTTTGGGGTTCTTTTTAGTCCTCACATTACCATTCTGTTTGTTTCCGTGGCAGCATCCAATTTGCAGTACCCCAAAGGTAGCTGACCTTCTAAAGCAGTGGTTCTCAACTGCGGCGAACTTCTAGACCAGCGAGAAAGAACAACCACCACACGAGGATTCTTCTCAGATCACGCTTTAATGGAGTGCCCTTGGTTGAGGGAGAGCAGGAAGCGAGGGGGCCCTGAGAGCACTAAGGCAGCTGCTTATATAGAGAATTGGCACATGGGTCACCCTGTGATTGGCTGCCACCATCAGCTGACACTAGACTGCATTGGGATAGGCCCAAGGACTCTAAACCACCGCACATGCGGGAAGCGGGGGACACGCAGCTCCCAAAGGCATAGCCAAATATGGAGTTGTTTATTTCCAACAAGACAGGATGTCAGCGCCATCGGCTCCCTGCACTCAACCTTCCTAATGCTACAATCCTTTAGTGTCGTTCTTCATGTTGCAGCGACCCTTAACCATAAAATTATTTTATTGATACGTTATGACCACAATTCTGCTACTGTTATGAATTATAATATAAGTATCTGATATACAGGATATCTGATATGTGACCCTCCCCCCAAAGGAGTCATGTGACCCACAGGATGGGAACCACTTTAATGCTTATGGCAAATTACCCCAAAGCCACTGGCATGAAACAGGCACGTGAGAAAGCTTCAAAATTATGTGGGAAGGAATTAGGACAGAGCCAAAACAAAGTCTGATATGTGTAGTTGCAGCCAGAAGTCTTAAAGGCTGGGAATGTTTCAGTCATCCAACTGGGGGCCTAAATCGACTAGTGGTGGCTTCAAATATCTGCTTGATGCTGGCTGCTAATTAAGACCACTGACAGTTATCTCTGTTACTTGTTCTTTTTTTGTGAACCAACTTGAACCTCCTCACAGTATAATATCTGGGTTATAAGAATATAGTCTAGAAAGCAAGGTGGCGTTTCTGTCATTTTTATGAACTACACTAGTATGCCATAGAAGGTTAACTTACAGACCTTGGGTATTTAAACACTATATATCCCCAAAACAAAGATAGCCTCTTAACTGGCTGTTAGAGGGCAATCTCTAAATCCTCAGAATACCCTCCCTGACAAGGATCTATATCATACCAGGTAGTACATGCTAACAGTGTGTAAATAGGATATCAGTTTGACATCTTGAGTGATGAGGGCTGAGTAAGTTTGGCCATATAAGTATGAATGTATAAACAAAAATCCTGGCCAACAAAGCTCAAGTGAGCTTCCTGGTGCGCAGAATATTATCAGACATATTGCGGCTGAGAGAATTGAATGTTGTGTGCACAGCTCTACAGTGGGGTATTCATATTCTATCTGATTCCAACGTGGACCCTCTTTGCTAATTTTAACCTATGTCCTTCACTATAAATCCATAACATGATTTGATTATAAAAGCATTCCTGAATGTTATTGGTCCAGTTTCCAGTTGCTGAATCAGTTGTTTTTTTTTTTTTTTTTCCTCTCATAGGCTTCATGGAAATCTCAGACAGAAGAAAAACCTGCTTCTGTTCTGGGGCTTTAGAAGGATGACTTGAAGCCCAGTCGAGAAAGGCCACGCCCTCACTAGTTGGACAAGAAATACTTAGTTGACAATGGTTCTAGTGTCTTCTTTCTACATGAGCTGGGTTCTAAGATATGCCTCGAAAGCAAGGTGAAAGTGCAGAGCATCTTCTGAACGGGCTTCAACAAGATCCACTTAGAGTCAAAGAGAGCATGGACCACACTGTGCAGTAAAAGAAGCATCAATGTCATAAGGTAAAAATGCATGATGGGAGATATTTTGGTCACTATATTTTCTATGTGTGTGAAGTAGAATTTTTGTATAAGTAGACTCAAGCTCATAGGACCGAGTTTGTGTCTTTTTCTGCCCTCACTTTCAGTATTTTTAAGACTCAAGTCCCAGTTACAGACTGAGGTCATAAAGACCTCACCATGTCCCTTGGCTGACCCATTGCTGTTTTTTTTGGGGGGGGGGGGGGATTGAGGACTTTTTAAAACGGAATTTGGCAGAATTTGGTGACTCATGCCTCTCCAAACCTTGAAGAGACGCTTCAGACCTCATACTGAATTAGTACAGGACAGTATTCAGCCTTTAGAATTTACCAAGATGCATGCCTTTTAACCCTCCATTAACTTGGATTTCTGGCTGCAGGTGGAAAGGGCTTTTCTTAATGAAACGGTTGATCACCTGAAGGATTTTTTTTTTAAATGAGTGTGTTTGTAATCACAGCTCTTCTTGATCTTGTAACTTGTGGATGTCTATAAGAAGTCACCAGCACATTCTACACCCCGACACCAGGCTTAGAAAACTCTTAAGTACCCAGCCTGTGTCCTAAAGGAAGAGTGGAATGAGATTTAGCTCACTTAATCTTTCAACAAGTTATTATCTCATGGGAGTGGCCTGCCCCTTACACATGCTAAACTAATTTGTGATATCAGTCTTATCTCACCGCATGTCAGGGGCACAATTTGAACTGATGTAAGCCAGCTGAGTGAGGTACTATTGGCTGTATGTAACATTGCAAGCAGTCATAGACACCAGAGCAGACTTGAACACCAACAGAACTCACAGGTTCTCTCCCTCACACCCTCCCTCTCTCCGTCCCTCCTGTTTGCTACACTTCAGTGCTCTTCTCCTAGACCAGAGGCCCTGTGTCACAGGAGAAAAAGCTACAGCCAGCTTGGGGTCACTTCTTCCCCAAGCCTATAGTAGAAGCTCCATTGCTCATTCAAGGCTTAAACAGCTGCTAATGATCTGGGATCCACTGCAGTGTCTGCTGGAGAGGTCACTGCTACCATGAGTTAGTTCTGGTCTTTAGAACCTGGAGGCAAATGGTGGCTCAAAAATCCTCATTTTCTACTCTAAGAACAAAGTCCTTTTATTTGTTTTGATCGAGAAGACTCCATACTACTGCAACAAAATATACTAACATTTATTTTTAATATGAACTCAGAGCAAGAAATAATTTCTTTTAAATTGCTGGGTTAGAATAGAAGCAATGTTTAAAAAAAGCAAAAAGGAATAATGTCTATTTCTCTTAAGGCAGGGAGGGGAGCAGAGAAAAATGTAAAGCTTAATAAAAATCAATTTAAAAAAAGGAAAAAGGTTAATATTAAATATTAATAATAACGGTCAATATATGTTCCCCTTTTAATAAACAATTTGAGAAATAGAATTATAAAACAAACGCATAAGACATACTTTGGGGATTACTGAAGCAATTGGCTAGGAATCTCTGTGTGCCCTGGAAGTTCTCATTATTTTTAAAACAAATATTTCCTTGTGGGAAAAGTGGGGTGAGTGCTTAGTAATATTTGTGGAATTACTGTCTACAATCCTGTGTTCCCTGGGTAAAATAATATCTCTTATAAATAAGTAATGAGGGCCTTTGAGAGTTTTATTCAGTAATCAAAGTAACTATGGAAATATTTTGAGTAAAAATGCAAATTTAAACAAATGTCACCAAGTCATACATTCTCTTAACTATTGTAGAAACTTATTTTGTAAATAATGCAGTTATAATTCTTCCTGTAGGAAAAGAGTAAGCACAGTAAATCAGCATACAGAAATAAAATCAGGCTTGAATGTTGTAATACGTCCTGGATGATGTTGCTTCAAAACTCAAAACTCGTGAATATTTCAGTTCTATATTAATTGTACACAAACCCTTGCCTTAATTGTGTATACCACTTTGAGAAAAATAGTAATTTTAGTTTGTAACAGAAAGTGCTTCCGTATATGAACTTACCATATAATAAATTTTCTTACTTTAAAAGGATATCATTTTAAACATTGTCTTTCTTGAGACCACAGTATGCTATGGTTACTAGAAAATACTTTTAAGATTGCCTCTTAACTATATATAAATTTGAGTCTCTGGTAAGCCTCAGTATGAGAAAAAGTTGCATTTGTTTATCATGAGTGCCATCGCCTTAAAAGAGGACAGGTCCAGCTTATTGGCGACTACTTTAGTGTAGGTTTTAAAGTGACAGTTGGGGAAGATAGAAATCAGTTAAAGTTTAGATGGAGATGTGGATTCCACCCACTTAAAACTCAGGCTTTTAGTCCCTGAAACCTTCTGGGAATGCACTTTGAAAGGTCTAACATTTGCCTCTACCATACAAGGATGTAGAAACTTGTAAGGTCCTGTCATTTAAATATATCAATTAGTCAATATAATGATGTGAAAGACATGCCAAATAAGACCAATCTGTCCTTTTGGGATTGCTGAATAGTACATTGCACAAATCTCTCATTATATTGCATATTTTGATTTATCACAGAAATTGTATCATTGTTCATACATACCTGATGCTCCAAAAAATATTAAGGGCAAGTGAGTTAATTGATTTGGCTGATTCTTTTCTTTTATTTTTGGGGGTCTGAGGATGGTGGTGTTAAGGTTTAATGTCTCTGTGACCTTAAAAACTAAGATACTTTGCATAGAGTAAGAAATACGTGTGCAATTTATTTCGTCCTCTTGGTTCTGCTTTTGGCGAATTAACTAATAAAAGGCAAACAATTAGTTTCATGGTGCATTTCTTCATATGGTATGCATTTGTCCATTGTAAAACAGAGGTTAGATTCATAGGCAGCTAGGAACAGAACTATTCCACAGGACTGAAAGGTTTAGTTGCAGCAGCATTAGAACTAGTTCTCAGTTACAATGGAGAACATGGTGGAGAGAGGAAACTGGGGCCATGGAACAGTAAGGTAGGGCTAGAGTTCATGAGATTTCCCAAGACCAAAATCTCATTGAGGGTCAGTATGCTGATTTTCAAAGACAAGTTATATTTAAAGATCATGCCTTGGTTCTATGCCATGTAGCATGTTTGAATTCTAGGGACAGGGTTGAAGAATCAGTAAAGAGGACTGAGGTATTTACTGAAATTGTTAGATGTTTTAATCATGGAAAACAAGGTCATCTGAAAAGGGATTGTAGGCAAGGTGCTCCTAGAAACAGCAGTTATTCAGTAAATAATTCAGATAGAAGGCCTCAGCCTCTTAGAGTATGCAAAAGGTGGGGAAAGGCTGGCATTAGACTTATGAATGCAGATCAACAAGGGACATGCAAGGTATTTCTTTGCCATTGAGAAATGCCCTGACGGGCTTCTTGAAGGCCCCCAAATCAAATTTGGCTCATTCACTCCACTGCAGCACCTGAGAAACCCCTCCCCAGAGCAATTAAAAGATTTAATACTTGTTGTTTAAAGCCATGCTGCTCTGGGTGACAGAAGAACATCAGTAGATAAAATGAGATTTTTCAGGAGAAACCATAAAGCAATTATTTTGGTGAGCTTCTATAAATAATCAAAAAACAAAGCTCAAGACACAAATAAATAGCATAAAAATGGAGGTTTTAGTAGCGCAGGTGTCGACGTAGCAGTAATTTCAACAAAATCTTGGTATTTACGTTAATCTCTTCGAAAAGTAAACATTCAGTTTCTAGGAATTGAAAGTTTATGTCAGGTAAAATGAAGTACAAGATGAGTTGAGTGTACAGGGGAGAATGACAGATAGAAAAACCAAAACCATATGTGGCTAGCATCGTAATGAATTTATGGGGATGTGATTTGTTGAGCAATAAAAAAAACACAGATTAACATTCCCCCAATTTCAAAACAAACCATAAAATAAGGAATGCTTCTGAGAGAAATATTAAAGGGTATTATCAAGGATGGCCACAAACAATTCAAGTTGTACATAATTAGGACGCAATAGCTGCTGGTCTATTGGTCTTTTAAAGGTATCAACAGCCCTACCTTTAAAATGGTTAACTGACAGACCTGTGTAGGTGGAACAATGGCCTTTGACATAAAAAAAAAACAACAAAAAACAGACACTAGAACAAGTGTTACAGGACCTGTTAAATGTGCAACATATTGAAGAATTGACCAGTCTTTGGAATTCTCTAATATTTGTTGTTAAACAGAAATCTGAGAAATAGAGAATGTTAAGTGATTTAAGTCATAAATAATGTAATTCAGACAATGAGCTCTTTACAGCCTGGAATACTCTTGCACTTTTTATTAAAGAATGGTCTATCGGGTGCTGGAGAGATGGCTCAGCGGTTAAGAGCATTGCCTGTTCTTCCAAAGGTCCTGAGTTCAATTCCCAGCAACCACATGGTAGCTCACAACCATCTGTAATGAGATCTGGTGCCTTCTTCTGGCCTGCAGGCATACAAGCAGACAGAATATTGTATATAATAATAAATAAATAAATATTAAAAAAAGACTGGTCTATTATAGTGATTTATTTAAAAGCCTGCTTTTTACTATATGTTTACAAGAACAGGATAGAGAAAAATTTTCCTTCACAATGCCCACTTATAATAATTCCCAGCTTGTTAAAATATACTAGTGGAAGATTCTTCCACAAGGAATGTTAAACAGCTACTTATGTCAATATTTTGTGAGACTATTATTGGAAATAATTTGTAAATAGTTTCCTCAATCTATAAATTAACAATACATGGGTTATATCTTATTGGCTGATTAGGACCCAGATACTTTAGAAAAAGTGTATGATGAAGTAAAGATAAGTTTGCCTTGTTGGGGATTACAGAATTGCTCCTGAAAAGAAAAACACAAGAGGAGATTTTATCGATTATTTAAGGTATGAAATAGGTTTACAGAAAATTCAACCACAGAAAGTATCAATCAGGAGAGATCTGTTATGAACTCTCAATGGTTTTCAAAAATGTCTGGAAGAGATAAACGAGGTACAGTTGAAACTGGACTTACAACTCAAGAACAAAGTAATTTATTTCAAATCTGACATTGTGATAAGGACTTAAATAGTCCAAGAAATTATCAGCTGAGGCTGAGAAACAATCGACTTCTGTATAAAAGAAACTGCACTATCACTTGGGTCCAGAACTTGATTGCATTCTGGTTATTTTGCCTTCGACTCATTCTCCCACGGGAATTCTTCTGCAGAGAAAAGATAATCTCTTAGAATGAAGACCTTTACCACCCAGAGTAAAAATTAAAGACCTATTTAGAAAAGATTCCTGAATTGATTCTGAAGGGAAAGTTAAGACCTCATCAGTTAACAGGAAGTTACCTAGCAGAAATCGTGGAACCTTTATTAAGGCTGAAATTTCCTCATTATGAACAGAAAATGAAAATTGGTAAAGGGATTGCAGTATTTTGGGGGGAAAGATTAGTAACAAATATCCCCAAACAAGAGAGTTTATAAAAAGAACTATTTTTGGATTTCCCTCATATAATAAAGGGTACCCAATTTCTGGAGCCCCTACTCTCCATACCAATGCAAATAAGTCACAAAAGGCAGGTTATCAGAGTAAATAAAGTGGCTCAAAACCCTTATGACTCAGTTCAGAAATCAGAACTGTATGCCAGTCTTACGATATTATTACATTTTTCAGAAACTTTTTTTTTTTTTTTGGATTTTCTAGACAGGGTTTTTCCGTAGCTTTTGGTTCCTGTCCTGGAACTAGCTGGAACTAGACCAGGCTGGCCTCGAACTCACAGAAATCCCCCTGCCTCTGCCTCCCGACTGCTGGGATTAAAGGCGTGCACCACCACCGCCTGGTTTTTTCAGAAACTCTTAATGTAGTTACTGACTATCGATGTACAGAATGAACTGTTTCACATATTGAAATTGATTAACTTTTTCCAAATGATTCAGAATTAACTTTGTTATTTATTCAACTACAACCATTAATCTGAAAAAGAAATCATCCCTTATATTCAGCATATCAGCTCCTATATGGGTCTACCCAGGAACTCTAGTACAAGGTAATAATGAAATTTATCAGCTGTTGGTAGGGAATGTGCTAGAAGCCTCAGAATTTCATGAGAAATACCATGTTAAAGAAAAGGTCTGAAGAAAGTTTGTCTATCACTTAGCAAAAAGCCAAGGAAATTATAAGAAAATGTCCTACTTGCTCTTTGTAAAATCAAACTCCATTTCTTGCAGGAAGTAACCTGAAAAGTAGTCAAAGAAATGAAATTTGGCAAATGGATTTGGTTTCTTTTTCAGTTTGGAAAATTAAAATATGTGTAGCATACCTTAGATACATATTCAAGGTTTTGACTGGCAACTGCTTGGAGTTCTGCACCAATCTACTTACAAAAAAAGATATGGGCATTGGAAAACCTCCATATGGAGTTCTCTTTCATTGTGGCAAAGCTAGTCATTTAGCTATTTGGACAAGAAACTCATTGCCTCAATGTTTAACAGTATATTGGACAAACCAGACAAACAAAAAATGAAGGAAAAAGACTGATAAAATATGCCAAGATGTGATGGGACAATCCTTCAAAATTCCTGTTTCATAGAAATGTCTGCCAGATATCCTAGGCCTAGAGGTTGACAATGGATACCCCAATTTTGTAGAGGAACCTCTGGTGACTGTCCAGGCAGTCAGATGTCTCTGTTGTTTCTATAGTTTTGGAAGTTGCTTGCTCTGCACTTTCTGCTTATGCAGGTAATATTATATCTTTCTGGGGTCTTTAATGGAGTTGAAGACTAGGTAGTTACAATTACAGTTTTTCATAGGCATGATAGAAGGTAAATTAGGTACAGATCTTTTGCCTCATTAAGATAGAATAGATAATAAGGTGATTTCTCTGAATTTGCCAAATGTAAAGCAACTGGATATTATAAATGTAATTTTTACTTGATAACTGTTTTTATTGTATATACTCTTACTATATTAAAGTTAAAATCTTTCGTTTTATCTAGAGAAAAAGGGGGAAATATTGTGGAATATTTGTTTAACTAGGCAAAGATGTGTTACATTTGTTTTGTTGTGTTTGCTTACCATTGTAAAGATGTGTTTCTTATATTAATTAAATAAAGCTAACTTGGACCCAGATATGTGGGGTTACCAACTACTTGACAGGAAGTAGCAGGGAGGAGCTTAGCATACTTAATTTTAGTTGGCACAGGGTAGAAGGAGCCATAGATGGCTTGTATCTCCACTAGATTTCCACCAGACTGAATCATATCAATGTTGTTATGCCTTATTTCTCTGATTCTGTCTTCTGTCTCCCAGAACTCTACTTCAACACCTCTAGAATTTCTCATCTTATAATTTCAATGCTTTTATATTCTCTACTTGGTAAGACATTGTTGCTATTTTACTTCTTCTGTTCCTTCTTTAGATATATTTTCTTATCATTCTTCTTAACATCTTTAAAATAGAATATGTGAAGATTTGTTTAATAACAAATTAAGCAAAGCACTATTGTTCCCTCGGAGTAGTTTTTATTCACCCCCTGCTGCCCTACCTCACTTACTATGCCTCATATTTTGTCAACAACTCGGGATTTTAATCAAAGAACATAAAAGACTCACATATCAGATTTCCTCTTCCCAAATGGTGTTTGTTGTGAACTTAGTGAGTTCTCTAACTTACTTCTGTAAACTCTGTATTCTTTATTACACATGAGTACTATATCCTCTATGTCAGTGATTCTCAGCCTTCCTCATGGTGCAACCCTTTATACAATTCTTTATGTTGTGGTGAACCTTAAACATAAAACTATTTTTTTCCTAATCTACACTCTAATTTTACTGCTTTCATGAACTGTAAATATCTGATATGCAGAATATCTAATGTGAAACCCCAAGAGGGTTGCTCTGCATGCTTATCTTGGAAGTTGTATAATCACCAGAGTAAGCTTTGCTTACTTTCCTGAAATCCATTTGTCCACCAGTCATTATTAAGGATCTCTGCTTCTGACAGCCCTCCCCTACCATGTGGCTCAACTCTATTGTAGAATTCCCTCTCACTAACATGACACCTCAAGATTAGCCAGAATTGAAAGCTTAGAGCCCTCTCAACTTTGCCCTGAGCATTCATATAGCAATGTGCATGTGTGTGGCCTTTAGAATTCCCAGTTATACCCCAGAGCTATGCATAGACAAGTTTGAATATCTTCTCAAGTTTTCTCTTTCAAGATGTTTGGTTAGCTTATTCTTTCTCCCAACTGTTGTTCCTTAGCTCAGGGAGCTAAGCACAGTTAACCAGACCTCTAATTATTCTCAGCAAACGTGTTAAGGGAAGCAGAAATGCCACCCTTCACCCTTCTGAGCCACTTCAAATAGCTTGTGAATGGCTCTCCCAGGTGTCTCAAATAGCTATAGATCTCTTGAAATAAAGGAACTTGGGTGAGTGTCTAATCTTATTTCTTCCTCCAATGACTTCCAGCTTACAGATTTTCCTTGTATTTATGGGTTATTGACTTTCAAGGTTAAGGGTTAGAATGCCTCAAAGCTTGCCATTCACATCAAGAGTCAATGGCTTTTTTTATGATATTTCCTCATGGAGTGCTGAAAGCATTTGGTTAATTTTTAGTTTTAAATTGGGTTGTAATATTTTTTTGCCAAATTTGTTTATTATTGCTTTTGAAGAAAAAAACCCAACAACCTTAATTCTATCATTTTTTGATTTACATCATACTACTTTGATAATATAAAGCGAGAAGGCAGAAAGAATACTCACCAACAAGATGGCCATAGTTTGGGGAAACAATGACAATAAATAACCTGGGGCATTATTAATTACCAAGCAAGTACCACATTTCTACAATGCATAGAGATGCTGCCCCAACATGGGGCTCATGACAGATGAACCCCATCGAGGCTGGACCATGCCAGATGGTGCCACAACATCAAATGGCAGCAATGCTTTCTGTGATTCATTTATTTCTTCTTAGACCTAAGTTTAATAGGGAAGCCACAGAGTGCTTGAAAAACCCAGAGAAATCGCATTGTATGATGTCAGAATTTGCAGAAATATAATATAATAATATAATTTAGTTACTATTATCACAACAGATTTAAAATTTCATCACAATCAAAGAGGTATTCTCTTTGAAGTTTAAGAGATATTATATGAGGAACATTTCGTTTGAAATATAATATAATACATGTTTATACCATACACACAGATAAGCAGAATTTTTCCTTGATAAATAATTCATTCAAGGACTAGAGAGATGGCTCAGAGGTTAAGAGCACAGGCTACTCTTCCCAGCAACGGCATGGTGGTGCACAACTATCTACAATGAAATATGATACTCTCTTCGGGTGTACATGCATAGAGATGCTGCCCCAACATGGGGCTCATGACAGATGAACCCCATCGAGGCTGGACCATGCCAGATGGTGCCACAACATCAAATGGCAGAGGCTCTGTTACAGCTAACTGGAATCCTGTGTCAATGTTAGATTTAAGGAGATTCAAGGAAGCAATAGTCTCATATGGCATGCATTCACCTTGTGTGAAACAAATGTTAAACTTGTAATCAGTTTGTAATGGAATTATCCCTAAAGACTGGATAGAATTTGTTAACAAAGTTTTAGAGCCTGGTCCACAATTATAATGGAGTACCTGGTTCAGAGAAGAACAATGGAGTAAGGCTACATGTATGGAAATCTCCCCAGATAAAATTCTTGGGGAAGGAGATTATGCTACTATAGAAAGGCAGGCTGTATATGATGACCACACCCTGGATTTACGCTGTGCAGCAGCTCTGAATGCCTGGAATAGAATTGGAGAAATAGGAAAGGAAATTGAGTCATTTATTAAAGTTATACAGTGCCCAAAGGAAGCCTTTACAGATTTCTTACAAAGATTGACTTCAGCAGTAAATAGGACGATACCAAATTCAGAAGCTAGACTAATAATTACATCTCTGGCCTTTGAAAATGCCAATTCTCTATGCAAAAGGATAATTAGGCCGTTAGAGGCAAGGTCAGCATCTTTGGAGGGATGAATTCGCGATAGAATAAATATTGAGTCTCACGACCATGATGATGCATGGATAGCAGAGGTGATTTCCAGGGTTTCGAGAAAAATCAAAATGCCAATGTTATAATTGTGGCAAACAAGGTCACTTTGAAAGATATTATAGATAGGGCTTAAAATTAATATGTGGGGGACCACAGAAGTGGGTCTGCTCCATCTTGATTAAAAATCAGAGAGTTTAAGCCTATCGTGTTCTTTCAAAGTTATTGACAAGAAGTCTGACTTAAGTTGTGGCTACAAAGAAGATATCTTGACCTAGGGTGTGGTTACTTGATGTTTGGGTATGATGTTGGCCCACAGAGGTGGATCCACTCACCCTTGTCCAAAGGTCATTGAATTCAAGCTCCTTCAAGAATAAGGCAGGAGATTTGACCCAGGGAGTGGCTGCCTACAGGATGCTTGGTCTAAGGTGTAGTATTTGCCTGTCCTGCCTAAACAACAGAATGCTTAACTCAGGATATAGCGGCTTGGTGTTTGAAAACAAAGTACTAAAGCAAGTAATCTCCCTGTTTGTTCTTTGTATCATGTTAAAGTGGTCTTTTGCCTTCTTTCCCTTGCCCTTTTGGATTGGGGTATATAAGCACATGGAAAACAAACACAGGCAAATTCAGTATTCACTGGATTGTCCTTCCGGTACTATCCTATGTCTCTGTATTTCTTTCATATCTTTGTTCCTCCTATTGATTTTTTCTAATCTACACACCCCTACCCTGAAAGATGTGAATCCAGACAGAAGATACCCCAACGTGAGGCTCATAATAGATGAACCCGTGGGGGCTGAACCATAACAGATAGTGCCACAATGTGGGGTGCACAACAGATGAACCCTGACAGCAACTGGGTTAATTTTGATATGTTATGTTGATTTAGAAGTTTGGGTTTCTAGGTAGGAATGAATTCTGTAACTAGGATGGTTACTCAGATGACAAGGACTGAGGGGAAAGGAAGGGAAATCAGCTTCCTCATGTTCTTAACATTGGATTGAAAAATTGAAGAAATTCTGCTTGCTTTTTTGAAATTAGAAAGTTGGTTCCTTCTGCTAAGTAGCAATCCCTATAATTCAATATAGTGCTAATCTTAGCATTTATGGAGTCCCTTTCCCTGAAAAGGAACATTTGATCTTGCTCCTAAACATCAATTCTCTGAGAGGTGTAACCCAACTTTTGGAGATGAAGTGCTGAAAACTCAACAGTATAGAAGAACTTTGCTGCCACCTAATGGAGAAGAGAAATATACTCATTATTAAGCAATAAGCAATTCCCTCCACCATACAGGGGCATCCATGTACAACTGTCATAATAATACAAACACACTTGAGTTAACCAAAAAGTAACTTTTATTTATACTAATTTCAATTTTACTGATGTTCATGTGTTTATATATGTATTGTGATTGTGGTAATGTTCTGGATATGGCAGAATAGGAAATTTGATTGTAGGTCTTATGTTTGTATTTTCAGGCAAGGTCTTACTGTGCGGCTTAGATGACCTTGAACTTGCAATCTTTACTCTGCTACTACAATTCTGTGGTTACTTATGGGAAATACGCATGCCTGTTTATTTCTTAATATAACTTGTTTTCTTATAGCTTCACTGACATTGAAGTTAAAAAGGTCTTAGTGATCTAATAGACGCGGCACAGTTTAAAGTTTGTTTAAAGTCCTTTTTGGATATTCTAATAGACTTGTGAATCAAATGAAAACTTAGCCATAATGAGGGGATGCTGTGCTGGAAGAAAACATTTGGGATATTATAACAGCATATGCCAGATATGGAATATCTGTTTGTCCTTGTTCATGTATGTATAGAGGTGTATTTGCCACTAAGATTCAAGGTGTTTATTCTGTTTTATAATTATAATTATTTAAAGCACTGGTATTGACCCTCTTTTCCTCACAGGTGAAGAATTCTTGGCAGATGTCAGGGTTAATCAATAAAAAGAATCCATGACTTCATAAACTTTAGAAGGTAGAGGGAAGGGGATGTAGGTGCAGGTCTGGAATACGGGGGCAGTTCTGGAATATGGAGGCAGTTCTGGAATATGAGGCAGTTCAAGAATATGGATGTAGTTCTGGAATATGGGTTTAGTTCTGGAATATGAGGCAGTTCAAAAATATGGGTGTAGTTCTGGAATTTGGGGGTAGCTCTGGGACACAGCAAGTTGGAATACAGTGGACCACTAGTGGGGATGACAGAGGATGGCCCTACTCCAAGGCAAATGTAATGCAGCATCAGGAGCCCTGAAGGGAATAAGAGGACAGTTGAGAAGTGCAGAGAAAGAGAAGGGCAAAAGAAGTGAGCAGTCCCTGGCTCTAGGAGCGCTGGAGCAAAGAGAAGGCTCACAATGAAGGCAAGCCTGGCTGCCTGGTGGAGACACCAGGAGCACACACCAATGGTTCTCTCTTTTGTCACTCATAGGGCTTGGAGTGCTGTAGCTAAGCACCACCTGAGAGCCAATCTACTAAGAGCAAGTTACCGTGAAGCTTGAGAAAAGTGGCAGTGTTAGGAGGAGGACCAGATGATGGCCCACCTTAGCGGGATGCTGGGCCAGGAAGGGGCGTGGGAAGTAGCCTGGTCCTCTGGGAAAAGACATCACTACCTGAGAATCACTGGAGTCTGATAGACTTGAAATGAGACACCTGGCATTTGCACAGGGAGTTTAGTACCAGCCTAAACCACAGAGCTACAGGCTTGTCAACTGAGCCACGGCCTCCACTCCAATCCTGTGTTTACTTGTAGCCTCCAATCTTAGTGGACTCGGGAAGAAGCCTCTCCTATACTTCCCATTTACTCTCCAATTTTGCTTCTAACTGTACTTGTAATAGAAATCTGACTTAGGATTTTGTTAGTTTTGTTTTCTAGACAAGATTTCAGGTAGCTCACACTGGCTTTAAGCTTGCTATGTAGCTGACAGTGACCTTCCTTGAACTCTTAATCCTCCTGCCTTCACATCTGGAATGCTGGGATTACAGATATGCAACCCCCACATCCAGCATAAAACTTCACTCTCATTTTGAAGGTCATGCTTAATTCCATTATACTTCTGATTTGGCTTGTGTATTTCTTCATTATTTTTCAATCTGTTTTTTCATCTCTTGTTCGTGTTTTTTCATTATATATATATATATATTTTTTGCTCTTTGGAATTGTAAGATGATTATATCCTTTCCCCTTTCCAATTCTACTTTCCAATACCTACTATGTACCTACACCCCAATCTCTTTCAAATTCATGGCCTCTTTTCTTTAATTGCTGTTGTTGTTGTTGTTGTGGTGGTGGTGTGTGTCTATCTGTCTATGTATTTCTAAATATATAAACAGAACCCACTGAGTCCATGTAATGTGATATGTATGAAATTGCTTTTAGAGTTGGTCTTCTGCTGTTGAATAAGCCCGTGGTGTGTTCGTTCTTTTCAATTGTTCTTCTCATCCCCGCCTTTTGTTTAGCCTTGATTCTCTATTTGTCTCTTTCTCTGTCTCCATCATTTCTCTCATTCATTCACTATTTATGCATTTGCCGTAAACAATACTTAATGTCAAAGCTTTAGCATTTTTCTCTTTTAGTTTCATTTTGTGGTGTATTTAAGGAGCTTTGATGAATAATTGTTTGTAAGTTAATTTAAGCATATCTTTATATCTTGTTTGCTTTGGTGTTGCTGGTACTAGAGCAGTGTGTTTTCTTTTATATAGGTATACTGGGGATTGAGTCTTTGAGATCAGAAGATACTCATGTAAAACATGAAGAGATGCCCAAAGGAGATACAAATATGCAACAATGATTTTTTTTAAAAAAAATAAATAGGTCAGTATGACACCTGTGAAAGATTGTTACTCCTCATTCCTGAGTCCACAGGTACTGGAAAGAGTAAAAAGGCAGATGAAAACTCAAAAGTTCACTTGTAAAGGTGATCAGTATCTTATGGATGATTAAAAACAAGCAGATGAATAAAATAAAGACCTGGAAAGGAAGACCACATGGGTGGCAAGCAAAGATATGATATTTGAAAAATTATTAAATGTTGGAAATGACTCAGTAAATCAAATAAAAATGTAATGGAAAGTGACATTAATGGTCTTGACAAATTACCAGAAAAATCTCTCAAGGATGGAGGACAAGATAAAACATTTTCCATATTCAGGCACCAATTAAGGACAATTAATAAATGAAAATGAGTGTAACCACATTTTCTAAGATCTCAGGGATATGATAAAGAGATCAAATCTAGAAAACATAATAGAAGTGTCAATTATCAAAACCTAAGGTATTTAAAACCTATCAAAATTATAGCAGAAAATGTCCCTAATCTAGGTAAGAAAATCAATATCCATACAGAAAAGGTGTTTAGAACTGTAAATAGATATGACCATAGAAGAACATCTTCATGCTGTATTAGAATTATTGTAGTAGGAGGAGTGGGCTGCGTCCCACCTCCTGGCTTGCTTAACCCCCAGAATATCCACACAGAAAAATGTATTAATTAAATTACTGTCTGGCCCATTGACTCTAGCCTCTTACTGGCTAATTCTCACATCTTGATTAACCCATTTCTATTAAATCTGTGTATCACCACATGACTGTGGCTTACTGGCAAGATTCTAACCTATGACCGTCTCAGGCCAGAGATTCATGGCATCTGCCTGACTCTTCTCTTCTTCCCAGCATTCTGTTCTGTCTTCCCCGCCTACCTGAGCTCTACCCTGTCAACTAGGCCAAGGCAGTTTCTTTAATAACCAACGAAAGCAACACAAATACAGAAGGACCTCCTACACCAAGTTATGATGATGAATGTATAACATCAAGAAAAAATAAGACACACCATTGAAAGTGAGAAGAGAAGAATACCAGGCCACCCACGAAAGCAAACACTCCGAAAAGGATCAAACTTCCCAGCAGGAATGAAAGAGACTGAGAATACTATATTTTAGGCCCCCAAAACAAATCATTGCTGGCTAAGATTGTTAAATACAGCAAAATCATCTTTATCTTTTAAAGTGATGCAGAGATGAGCACATTCAGGAAGCACACGTTTGCAGCAGCATCCTTCAGTCTGCTTTCTCAGCGGAGGGCAGAGGAAGCTTCTACATAGGGCTAATGGCTTTAACAGTTAGCTATCAGATGAGACTTCCCAGGGCTCCTTTTTTAAAAGACAAAAACAAACAAAAAACTTCTTATCAATTCCTTGCGTCTTCCACACCATGTATCTCTATCCCATCTGTTTTAGTTAGGGTTTCTATTGCTGTGAAGAGACCCCCATGGCCACAAAAACTCTTATAAAGGAAAAACATTTAATCAGGGCTGGCTTACAGTTGCAGAAGTTTGGTTCATTATCATCATGGTAGGACATGGCAGCATGTAGGCGGATACGGTGCTGGAGAAGGGGGTCACACTGGAGCAGTTACAACGTGATCCTACAGACAACAGGAAGTGGTCTGGGATGCTGGGAGTGGCCTGAGCATATATGAGACCTCAAAGCCCACCCTGACGGTGACATACTTCCTCCAAAAGGGTCCTACCTACTCCAACAAAGCCACATGTACTAATAGTGCCACTCCCTATGAGTTTATGGGGGCCAATTACTACCACACCACCCATCTCCCCAACCATTAGCATCTACCCCTTACCCCTACAACCTCCCACCCAAAATAAAATGAAGCAAAATTAAAGAGAAAAGAACAATAAATAAATAAATAAATAAATAAATAAATATAGAAAAATCTCATCATGGAAGCTGTAGTGTGACACAGTGAGTCACTCAGTATATCCTTTAGTCCAGACATATTTACTGGCAAGTGTTCATTGCAATGAGTCATTTATCACTGGGACTCCTCTTGGATATCCTGTTTATTCCCCCGTGTTGTGGAGATCCTACTGTTTTGGGTCAGTAGGACCAGCCCCTGCATGTGCTCCAGTAGTTCATAGATGCGGTGGGTGTTGGGGGTGGACCAACTCATGGCCCCGGTTGTGGACCTGCATGGTAGCTGGTCATCGCACCATCTCTCCTCCTTCCTCACCACCAGGGTGAGATCTCCAGCACTGCCATAGCTAGTTCACCCTATGCTACAGTTGGCAAGGGATGGGACTAGCTCATCTTCTTTCACAACTTCAAGGCACATTCACCCACGCCTGCACCACCAGGGCCAGCCCTAATATGTTGACCAGGTGAGGTGACGGGGCCGGTCTCCTGAGAGCAGCTACAGCTCTCCTGCTCGCTCTCATGACCTCAGAACCAGCTCCACAGCGACACACTTCCTCAACAAGGCCACACCTACTCCAGCAAGGCCTCAGCCCCTGTTACTGCCATTTTCTATGGGCCAAGGATTGGAACACATGAGTCTATAGGCGGGCATACCTATTCAAACCAGCATATCTTGTAGGTGCAAAAAAGGCCTGTGTTTAGTAACTGGGACTCACGTAAAAAATAGTAGGTATGCACTGGTAATCCCAGCACTTGGGATACAGAAACAGGAAAGTTTCTGAGGCTCACTGGCCAGCCAACTTTGCCTAGTTATAATGATCTCCAGGTTAATGCAAAAAAACCTTTCTCAGAAAAAAAAAAAAGTAGACAGTGTTAATGAGGATGCCACCTAAGGTTGTCCCCTGGCCTGCATGTGCATGCCCGGGTACTCTCATCAATCGATGAATACCTATACACACACATACATGAACATACCCGCACATATCAATAAAGCAACACAACAATAAATAGAATATCATGTTAGATAGGAAATCCTTACACTTTGTTTTTAAAAATACATACGCTCTTACGTGGAACTCAAGGGTTAATAAGAGCCCCTAGCACCAGAACTATTTGTATTCATTTGTTAAAGGGAATGATGCCTTTGGTGAAACCAACAGTGCACACATTTCAAAATTCTTCGCAAAGGGATTTCCCTTTGAGGACATGGTCTGCAAAGTTTGTTACAACTAGACTCTTCATTGCTACTAGAAATGGATTCATGAGGACAGAAGTCTGATATGCTCTGCTTTTGTAGATTATTGTCTTTGAACTCTGCAACACTGATATTTTTATAGTAATATGTAGATGAATCAATATATAACTAGAAATTTTTTTTCATAGATTCAAACAATATAGATGCATGTGGGGAAGAAGTTAACTTGATCTTTGGACAAAGTTTTAAGTAAATGACAGCTAAAAAATCTACTCATTTTTTTTTCAAAATTTTCTGAGTTGGTTAATAAATGTATCATAAAATACTTTTTACTTTTTTTTACCATAAAAATGTGTCCATAGTGTGATTGCTCATAATTTTATTCCTCTGAAGTCCTGAAGGCAGTTCTTCAGTTGGTCACAAGCTCCTTTCTAGAACATACTTTGATTACAGCAGCAAGTGGTTTTGAATTGTTTTTTGGGACAATGGCTTTTCTTTGGAATTGGGCCCAGCCTGTTGCTAGTGATGATAAATATTGTATTTTAAGGAGGTCACTTTTCTATTGAGTCAATTTTAACTGAAATTTGGAAAAATGACTTTATAACTTATGAGATTTGGAAACACCCATGTTCTTACTCTTGCCGATCTTGTGTAACCAAGGGGAATTTTGTTGCAACACTGAAATCCAACAGTCAATGAGTGCTTTGCAAAGTCATATTTTCCAAATTGCATGATGTGGATGATCTGATTGATGCATTTGTAGGCTTATGTTGTATGAACTTCATAAACCTGCATTAGCACCTGCCAGCTGCCTCCTTCTGTACACATAATACTTCTAAATCTCCAAGGTTCTCATGAATAAGCCCGGCTTGGCAGTGTGTCTCTGCATCAACTCTAAGACCAGAAAGGGAGGTGGATTCCTGAACATATTCCAGCAATGTTATCCAAATTGATCAGCTCAAGATTCAGTAAGAGACCCTGCCTCCAAAAATAAAGGTGGAGAATGATCAAGCAAAGAAGCAGACATCTACAATTGGCTTCCACAATATCCATGCACACATGTGCATTGGCAATCACACACATATGTGCATAAACTCACATGAACAAACAGTAATGCCCCATACAAAACACACACTGAGAGAGAAAGAGAGAATAGAAAACATAATTTAAATCATGTTTGTTCATTGCTTCAAATCTTCTAATTGCTTTCTACCTTACAATAGAGTTCATGGTTTATGTAGAACTTGGCTCATTCTTTTTTTACCCATCCTCATCCCTGATAGCCACATGTGGTAGGAGTCTAAATTCTTTAATATTGTTCTTTAAATACAAGAACACTCTTGCCTCCTGGCCTTTGCCCATGCTATCACCATTTAAGCTTGGACAGCTATCCAAGTGTCTACATTGCTTTCACATCTTGACTTAATTTTCAGATTCAACCTTCTTCCCACTTCCTTCCACGCAAACCTTTGCTGAGTACTCCTTCTGTCTATTATAGCAGAGAATGTATTTACTTTGTTCACTGACTGCCTTTCCAGTGCTTAGATGATAAAAGGGGATTAAATGCATTACAAAGAATTTAACACTTTACGAGCAGTGTACTTGATAATGCACATGTTCTCAGTTGTTCTGTGAAGCAGAGCTACTGGTGGAGATTTGAAAGAGCTGTCGGCATAGGCTTTGTAAATCACCTATACTAAATAGATGGTTCTTATTGTAATATAAAATCTTTTACTTGGCGATATGGTATTTAGAGAAGAATAGAATATGTTTCCATCCTTGAGTAATGGTGACACACTCAACTTTGTTCTGTAGTTCAGAGAAAGTATTTTTTCATTCTGCACTTGGGGAACTAAGCTTAGAGTGCTTTAATGGCTTGTTCACTGCGACTTGAAAGTAGTCAACGACAGGTCTTATCTCTGCTGATGACTAGCTGGCATTTCTTCAGATAAGCAAATGCCCAGCAGTGTCTGTTTTGTGTTCTGTATGCTGCTGCTCCCCACTGGAGAAAGAAGACAGCCATGCATCAAGGAGAGCAAGCGAACAGCAAATACTGGGTTTTTATCAAAGGACACATTGCTTTGGAGAGGGGAACAATTGCAGTCTTGTTTCTTGAGTCTGTCAGAATTGGCATTGACTCTAGATCTCAGTAGTTTCGATTAATGGTTTACTTTATTAGTCATGTTGTAAGTCCAACACAGCTTGTGGGGTGTGGGTTTTTCATCAGTCACCCAGGGACTTGGCGGATGAAATCTCCCTTAGGACATCAGCACTGGTGATCACCAAGGGTTCAGCACAGGAGGGCTATGAAGTCAGGTGCTGTCAAGGAAATGGCTCAAGCCTTTCTACTTTACTGACCAAAACTCATTCCATGATTATTTGGCCAACAGCTAAATTAGAAATGTTATATAATTGAATATCAGTGAAAATGATAATATTTGTAATGATCCATAGATCCACTCCTTGACAAACATAAAAATAGTCAATAACATGTTTAGTTTCCTTCCTTCCTTCCTTCCTTCCTTCCTTCCTTCCTTCCTTCCTTCCTTCCTTTCTTCCTTCTTTCCTTCCTTCCTTCTTCCCTCCCTCCTTTCCTTCCTTCCTTCTTCTCTGCCCCCACTTCCTTTTTTGGCCTTCTCCCTTCTTCCCACTTTCCTCATCTCCATTTTATCCTTCTTATTCCCTCCCTTTGCCTCTTCTCCAGTTAGGGAGAGAATTCGCCTGTCTTAATGACCTTTTGTGGGGAAACGTGTTTGTCATTTGGTTTCCTTGGTTGACTTCAACATAATGGGTCAGTCAAATCTACAAGATTCTGATCCAAGTAAGGGTGACTGCTAGCTTTCACCTAATAGTGGTGATGTTGTACCCTCACTACACATTGAAACCTGTGCTTGTCACTCTGCTTTTACATTTATTACCTCTAACTTTTGTTTGTATATTTATGATGTAAATAAAACAATAGTTTATAAAAGAAGATAGAAATCAATGGGCTGTTTTTTTTTGCAATTGCAAAAAGCATTTAAAACATGGTTTGTTAAATGTCACTCATTCTCACTAATTCTCACTAGTTGTGAATATAAGAAATGAATGCAATACCAAAAAGAGGAACTAAGTTGTGGTTTATACAGCTTGACTTTATTTAGAAGAACAAGTAAACAGAAGGAGTGTGCAAAGGGCAGATGGAGAACTTGACTCTCGCAGATAATAGCTCTGAGTCATAATCAAAGGTATTTTTTCTCTGGAATTATTAACTATAAAGTATAAAATTACTCATATTTATAAGACTATGTGTTTACCTTATGCTTAAATATTTAAGTGCTAGTAACTTGTAACTTACACTTATTCTATAAGTTAAGGATTTGCTAATGATGTTTTCAATGCTCTTATTTGTTCATTACTGGCTACTGTTTTCTTGTAATGCTGTAGTGCTGTCTTTGGTAGATAGAAAAGGTAACAGTAATGTACTTAACTGAAACTTCTAAGCTTTTTCTGCGTATGCAGAGACAGTAACAAATTTTGCAGAGAATTGGAAAGAGTTTCTCTTTTTGTAGAATTTATATTCTTCTTATTTTTATTTTATTCTTTTTACTACTATAGTTGTGTTACTATCTGGGGATCTTTTTATCAGGTTTGTTTTCTCTGCCATTTGAAAATTAAAAGGCAGGAAAAATCTTGGCCATGGCAGGTAGCGGTGAAGAAGTCTTGAAGACAGCAGGAAGGACCAGACAGAATCAGTGGTTACAGAAACATTTTTATTATGACTGAGGCACACACACATACAGCAGGCACCTAGAGAGAAAGACTCCCAGCAAAGCACAGGGGCACTGGCAAAATCAAAACCCAACTTCTCCTTGAGGGTGGGATTTTGCAATGTCTTAGTCTCCCCTAATCTAGACACTGATTGTCCCATAACTGTTATATGACGCGTCCTGATTCAACCTTAAACTTGTTGAGCCAGCCTATTAGTAGGTGCCTTACTGGCAGGAGAAAAAGGCTACAAGTCTTTTGTTTTAACTTCCCAGATTTTTGTCCCTGGTCAGGATGGTGAGGGAAAAGGCAGTCATCTTGGTAGTTCCCCATTTCATTATCTAGTTATGGTCTTTCTCTCTGTCTACATACCAGGGAACCTACCTAACTCCTAGTTCCTCAGTTGTATCTAGTATTATGTTTTATACTATTGTAGTACTATACTCTCAAAAGAAAGGGGAAAAACTAACTTTTTAACTGCTTTTAGTCCTTTAAGTGGGGAGAGCACAGCGAAAAATAATAAAGTAGTTTTGTGTCTCAGAACTTAAACTTTCCTTATTTGCATATCACTAAGATTTCCATCAGCATATTTTTCAGCTTCGTAGAGGCTATGTTAAATATTTTTAGAAAGTAGTAAATTGTTTTATGAGTATAGTTAGAATGGGTACTTATTAAAATTGTTAGGTATATTTAGTTGTTTCAATCATGTGAAGTCAATAGGGAAAGGAAAGTATCCATAATATTGTTGGACAGCTAAGAAATTTGGCTTGTATAATTTAGATATTGCTTTTTCAGTTGTTTTTATTGAGTTATATATTTTTCTTCCCTTCCATCCTTTCCTCTTCCCTTCTACCTGCTTCCATGACCCATACTCCCAATTTACTCAGGAGATCTTGTCTTTTTCTACTTCCCATATACATTAGATCCATATATGTCTCTCTTAGGGTCCTCTTTGTTGTCTAGGTTCTCTGGAATTGTGAATTATAGGCTGGTTTTTCTTTGCTTTATATCTAGATGCCACTTATGAGTGAGTACATATGATATTTGTCTTTCTGGGTCTGGGTTACCTCACTCAATGTGATGTTTTCTAGCTCCATCCATTTGTCTGAAAAATTCAAGATGTCTTATTTTTTTTTTCTGTTGTGTAGTACTTTATTGTGTAAATGTACCACATTTTCCTTATCCATTCATTGGTCAAGGGACATTTAGGTTGCTTCCAGGTTCTGGTTATGACAAATAATGCTGCAATGAACTTAGTTGAGCACATGTCCTTGTGATATGATGAACATCCTTTGGGTATATATCCAAAAGTGGTATTGCTGGGTCTTGAGGAAGGTTGTTTCCTAATTTTCTGAGAAATTGGCATACTGATATCCGAAGCAGTTTGTACTCCCACCAGCAATGGAGAAGTGTTCCCTTTACCCCACATCCTCTCCAGCATAAGTTGTCATCAATATTTTTTATTTTGGACATTCTTACTGGTGTAAGATGGAATCTCAGAGTTGTTTTGATTAGCATTTCTCTGATGACTAAGGATGTTGAGCATTTCCTTATGTGTCTTTCAGCCATTTTAAAGTAATCTGTTGAGAATTGTCTGTTTAGGTCTGTACTCCCTTTTTTTTTATTGGATTATTTGTTATTTTGATGACCAATTTCTTGAGTTCTTTGTATATTTTGGAGATCAGTGCCCTGTCTAATGTGAGGTTGTTGAAAATCTTTTTCCATTTTATAGGCTGCCATTTTGTCTTGTTGACCATGTCCTTTGCTTTATAGAAGATTCAGGAGGTTCCATTTATTAATTTTTGTTTATTATTAATTTATTGATTATAATTATTGTATCTCTCAGTGTCTTTGCTACTGAGGTTATATTTAGGAAGTGGTCTCCTGTGCCAATGAACACATTGGTACTTTTGATAGTTCTTATGCAGAGTTCTATTAAAGAGTTTCAGTTGCAGCTGGGCGGTGGTGGCACACGCCTTTAATCCCAGCACTTGGGAGGCAGAGGCAGGCGGATCTCTGTGCTTTCGAGGCCAGCCTGGTCTACAAGAGCTAGTTCCAGGACAGGAACCAAAAAGCTACGGAGAAACCCTGTCTCGAAAATTAAAAAAAAAAAAAAAGAGTTTCAGTTGCTATTTCTCATTAAAAGTAAGAAAAAGCTAAAGAAATGATCATAAAACTACTCCATAGTTTATAAAATGGGATAGAAATATTTTTGTAGTAATATACCAAAGATGCACAGGTGATGTGTAGAAGATTGGATTTTAGGATTTTTTTATATTGATTTCCTTATAACCCTTACCTCTTCATAGGCTTTACCTCTTCATAGCCCTTACCTCTTCATAGGCTTTATTTTATATTTGTAGTCAAATTTGTGAATTTTAAGTGCCATTTCACTGACCAATGTTATTTCTTAGAAGATCATTAGAGGACATACACAGCAAAAATTAGCTGTGAATATGAACCACAAAGTGTATTAGACAAACTCAAATGTGGAAATGTGCAAACAGGGTGCTGGGAAGCTGTCATCATTGAAAGGGGTAGATAACGGGTTTGAAATCTGCTCTGAGTCTCCTAACTTACAAAGAATATGCTTTAAACACCTTTGGAAATAATCTCTAAGATATGAGTTCACATGCTGACAAAAAAAATCTTCTGGTGAGATTAGCATATTGCTTCTCAATTTAGACTAGAAATTATAGTTATTTATTTATTTTTTAAAATAGAACTAGCTTCTCTTCTGGAAAGTACCTCACGATTACTTCTCCCAAGTGACCAATGATCCATGTAACACCAAATGTCACACTGACCAGTGTCCACAGATAGAGTCTCACCATTAAGTTAGAATCTGCTTGAAAGTGCTACACAGACAAAGTGTCATATTTTTTTTTCTGAGGGTTGTATGACAAAACTTCTCCTGGGGAGATGAAGGACACTCTTCTCTTCATCTCATAGGGAACCCACGGCAGACCATACTTTTACGGATACCACCAATGTACAAGTTAGTGAGCTGATGGGTCTGCTGGGATTGTTTACAGGAATATGGGCGAGGGATCACTTACAGGAGAAACAACTCAAAATCAGCCACATCACCAAAGCCCACTCCAGCATGAGTGACAGCTCACAAAGCTAGGAATCTGGAGCACACTGCACAGCCTGCGGGCAGCTCCGGAGGGTGGAGAGCATCCTTTCCGGGTACTTCTGTTGCTCTCAACCACTTCCCCACAGCTCAGCTGGTTTCTGCCTCTGATCTCAGAGTCTTTACAGCGTTCTTCTTTCAGAGGCTTCTGTGCAGCTGGGATCTGCTTATTTGAGCAGAGGAGGGGGCTACTGAAGCTGGTCAGTTTCAAGGAGTTCTTGGAGGTTTTTTTTTTTTGAATTTTTAAAATTTATATTCATTCATGTATTCATTTGTAAGTGGAGACTGCTCGTTCATTTCCTGGCCACCCAGACCCAAAATAATCGCATAGAAAACATATTATTTGCAATAGTGTTTGGCCAATGGCTTGAGCATGTTTCTAGCTAGCTCTTCTTACATCTAAAATTAACCCATTTCTATTAATCTGTGTATCGCCACATGCTTATGGTCTACTGGTAAGGTTCCATCCTGCATGTGATGTCTGTCTCCTGAGGTGGCTACATGGCATCTCGTTGACTCTGCCTCGTCTCTCCTCCTCTATCTGCTTGGAAATCCTGCGTTACCCTACTCTGTGCTGCAATAGGCCAAAGCAGCTTCTTTATTAACCAACGGTATTCACAGCATACAGAGGGGGAATCCCATATCATTCATTCATTTAGTTTGGTTCTTTATCTCCCTACTTAAAGAGAGCTCCTTAGTAGGAGAGAAGGTTTGTGAGTTCAGAGTAGACAGTTGCACAACACTGAGGAGAAAGTGTTGGAAACTTTATTTGTTCATCACCGAGACAGTCATCAGTTACGTGGTACATCCACATCTTTGGGTTTGTTCTTTACTGGGAATCTGCACATTCAGGCAAACACAAGGGGCACTGTTAAAGTTGTATCGTTCGTTCCACAGAGCTGCCTCTCAAGAGCACTGCTGTTCCAGGTGCCAACGTTAGAAAAACATGTCTCTTTCTTTTCCCAACAGATCACAAATGTGATGGCTTGAAGGAAAAATGTCCTCTACAGGCTCCACTTGGTGACACTTGGTTCTCAGTTGACAATACTGTTTGGGCCATAAAAGTGCCTGCTGGCTGGAGGAAGTACATAACCAGGGTCAATTTTGTGGTTATATAGCTCCTACTTATGGTTCATTCTCTCTGCCTATGCTTAGGATGAAGACGGAAATGTTCAGTTTCTTTGCCTGCTACGTGCTGTATGCTTCCTCATCATGATAGAACTGGGACCTCCAGAACCATAAACCAAAATAAACCCTTTCTTCCATAAATCACTTTTGGTCATGGTATTTACCTCAGCAGCAGAACAGGAAGTAATACAAAAAGATAACGAGTTTTCTTTACTGACCAGTTTTTGGGTGCTCAAATCTAGCAGTTTCATTTTAATCCTGTGTGAGTATTTTCCTAATTTTACAAGTAAGGTCATTTTGGCTCAGAAAAAAAGCACAAATTATAAATGTCTACATGAATAGTAAATAAAGAAGCTAGATATTAAAACCAGTAGCTATATGCAGTAGACAAAGAAGTCAAAGCCCTTAACAACACCGCTGTGCCTGTATGTGCAGCACCATGGCCCCTACACATGAGTAAATAACTTTAAATGTCATTGCTATATCAGAACATAGTGAAATGAGGCCATGGATGATTCAACATGAATATACCCTGGTTACATTTTTAAATGGAAGTATAGTTGGGGGAGTTGACAGGAGTCCAAATTTCCATAAGAGCGGTAAAGATAAACTGGGGAAATTTTGCATTTATTCCATTCAAGCTAAACTTAAACTCAGTCATAATATAACATTGAAAATAATCTCCTCTAGTTGTGGAACGCCTTTTCCAGGTTGTTATTCCACATTCATTGAGTGAATAGGCACACTTTAATTGTTGAATAAAATTCAATTTGTATTACTTGTGCTTGGTTACTTACTTATTCTGAGCATCTAGAGCAGTGGCAGCAGTCATGGGAAATAAGGAGAGGATAGGAAAAAGGGAAAGTCAAAAGACACAATAACAGAAGGTAAGAGCAAAACATAGTTGGGGGAGGAAAGAAAAATAGACATTTGCTGGCTATTCAATGCCAGCAACAGAGTGCTTTCTCATACGTGTGAGACCCAAAAAAGTGAAAGAAAAGCATTCCAGCAGAGAAGTCTTAGGGAAGATGAGAAGAGAAAGACAATTTAAAACTGAACACAATAGACTATAGGCAAGTTCATCTCAAGCCTGCTGGAATGTTAGTGTGAGTCCTCGGGACAGAGCTGAGGTCATCAGCCTTGGCAGCTAGTGCCTTTACCATCAGAGCTATGATTCTCATCATGAAATATTATTTTAAAAGTCAAACTTCATGCAAAATCAACATTAGCAACAATAACAACAAAAAAAATCCAAAATTCAGTAATGATACTGTGATGAGACATATTAAACCGTTGGGCAAAAGGAGCAAAAACCAAAACAGAAGCCAAAACAGACAAATAAACAAACCCTTCATCAACATTATTTTATGAAAAACATTATATTATGAGAAACAATAGAGAGCTTTATTTTACCACTAGTGCAGATCTCAATAACAAAGAAGCTATACCGTACTAATAATGTAGAAGATGGAAGCAGTTATTTCGTCAGTTGCCCTAAACTTTTGGGTGTTTTCATAGCTTTCTTAAATGTGTGCCCCAGGTCTAGCAGATTGCTTTGGAGTGTGTCTACAGGCAGGGGCACATGAGCTTTTCAAACCCCTGGATATTGATATCTTTTCTGGGACTGCAAAGATATAAGGATTGGCAAGGAGCAAGAGAATCATAGTTAGAAGCAAGGATGGAAGCATTTCTGACTTAGTCTTAGGAGGAAACTTGCATGGGCAGATTTGTGCTTGCACAGTGTCAAATAAGAAACACAACAGGGAAATAAGTCAGTGGTGGAGTAGGTAGGAACTGTCTTTCATCAAATAGCCCTTTGATGGTGTCCAAAAATATTATAGTGAACCATCATGTGGGCACACTCCTCCTTCCTTCCTTCCTTCCTTCCTTCCTTCCTTCCTTCCTTCCTTCCTTCCTTCTTTCTTTCTTTCTTCCTTTCTTCCTTCTTTCTTTCTTTCTCTCTCTCTCTCTCTCTCTCTCTCTCTCTCTCTCTCTCTCTCTCTCTCTTTCTTTCTTTTCTGTTTTTTGAACAGCTTAAGAAGGATTATCTGTAGATCTTTGAAAGTCTAGCAAAATTTTGCTGTGAATCCATCTGGCCCTGGACTTTTTTTCCCTTTTTCTCTTTCTAGAAGGCTTTTACTAACTATTTTAATCTCCCTAGTTCTTATGCTGGGATAGCTGTTCAGGCTGTTGTGGAGCCCAGTCCCAGTATAACAACTCCCTTACCCAAGGCTCATGGAACTTTGTAGAAGAGAGGGTAGAAAGATTCTAAAAGCCAGAAGATCAGGGAATTTGCTGTGAGATTGGGTCAGAAGCTACACCCATAAATTCTCACCAACGTGACTGCCCAGATAGAAACTGAACAAGGATATTAAAAACAGATATGCAAAAATGGAAAAAGGAAAGCAAAGAGAGAGCAAAGTCCTTTAGAAAGAACTAAAGGCGCCGGGCGGTGGTGGCGCACGCCTTTAATCCCAGCACTCGGGAGGCAGAGGCAGGCGGATCTCTGTGAGTTCGAGACCAGCCTGGTCTACAGAGCTAGTTCCAGGACAGGCTCCAAAACCACAGAGAAACCCTGTCTCGAAAAACCAAAAAAAAAAAAAAGAAAAAGAACTAAAGGCACCTAAAGAATGCTGAGAGCAGGAGAAAGAGTCTTCCCCAGGGAAAAGCACACCACTTGGTTATTCAGTACTAAATGGGCAGCCCTGAACACATGCAAATTAGTATCACCATACAGATCTGAGCCGGCTGCATTGATGTGTTTATAAATGCATATATGCATGCACATATATGAATGTCGCAACAACTAATGAAAAAAAGAGACCATGAATTTGAAAGCAAGGAGTGTTACATGGGAGGGTTTGTAGTAAGAGAAGGGAGAAATGATGTAATCATGCTATAATTTCAAAAAATTAAAAGAAAAAAAGAAATCATCCGGAAGTCAAATTATTTCTTCTAACTAATTCTCTTATGTTTTAAGAACTTACTATTGTCTACCACAATGCAGTTTCACTGAGGCATGTCTAGGTCTGATCTTTTTTGTTATTGATTCATATTAGGGTTTGTTGAGTTTTCAAAAGATGAGGGTTTGTGTCTTTGTCATATCAGGAAAAGCTCATCCATGTATTTGTAAAAATTTCTTATAAGTGTTTCTCCCATCCATTTCTTGAACTATGGTTATGTTGGAGACTTTCTATTTTAATGTTTGCTAATTTCCAAAGCTTCCATTCCCTTGACTCCCTGTGTTCTATTTCGTGTGATTTATTTGGAAATGTGTCATCACTTACAGATTCTCTTGAATTTTGCCTTATATATTTAACTGTTTAACTTTGAGTTCCCAACTGACCTGATGAAATTCTTAGTTGCTAATAATTTAATATTGCTCTTTTTCAAATATCTGGGCTAGCTTTCATAGCATGATATTTCTTTACGGTGCTTTTACTAGCCCCTTCTGTTTACATAAGCTTAGAAAATAGATTCATTCTTGATTGTTAAAAGAGCAACCATGTTTGGAAGTTGCTCTACCAGGATCATGATATAGATCTTAATTCTCAAAGTTGTTTATTTCTTTAGAGTTTGCTGAGTTTTCACTGTGAGAAACACACTCGGTTGGAGGTGTGCATTACAGTGGGTCTCTTGTGTTCGCTGTGAGAAATGTCTTCTCTTTGAAATGTATATTAAAGTAGGTCTCTAAAGAAAATTGCCATTTGCTTTTGGAAAGAACCTACATTCATAACCAACTCTGGATGCGTTTCTAAGCACTTTCCAGTTTGTTGTTAGGCAGCATCCAGGAGATAAAAATTCCTCCCTTAGACACCAGAGTCCGGTTTCAAATGAGAAAGCATTAACTTCTCCAGCTTCTTTCTGTTCCCTTCTCACATCTCTCTGTAAGTTATAAACAGTGATTCTTCAGGCTTCCTTGATGGTGCCTGCATTGCTTTTTGTTTCTGTCAGCTTGACACAAGCTAGGTCTTCTTGGAAGAGGGACCTTGATAAGAAAGTGTTCCCTATTTGATTGACCTGTAGGCAAGCCTATGGGGGCCTTTCCTTGTTTAATAATTGAGGTAGGAGGGCAGTGCTACCCCACTTGGTTTGATGTGGATTGTATAAGAAATCAAGCTGAATAAGCAATGGGAAGCAAGTGAGTAACCAACATTCCACCATGGCTCTGCTGCAGTAGCTACCTCCGGTTCCTGCTTGAATGATTGCCCTGGTTTCCTTTGGTGATAAAGTACAAAGTATAAGAGGAGATAAAAGCTTCTTACAAGTTGTGTTTGGTCATGGTGTTTATCACAGCAATTAAAAGCAAAACAGGACATTGCTCTTTCTTCAGGGGTCCTGTTTTGTTGAATTTTATGGAGTCTGAGACCAGCTTACTTTGGGACGTATTGGTACTTGTAGATTTATAATTTTTCATATTTTGTGGTGAAAGAATTCCTTCATTGCATGTCCTTGTCAAGAAAGGTGTGAAAATGACTCTAAAAGCCCACTCAGCTGTGTTAGGTATATCATATTGGTTGGCTCTCATTTAAGTTTTTTCATAATTACAGAGACAGGAAACCTTCTCATTTCTTGCCTGTGTTCGTTTAAGAGAACATAGTTCAGTGTTGAGTCTCAAGGAGCCCTCCTCCATCCTTGTCCACCTGTTGACAGGCCCATTCTTATGCACCCCAGTGTAATCATTCATAGTTCAGTGTCTGTGATCAAAATGCCTCTGTATTACCTAGAAGGTGACATTTTGCAGCCCTTCTTCTTTCCCTTACTTCTGCAATATTCTGTGAGATGATATAAATGCCTTGTGTAAGGCTGAGCATTCGATCATCACTTATTCTTGATAGTTAAAGCAGTCATAATGTCTCATTATAGTTCACTAGAGAGACTTCTCTGATTAAGGTTGAGAGTAATTGTTCATGGTTATAGACACACATATTTACAAGGAGATCAGACTCTATGTAAATTTAGCTAGACAATAGACTTGAATTCCCTCTGAAGAAGTCCTATGGTGTTCTTTACCATGGGGTTTTGAGTGGGTTTGCAGTGACATGTAAGGGATTCTTTCTTGTGGTTTCCCAAGTGAAACTAAAGGGCACTTGCATACCCTGCAACAGTCAGGCCATTATATTGCACAGGGATGCATATCTAGCCTGATAGGTTGATATTTTGATTGACAGCTTTGTATCTAGGTGAGATCATTGATGCCTTCCCCGCCCCCCCCAGCCAACCTTCTTTTTGTGTAGCGCTTTGAAACAACCCAATACGGAAGAAGATTCTAGTTCATTTCCAGCTAGGCTTCTGTACAGCATACAAACAAGGTGCATAGTATCTTCAAGGAAAAGAGTCATAACATGTAGCTCTGTTGGGTAAAGAAAAGCAACACTAAAGCATGGATTGTTTTGGCAGCCTCCAGGTCCTAGGTTAGGGACTTCTTTACCAACAACTTGTAAAGAGCTATCCCAAATCTAGCATTGATATTTTTTGTTTAGTAACCCATATCTTAAGATGAAGGCTGTCTGTCTGTTTTTGGTTTTGTCTTTGCCATGCAAATGTATTTTCTTTCCAAGTCTTGTTACTTGTTCTCATAACGATTATGGCAGTTTAAGTTTTAAGCAACCTGAGAAGTTTTTCCCCTATACAATTTCCTTGTATTAGTTTTGAGCTGGTGTTGGGAATTCTATTTCATTAAGGTGTGGATTCGATTCACACTCACACTGGATTTACATTAGTCCCAAATCTCTTTATTTTCTGAGAGCATTTCTGCAACTGAAGCTATCTAGGACTTGACTAGATCTCCTGGGTCCCCTGACAAATAAAGTATTTCTCTTAGGTTATTAGGTTTTAGTCTGTGGGTTGAAATGCTCTGACTTTACAGAATTGCCTGTAACTCACTGAGTTCAAGGTGTTTGCTGCAGGTGTATCTGTCTAACGATTGTGACGCTGTAGATGTGTGCAGAAAGAGAGGTGTTCCTGTGCTGGGAGCTGGAGGTTACCCGAGGATATGCTCCAGAGTGGACTGCATTAACTACTTCCTGCGGGAGAACGGAGCCATGGGCACTGTTTTCAGATAGCTTTCTGGAGAGGTGGTGGTGTTGTGTTTCAGCCTGCCAGCTTGGTGACATCGATTTGATTATGACACAGTGACCATCATTCAGGAAGGGAAGACAAACAGGTCAAGTCTTTGAGACTCCAGGAAGAAAAGAGGAATGAGTGTGGAACTATTTGCATTATTTATTTATTCCTATTATTATTGATGGTTATTGATGTGAAAGCAATATACATCATAAATTCTTCTTCAGGCTGAGGGAGACAGGGAACAGTGGCTATTATGGCTATTATTTCAGATGCAGGTTTTTTTTTTTTGTATTTTGTTATAGATAACTAGGTTTGAATTTTCCTTGGTGGTGGTGGTGATGGTGGTGGTATGTATGTGTGTGTGCAGACAGAGAAACATGATGATGAAAAAATCATGAGTTATATCTAGAGATAGAGAAACAGAACTGCACATGCTGACACATAGTGAGACGAGAGAGGGACTGCGAGGAACCGACTGGCTTGATGGTGGTGGACTGTCAGCCTAGGGGTTGGGTAAGAGATGGTCTTGCAGTTGTGAGTCTCAAATCTTCTTTCTAGCCAATGCAAGCTTATGGAAGCAAGCTTTCTGGGCTGTAGTTCTGAGGCAACATTGCTTCTCCTTTACTGAACCTTGGCACTTTTTCTCTTAAGGTTTCAATTGGTTGAATGTGTCCAGGCTCATCTACATTCTATAATTTTTTCATTTTAGTCACAACTAAAACATTTCATTGTATCCTAGGTTAGCCACTGACCAAATAAACTGGATACTACAGTTAGCCAAACAAATTAATATAACAACCCCACCCACAAACCCCCTAACAGCAATAAACCTTTATCCTTGTAGCCCAATGTTATAGAACCAAAATGTGTTCCTATCAAATCAACTTTACGTACAATTTAATTTGCATTGACAAAACATGTAACTTATGAGCCAATATATGCTATCTTGTATCTTTCCATATGCACACCTATGGTTGGCAATCTACATATTCAGGTGAGTGGTATCCATAGAGATTTTGTACTGAGTCTCTCTTGTCCACTCCTAGAGAGCGGTGAACCTACAAATGTTTATAAAAGACCAGTCTAAGGAGGCACATCTGAAGGTCCCTCACTTCTTGCCTCCTCTGGCACTTCTTTCCATCCCGCCCAACCCCATTCTTAGTGTGATTTGGGCCGTTCTGCTCTGTGTGCAGACCTAGAGACAGTGAAAGCTGGCAGAACCCAAAGGTAGTTTCCCCACTTCTCCGACTCCTCCCGTTCCTGTTCCAAGTGCCAGGATCCCACAGCTCTCTAATAGAAGCATCAATCATGTGCACAGCAAGTGGTGATGTACAGAATTGAATTTGGCAAGATGTCTATTCAGTTTCTTGATTTAGACTTCAGAAATTTCAGTTCACTAAACATGTTTTCTCTATCTGCTTCCAGCTGGGAAACCCGGGATGGATGCTTGTCTCTTTCATGTTGCACTTCATTCAGCTTTTCATCCTGGAAGGAGAATTGCTACTCACATATTCTCTTCTCAGCGAGCTCTGCATGTATTTTGAAGGGCTGTTATGACAGCCACTCAGCATTGACTAGGGAGAGTCTCACGCTTAGTTGTATAAAAAACAATAACCCTGTGCAAACTTCAAAATGATCAAAATATCCCCCTCTCTTGGTTAGCATAAGGAACTGACCCCTGGTATAAATTGTAGCTTGGGACTCATTGCCTAGGTTTGTGTTATGGTTCAATTAGATGTTTATTCTGCTTTTATCTTGCTCATGTCAAGTCAGGCAAGTGGTCCTAGGATAACAATAGGATCTTTTATCCTAAGGTCATAATGATGCTTGTTGGTGGATTGGCTCTGGCAAGTCACTATTCCAGCTATTCTGGTCATTGCCATTTTTCAGCATGGGAGTAATTGAAAGATGGAAACGTAAAGCTGGGTGCCTATCTACAAGAGATAATCTTAAAGTTGCATGCATTATTTTCTCTCACATGTTATGAGACTGGGCCTAGTCATGAGGCTGTATGTAGGTACACAGGAGGCTGGGCATAGAACAACCAGCTAGAAGTGAGAGAATTCTGCAACAGAGACAAACAAGGGTAGAGAGGACCAAACACTGAACAACAGTTAGGAGACCTATGCTACATTTGCATCAGATGCTAAGTTATTTTTGAGAATAAAGTATTTCTGTTAGCAAGTCACAGAACTAGTCTAGAGCTGCTTTAAGCCAAAGTAGAAAATAGGTCGTGGAGACCAAGAACTCAGGGTGAGAACACAGCTGGTGCACAGGAGGAGACTAGAAACCAGAACTGAAAGTTTTTCCAGCCACCCTCTGGCTGGATCTCTCCTTCTCTCTGTGTCTCTCAATTATTTACCGTCTGTAATGTAATTTCTAGAACCTTCAGAGACGCACCAAATAATCGCATCTTATAAGTTCCTGCATTCGCTGTTTGCCCACCCGGCTCCCCGCATGGTTCACTTGGGTTCTGGTAATCTGGCTTTCCAGTTTCTGAGTGGTGTTGCATGACTGATTCAGCTAGGGTCATGTCTCAAGGGCCACAGTGTGCAATTGTTGGTAGGGCCCCAATGATGTACTGGAGAACGTTGTAGAAAAAGAGAGCTCTTCCCTAAAGCAATGCTACCTCCACCCATTTAGCTAACATTCTCAGAAATCCATGACCCTTGTCTGTTACTTGCGCTCCTAGTTAGTCATCAGCGTACGTGTTCGTAGATACCAAAGGCAAAGCCTCACTGGCTGGGTGATGGAAAGAAAATGGAGAATGTCTTGGTCTTTGGAAGAGTCAGTTACACTTAACCTAACCGGCACCAACACATGACAAGGTCCTTCTTTGACGACAATACGATGGGATAAAGCAAAACAATTTCCTGTTCATGTCCAAAAAATGCTTTCAAACCACAAAACGGACCCAATAGATCCTTGCACCAGGCCGCTGCCAAGTACCAGTTACATTTTTAGACTCACATTTGGTGCTTCAAAAAAGACCGTGGGCTGACGCTTAAATTTTGAATTACTAGCACTTTTTATTGCTTGAAATTTTCATATGTGCATATAATACATTCTAGTTAAATCCATACCAATTTCCTCCCCTTCAGCCTCCTCCCCATTATTATCTGATGTAGGATTCCCCTCTGTATACCATTGGTTAATAAAGAAGCTGCCTTCGGCCAATAGTTTAACAAAATATAGCCAGGCTATCTATCTATCTATGGGGGGGGGGAGAGAGAGAGAGAGAGAGAGAGAGAGAGAGAGAGAGAGAGAGAGAGAGAGAGAGAGAGAGAGAAGGCAGGGTCAGGGAGAAGTCATGTAGCCACCTGCAGGAGACAGATGCCTCCAGTGGAGCCCACTGAAACTTTGCCTGTAGGCCATGACCTCATGGTGATGCACAGATTAATGGAGATGGGTTAGTTTAGGATATAACAACTAGCTAGAAATATGCTTAAGCTATTGGCCAAACAGTATTTGCAAGTAATGCAGTTTCTATGTAATTATTTCAGGAATCTAGGAACAAGCAGCCTCTGACAACAATTCTCTCTCAATTTCAAGGTTGCCTCCCCACCCCATCTCTCTCTGAGTCCAGGTAGTGTTGTCTGTATATGCATGGGTATAGAACAATCTATTAGACCGTGGGTCTGACTCCCTGAAGAATACCGAATCTCCCAACAGTCAGTTGTTAATCCCTCCTTAGGTAGGGCTGGGACTATGTGACTCTCTCCCCACCCACACTGCGATCTTCCCTGGCTTGAGTTTGCACTGGTCTTACACACGTTGTGGGCCTTGGACATGTAGTCACAGCAGCTGTGAGTCATGTGTGCAACTGCCTGCTCGTGTCTGGAAAACACTGCTAAGCTGTAGCTGCCCACTACCTCTGGCTCTTACAGTCTCTTTGCCCCCTTTCTCTTGATGATCCTGAAGCCTTGAGGAGGGGCTGTGTTGATACAGATGTCCCCACTTAGGGCTGAGCATGCCCAGTCACATGTGTGCATCACTTTGACCAGTGATAAATCCCTGCATTAAGGAATGCCCACTGCACAAGGGAGCTTCTCTGCCTCAGTGGTACAAAGGGTGGGCTAGGCTAGTGACCTGATACATAAAAATAAGTAAGTAAATAAATAAATAAATAAAATTTAAAAGTTAAAAAAAGAAAGTGGTTATCAGGGGTAGGAGTTACTTGATATAATTTTAGGGGTTTTATGTACAAAAATCACATCATCTGCAAATAAAGATATTCTGACTTTTTCCCTTCCAAAATAATAAAAAATAAAAATAAATGGCAATTAAACAAATCTATTATAATTTGAAGCCCTTCATAGTTCATTGCAAAAGAATGTTGTTACAGATAATGTCTTAAAAAACTTAGTTCTTAAAAGTTATTTAACACTTGGAAAAAATCTTATAAAAAATTATTATTCATTGCATGAACATAATGATGAGAACATAGTAGCTTAAATGGTTACAACTCTTTTAATCATTTTGGATATTTAAAATTGAGCAGGTAGTTTCAATTGGGAAATGATAGTTTAATTTTTGCTTTTATTTGCTTTATCCTGGCTTACTGGCATATCCCCTGTGAACTCCTGGGTCAGCCCCAAAGCACTTGCTTCCTGAGCATGCACTACTCATTAGCTCTATGCAACTGTTTGTATGTCTCTGTAATTTACATGATTGTAAATGACTGGAGGGGGTGAATCTTCTAAGAGAATTTTGCCCTAGTCTCCTACAGGGGTTGATACTCTATGCAACATAATTGTTTGTAAAATGAATGGCCGACTTCTGGATGGGGAGGGGGGGTTGGTGACAGCCCAGAAAGGACACTAGACTGCTGGTTTACATCTCCAGTGGCTGTGGCAGCACACTGAGGTACTCTATGAATAGTTCTTGAATAATGAAAAGGCGACAATGCCAGGCCTCCAGAACACAGAGCGCCTGCAGAAGACCCTGAACAGGAACTGAAATGAGAGATGGTTCTTAACTGCCTTGTCGTTTTGGCACTAAGTTCTGCCTGTGGACTGTTATATCCGTTGGTTTGTGTGGCGCTACCCTACTGGATTGTTGCTTTACATTATACAGCATGTGTCTTTTTCCATTTGATGAATTGTAAGGATGTAATGGCTTGAAATTACACAGACTTTGTTCTTAGCAGGAATTTGAGATTTGGCAAAGGATCTTCTTTGTATGTGAGTTTATCCTAGGCTTTCTCAAAGATACTGAGCTTGACTTCTGAGGCAAAGTGGTTGAAATGGGTTGCTAGTTCTGCAGAACGCTAACAGAACATAGATATAAAGTGTCCCTCCTCTCCGGCAGAGAATGTTCAGTTCTAGGGCCTAAGCAAGGAGCAGTTCCCTTTTGCACCGTGCTTTATTTAATACATTTGCTTCTTTTTCTGTGGTTTCTGGTTCCTTTTCTTGGTCCCTACTACCAGATTGTTTAAATAGATATGTTTTTTTTTTTTTTTTTTTGTTTTTCGAGACAGGGTGTCTCTGTGGCTTTGGAGCCTGTCCTGGAACTAGCTCTGTAGACCAGGCTGGTCTCGAACTCACAGAGATCCGCCTGCCTCTGCCTCCCGAGTGCTGGGATTAAAGGCGTGCACCACCAATGCCCGGCTTAGATATGGTTTTCTGATAGTGCTATACCTCTCATGGCAGGATTTACACTTCTTTCCCTACGTTATCTGCTGTATCTAACTTGCTGTGGTAATATTTCTATATTACTTCTTCTGATAGTGCTATACCTCTCGTGGCAGGATTTACACTTCTTTCCCTACGTTATCTGCTGCATCTAACTTGCTGTGGTAATATTTCTATATTACTTCTTCTGTATTTCTAGAACATGTTTTAGAATATTCTGACTTAAAATACTCTTAAGGATTCTGTTTGTGTCTTTGACCCTTGGACCTTTGCCACCCAGCCTATGGGATGTTATGCCACACATGGTTGGCTTCTGCTTTACTCTTGGACATGCTCATTTGCAATTCTGCCTCTTCTCACCAGAAGATTTTCCAGTGGCTTCTTTTTGCTTCCCATCACCTGCTCAGGTCTCCAGTGTTTTGCTGGTTTGTTGCTGTCTGCGGCTAGCTTCATATCCTATAGAAACCCTTCCAAGTAGGGTGTAAGTAACCACATTGAATGAATCAATCATTGCCAGGATTCCATAATTTAGTTGTTAAATTGTTCTCTCTTGGTTCCTTAAGATAGAATTGGCTTTTCTAACCTCGATTATAAACTAAAGACATTCAAGATTCAGTGATGTGAACTTTCTTTTAACATTAGCTTTGTTCTTGAACTAATAAATAATAAAAAATAAGACACTAGTGTGATAAAAGCTGAGCTTTCATCCGAGGTCTCAGGAAAGGAAGAGATTCTCTACGGAGGAGGCTTGTTGAAAGGCAAGGACTGGTTGAGAAGCGCTAAGAATGGCCCATTGTTCCTGCTCTGGGTGTGGAGTGCCGGTGGTGAATGCAGGGCTTCACTCTGGTTAGATGGGGCCATTGTTCCTGGATGCCCGCATTAACTCGGAGCAAGAGAGAATTCATCAGAAGACTCTAGTATTTCATTTCCTCTCTTGCTCTGGGGCAGAAGCTGTTCTACTTCACAGGCTGAACTTGTTACCTCTTGCCCTGAGTGGCAGAGACACACTGCCTGAGAGCTTCCATTTTGAGACACCTTGTAGAGATCCTTCAGTTCCTTTAGAGGAGGCTCTCAGCAGTCTGGTCCACCACTGCCACAGAAGCTGGAGGATGCTATTTTTCAGGCAGAGATGGAAGTCTCCCAGAGTGTGGACCCAATAGGATTTTTTTGGGAAAGGGAAAAAGACAGCATTTTTGCAAGCACAGCTCCCATTGAACATCCCGTGTAGCAATTCTTATTGTATTTCAGTTTTGTAGCCTTTGGTTTTTGTGTGAATTAGGAAGGGAAACGTCAGGTGACCATTTAAACCTTTGCTTTTAAAAAAATCCTTTAATTTATTAAAGCTCAAATTAAACAAATCTCCTGCTGTTACTAAAGTTTTCTGAACTACTTTGTGTAAATGTTATTCATCCTTTGAAACCAGTACAATTAAAAGTTGTGTTAAGAATCCTCCCTTTCAAGGCTATGAACTTTTCCTCTAAGGATTTTCACCTCATTTCAGTTCTTTGATTTCTTAAACATGTCTCAGGAAAGAAGATACACATATTCTTTAATTGCTTCTTAAACTTGCAAAGTTACACTGTCTCCCCCTCCCACCCCCCAAAAAACTTTAAATGATTGCATTTCTCCCTAGATTAGTAGCTTGCTAATTTGGTGGTTGTAATGAACTCAGGAATAAAATCATTTGACAAGGTATCCCAGGATTCACTTCAAAAAGATGCTGCGGCTTCTTAACAAGGCTCGCTGAGATGAGCTCTTCTATATGACATACTGGGGACATCTAGTGGACAGAAGTCAGAATGGACCAGAAAAGTGTCTTTTAAAAAGAATTATTATTATTATTACGATTGCATCCTACATCCTGACCACAGTTTTCTCTAATTCCCCTCCTCCCAGTCCCTCCACATCCTCCTGCCCTATACGCCACATCCACTCCTTCTTTATTTCTATTCAAAAAGAGCAGTCCTCTCTTGGATATTAACCAAACATGGCCTATGAAGTTGCAGTAAGATTAGGCACCTCCCCTCATTAAGGCTGAACAAGGTGAACCAGTAGGAGGAAAGGGTTCCAAAAGCTGGCAACAGAGTCAGAGACAGCCCTGCTCCCATTGTTTGGAGTCTCACAAGATGACAAAGCTACACAATTGTGACATATATACAGAGGGCCTAGGACAGTCCAAAGCCAGTTTTCTGGTTGTTTGTGAGCTCCCATGAGCCCAAGTTAGTTGTTTCTGTGGGCTTTAGGACAGTCATAAATCTTTTCTCGAAAAACCAAATAAATAAATCAATTAAATAAATAAAATAAAAAACAAAAACCAAATCACAGAGCCTTTACTGAAAAGGCCATATACAATTTAAATATGGTTGGTTTTTTTTCACCCAATTTGCTGTTTTCACCTGGCTGTGAATTCAGTAGCTGATTGTATTTCATTAAATAAATAAACTTGTTATAGTCTACAGCAGTGTAGCATTTAATTTAAGATGCCCTATACAGAGGAAGTGGTATTTCTTTATCAGTCGAGTGGAGGCAAATTTACATATCATGAAGGAAGGATGAAGTGTTTGGCTAGTTATCTGAATCTGATGAATATATTTCTGAATCGTCTTTTCCAGCTTGAAAAGTTCAGGGTTATAAAAATGACAGTTCTTTGGGTTTGGAAACCTTGAGCCTTATTTGTATGATAGCGTGATCATTTCTATAGTATTTATTCTATTTTGGAGTTCTTCGCAACTATCAGAAAAAGTTCTTCTCAATAAAGTAGGACTTAGAATTTAGCTCACATTCGAATTGACAGGAAGGTCAAATAACCTGTGAACTGAAAAAGTTGCTCAGGTCTCTCAACGTTTGAGAGGATGCCACCCACCATCTCCCATCGACGTCTCCTTTACCGATAGCCTGTCCAATCACTACGTAACCTCACAAGGCAGGCGACTAAACCCATTTTTGTACTTGAAAAGTTAAGACTCAGATCTGTACACTGACTTGCACAGACTTCCAGAGGCTCAGAGGCAGTGCCTGTGTTCGCATCCAGGTCAGTCTGAATTCATTCCACAAAGTTTAGTAGCATCAGCTGAGTCAGCCAGGAACCCCAGGAAGATGAGGCTTGTTTGCTTGTTTGAGGCCAGAGAGAAGCTTTTTGGTAAGGGTTCTCTGATTGTAAGGCAAACCAAATCACAAAACAATAAAAACAAGATGGAGTTAAATATCTCAAAACTTTAAAAATTTTTAGAGAGATTTATTAGTATGACTGGGCAAATTAAGTTGGGGGGAAAATAAATTTTCTGATAATTGCTAATCACTATATGTGTTTATGAGAAATGATGTTTAAGGAGCAACAGAGGCATCGTAGGACATACAGTTAATCCTTTTTTTTTTAATTAGCTAAGGAAAATTTGTGGAAGAAACAATTATAAGAAGAAAAACTAGTTAAAATTTGAAGACTATTACATGAAATTAACAATGTTTATGAATTCTAATTTGCCACTGGACTGGATGGCTCCATGGAAAAGAAGAATCATGAAGTGACCTAAAATCAAGAGACGGATCAAGTAACCATATGCAATAATTTGAAAAGTTCCACATAGCTTACATTGACAATGTTGATTGATTTTACTTGAAAAATTTTAAATTGAATTCCCTACAATTGAATTGTCACGATATTATATATAGCACATTTAACTATTTCATTTAAACCACTGTTTAGTTTCACAAATAAATTGGAAAGCTACTTCAATGAATTGTGTGTTTATGTTAAACAACACTCAAGAATCACTTGCTATCTGAAGAACTGAAAGCTAGTGAGTATGTATTTTAAACTGTTTTATAGGCTACTGACATTTCTACTGCGATTGAACACATTTAATTATTTAACAAGATTATGTAATGGTCAAATTCTGTTGGTAGATTCAATATGGTTAAAGGAAATCCAGTGTGTAAGTTCATTTTATAAGAATGAATCATGGTGAAGTAGGAATCTATTTATTAGTAGGTGATTGCAGATATCTCCTTTAGTAGACATTAGATCTTGTCAGCTCTTCTATTTATAGCTGTCCTTTGGCTTCATGGAATAACCATATCTTATTCAGTTGTCAGTATATTCTCATGTTATGTACATTTAAGACAATGCTTTAGCATCCTCAAATTGACTGGACTTGCTTTCAATATTGAGGCTCATAATATCACTACCTAAATAGTTATGTACACTGCCAGTGACATTTTATTCGAGTTTTCTTCCAAATTAAATACAGGTCTCTCAATAAGGGCAAACTCCTACACATTGACTGAGATATTCTCCACACACCTCGGAGAAACAGAGACACCTATACAAAGGGCTGATGCTCCTGTGCCAATGAGAAGGTAACAGTGCAGAAAACAAGCCAGAAGTCCAAGAGTTACGAATAAGCCGTAAGCAGAACGTTCTAAACTTCACCGCAGGAAACTTTAAAAAACGAATTTTCCTAAGCCATGTGTATTTTTCCACGCTAGTTTTAGTGGTCATGCCCATTACAGAAAGGTAGTGACTAGGTAACTATTATTTTAGCTTAATAGGATTAAAAATTAGAAACGCAAATTGGCCTTCAACTCTATCTATAAACCCTCATCTCTGTTTTTATGGAAATACCCCTTTTAGCGGTGTAAGCCTATGAAGAAAAAACACTGAAGATTTTTAACTAGCCGCTTTTCAGGGAACAGAAAGGAGCAAAGAAGATTTAGCCGTGAAAAGAGCAAATAAATAGGTGCTTCAAGATTAAAAAGAGGGTAGGAGTGCATGCTGAGCTGTTGAAAGGCCTCTCTGTGTTTAAAGGAAAATATTGTTTGGTGCTTTCACCAGCGCATGATCAAAATAAGAGGGTACAAATTAGTTCATGGCTGCCGAAGCCACAAAACATCATGCAGAGCGCTATCTTTGGGAACGTTTTAATGAGGAGAAGAGGTCATCAGAGTGTGACATTGCTTTTCAGAATTCTTCAAGAACAACACAGACTTCCTGTTCCAAATGGGGGAGAGAATAAAACAACCTTAGTAGTAATCGCGCAACTTTTGAACCGTGCTCCTTGGAAATGGAGGACCGCGCTCATTCTGTAGCTTTAGTTAGCGATCTCAAAGGAAACGCTTCCATATTTTTCCATGTGCCCTTATTTCAAACGTGCAGCGAAACGGCAGCGCTTTAACATGGATTATATTTATAAAATAAAGTTTTATTCAGGCTTCTAAAGAGATTTTAATGTTTTCATTGCTCCAGGTGAAACGGTACACCGTGCCTCTGCTCATTAACATTTCATATCGGGGTAGGGGGAAGAAAATCAAGGATCGCCACAGACAGCACAAAAGGAGGGACAGGCTGCCTTTGAAATTTAATTCACTACCACCTCAGTTTTGCTGCACGTCAAAACGTGATTTTAAAATGTATCAGTTGTTAATGACATCCTAGGTCAAATAGTCACAGTCCAGGATTGAGTCCTACAGAGACCGCCATTATTTAAATGTGTAACCTTATCTGAGCTGGAGTTGAGAGGTTTTCCTGATCTTTAATAAATAAGACAGTTGTTTTTGTTTCAGATGTCAATATCATGGCATATTTAGGAGTGTACATGCAGACTGGTGTGTTTTATTGCTACTCTTCTGCAAACCAGTTGCATGCCTTCTGCTTTTTATCAATATGACTGCAGTCAGAGAAAATAGTTATATTTATATATTTACTGCAAGGATTTATTTAAAAAGCCACAGGATTTCTGATATTTCACAGAGCAAGACTTTTATAATCTTAAAGCTTACTTATGATTTTTCCCTCGCAAATAAAAGAGTCACAAATAACACACTTCCTCTTTATGTATGAAATTGTCAAAGACATGAAAATAATTCCAGATGTACAGATAGAATTTGTGCTGGGATTGAGATGAAGGAGAGCATTTTGATGACACAGTTATAATGATTCTGATTAACCTGTTAAGGAAACGTGATTTAATTTACGTACACCTAATCAACATAGAGGAAGCCATACCCAATGTATTTCTTTTCCCTCCCTCTTTTTTATCTTACCTTAGTTTTTATTTCTGGTGTGAGAAAAGTCAAGCACAGACTCCCTGCCTTACAGACGACAAAGGATAAAAGCTTGTCACTCTAGTTTTTGAGCTTTTCAACTATTTAATCAAAAAGTCCTGAACTTACCATAGATCATTTACTTAACTCAGATCGTCCTATTAATTTTATTTCTTTTAACATATGCAGGCTTTGTTCTTAAATATTCTTATTTATAAACCAGACATATTTAAGTTGCCAGCCCCAAGACATAGAATGTTTCTACATAGACCTTGCAAGTCAGTTTATTTTCAGCTTTGTCTTTGGTGAGGTTTGGAGCTGCCACCTTTTGTGTTGGAGACCCGTCTTTTCCTGCGAATGATTACACGTCAGTATGTTGTGCCGCTTTGCTTTGCTGTTACTTCCTACATGATTGCTGTTTATGACCTATCTTTTGCTCTGCCATTCTGGGATTCTAACTGTATTCTAGTTCATGAATATGACTCCGCAATCCCTCTGATGTTCTAGGCATCTAAAAGCAGCATGAGGTCTTAACATTTATCATATCATCAAAGTTAAATCCTAGAAACAAACACAAGAGCAGAAGAAAAGGGTAAACAAAATCTCTTTTCTTTCTATTATTTCAAAATATACCCCAGTTGAGAAAAAGAAGGAGTACATTGTTTGGGGAGGAGCATCAACTAAAACATCTGAAAAGTTCTCATTTAAGTATGAAATGGTATTTTTCAGAAAATATTTGTTGACAAGTCAAGTTTTTTATTACAGGATTATTTTTTGTTTGATCATTAACTAATGTTTATAGTTTTCGCTGTCAAGAGTCTAGAAATGAGTCATTGTGACTCAATCAAAAATTAAATTTCTCTTATATTACATAACTTTCAACAGTTGTTAAAATCTTCAAAATTACAATCACCTCAAAATTTTATGAAGGTTTTGTTCTACAAATTGATTTTGTTCTTTAGTTTATACAATAATGGATTTGTTTGTCTCCACTTGAGAAAAAAATTTAAAAAGACATTGGGTAAATCAATAACATTAATACTATACCACAAACATAGAAAATGAGATGAAAAACAAAAATAAAAATGTTTTGTAATAGTACATATTTGATTAATTTCATCTGACTATTCATTATTCATTAACTATCTCCTGGAGATACACTTAAATTCAATGCTATTTACCATTGTAAGGAAGAATTTTCATTTTTTTCTAGCTACTAGTATTCTGTATCTTATTTAAATGTTGACTTGATGTCAACAGAGTGTCTCCAAACCCTTCCAGGAGATCTTCAGTTTCGGCTATTGTCATGTCCATTAAAAACATTTTTAGCTATTTTCACAGTTTTAGTATTTGCACTGACTGCAATAAAATAATAATGAGTAAACTGCTGATTTTAATTTGTGAATCAAGGCAGCGGCACCAAACTGAGAGCAGTCATTGTACTCCTCAGTGCTTGGCTCACTCAAGATGTAGGATGTGCCCAGAGGGCAGGAAGACTTAGCTGTGTTCAGTCTTGACACTCGAGCTCACTCCGGGTTTTTAGGCAGGGTTGTGAGCTGCAGAAGCAGTTTTGATCTTTTCTACATTGTACGTTTCATTCATTAAAGAACAGAATGCCCAACTCCTTCATCTGAAGCCCACATAGAAGCATTGGAAATGTACTCGAATCCCCAAAACACTGACGGATAGCAATGGTGGGTGGTGTTTTACAAACAGCACTAAAGTTGACTTATGGATAATTTAAGTAATGAGTAATTTTGATTATGTGCAATTTTTTTGCCTGATGCACAGATTTTACGTATTAACTTTAAAATGATAGCTTTGACCTTTCTACAATGCATCATTATTACCTACTTGGCATGTTTTCCTTATCCATAGTGAATGATGCCATGTCTTAAAGATGTTTTTCCTTTTGGTTCTATATGTCCGTGCGCACATACATATGAACACATGTATATGTGGATACTCATGGAGGCCAAAAGAAGATCTTGGACTCCCCTAGAGCTGTAGTTTCAAGCAGCAGTGAGCTGTCCCAACGTAAGTGATGGGGACCAAATTTGAGTCCAATGTAAGAGGAGTACACACTTTTAACTGCTGACCCATCTCTATGGCCCCCCAACAATATTAACTTTTATTTAAAATTTTTATTAAAATCTCCAAATCAAAGAAAATATTTAAAAATTTAAAAATAAAGATGAACCATTTTGATGTACCCATCAAGTGTTCCCTGTGGTCTTTTGCAGCAGAAATGAAGCATAATGACCATGCATGATTATAAGCGAGTGAGACTTAACAGCAGAATTCTAAGAAGAGCAGACACCGAAAGTAGTTAAATGCCAGGATCCCATCATTTACTCTATCCACAATAGAAAGAATCTTTTCAAGCTATTTCATGTTTAACACATTTGGGTTATTAGACACTATAAATTAGACACTGTAAATTATCAATAAAACGAAGCACTTCTTAGGGTCGAATCTGGTCCTAAGCAAAATCTAAGTCAGGAAAGGAGAGAAAGATAAGGACAGAGAAAGCAACACCTTTCGATAACTTTTTCCAAATGTTATCATGTTTTCTAGAAAAACATATATTCAAATGTAATCTTAAAATGTCCTATTAAAACCATTCCTTTTTCCTATTTCTTTGGGGGACTCTTTTTATTAGAGTATTTTGTATACAACTAGCTAAGAGTGGTTTAAATAATATACTTACTGTTGTGACACATATATGAATGATATATGTGCATTATATTTACATAGTCATATGTATACATGTATGAAAGATCCATATATTGTCGAAGGGGAAGCCTACTGTAGAGTTTCCTCTCAGGCTATGTTTGTGAGTAAGGTAATGATTTGTTTTCAGAATGGTAGGATTTTCGGTGAATCCTAAATGGTTAACAGGAAAATCCCAAGAAGTGCGTCCAGGCTACCAATTTCTGATTGAAGTCTGCAATGGATCTTACACATGCCTTGCTCTTATTTCTACTCTGTATGTTTGCATGAGCATATGAAAAAGGCTGATAACATATTGACTGAACTTGCAAGTACCGTCACATAGGCTTCGCATCTGCAGTGTATATTTAAGATTTTAAAAATTAAGTCAACTTGTTATAAAACCTTCCTCAGATCTTGGTCATTAATATGCTACATACAATTTTGTATTGGTGTTCATCCATGAAAATTACAAAAATACATGATGCAAAAGAAAAATTCATTTCTGTAGTAGTATAGTATAGAGACACACCACCCAACTTACAAATTTAAAATCTGAAATGCTACAAAAAAAAAAAACTTTTTTGGTCACCAATACAAAGTGGAAAATTTCACATCTAAATTCATATAGTGGGCCAAATGCAGGCACTTAAGAAACACTAATTAACATTGTATTTAAACTTTTACTTCTGAAATATATTTTTATGTATATGTGAGAATACCCAAATTTAATACATTAAAATCCCAAATGCAGTTGGTTCCAAGCACTTTAGAAGTTTTACATTCAACCCGCATTATAGTTTGAGAAGGGTTTGCAATAGGTATGAAGGTGAAGGAACATCTTTGGACGTAATGTGCTGAGTAAGAACAGCAGGACTGAAGACCCATAGTGACCCAGACGTGCAGTTGCGAGAATGTTAAGCCTAGTACCCACATTCTACTGGTGGAATTAGAGCCATTTAATTGGAAATATAGTTTCAGGTTGTAAGTTACAACGAGACTGAAAATTATTTTACTTTGTCTCCTATACATCATATGGTTAAGTTCTAATTCTTATCTGTTGTTTCTCTTGTTTGTTTTTATGACAAGTGTTTATTAAATGTCTATCTATGAAAAATCAGCTGTATGGTGTTTTAGGGGAAGGTGGGGAGGAAAAGGGAGGCGGAAAAAGGAGAGCTAGAAAGACCAAGGGAGAGAGGAAAGGAGAGAGAAGAGGGGGTTAGTGTGAGAGAGGAAAGGGTGAGAAAGAACAAAGTGGAAGAGGAGAGGGAAGGATATTGCAACACTAATAATTTTCATATCAATGTATGTGGTGTAGAAATAGAGACAGCTAGGAATGGCAATGCACACATGTTAATACCAGCACTTGGAAGTCACAGGCAGGGATGTCTCTGTGATTTGAAAGCCATCTTGGTCTACATAGCAAGGGAATTTCAGGCCATCCAGAGCTTCACAGTGAAACTGTCTTCAAACACAACAGCCACAACAATAGCAGGGAGTCGCATGGCTATCATGATGTAAACAGGCCGCTTTGTGTTGGAGTATGATAGTAAGTTTTGAGCAGTACAACAATTCTTATGAAGTGGAATTTCTAGAAAAGGTACTATAACAAATACAAAGAACTAAGACCACATGAAAGATGGGTCAAAGTTTGGATGCTCACCTTACTAGACCTGGAAAGAGGTGGGAGGTCCTTGGACTTCCCACTGGGCAGGGAATCCTGACTGCTCTTAGGGCTGATGAGGGAGGGGGAGTTGATTGAGGGAGAGGGAGGGAAATGGGAGGCGATGGCGGGGAGGAGGCATAAATCTTTAATAAATAAGTAAATAAGAAAGAAAAAAAAACTTTCCACAAACCAAAAAATACATAGATTGAAGGAAGCATTGGTGGCTGATTTTATGTGGTTTTGTGAAGGATCATGAAACACAAAATTTGATTGGTTTGGAAGCAGTGTGACTATAGATAGGGATTATACATCAAGACTGTTCCCAAGTTCTTTGTGAAAATGTTGCTTTATTGTATGAGTCTCACCCGGCTTTCAAAGGTTCATCCCTCATATGTGAACTCTTCAGTGACATGAGAACTCAAGTGTGGTTTCTTCTGTAGGGCTTTCTCTAGAGTTCTATCATGAGTTAAAACCGGCTACATAAATTTTAAGTCCCAAAGATTTACAAGCCCTGTCTGTTTCTGCCTTCTTTAAGTGTCAACTTAGATTTACTGTGCTGGTGCTGTTTCAAGAAACTTATGGCTCACTAATTTAAACTGATAAAAATTTCAGATCTTAGTTACATAATAGATGTTCATATATATACACACATATATACATACACACATGCTTAATATTAACACACACATATATACACACACTAGACTAAATATAGTCATTATTACATCCAATGTCTTACGTACTTTTCTTCCATTAAAGGCACAGAAAGGAAGAGGCACATTAAAATCTACTCTCGTAAAAGTTTTTTTTCTTTTCTTTTTTTAATTATTTATTTATTAAAGATTTCTGACTCCTCCCCACCACCGCCTCCCATTTCCTTCCCCTTCCCCCAATCAAGTCCCCCTCTCTCATCAGCCAGAAGAGCAGTCAGGGTTCTCTGCCCTGTGGGGAGTCCAAGGACCTCCCACCTCCATCCAGGTCTAGTAAGGTGAACAACCAAACAGCCTAGGCTCCCACAAAGCCAGTACGTGCAGTAGGATCAAAACCCAGTGCCATTGTTCTTGACTGCTCTCTGAGAAGTTTTCAAATATACATTGTTATTAAATGCCACAATATAAAATAGATCCCTTGAAGCTATTCTGTTTATCTAATTGCATTTTTTGTGCTCTGTCCACCATCTCTTTCCTGCTTCCATGAATCTGACTCTTTTGGATTTCACATGAAATAATGGTGTCTTTCTTCCAACATTTTTATTAACTATTATGTGTGTGTGTGTGTGTGTGTGTGTGTGTGTGTGTGTACAAACCAAGGTACTCATGTAAAGGTCAGAGAACAATTTTGTGACGCTATTTCTCTTCCTCTACTTTTATATGAGTTTCAGGGACCAAAATAGAGCTGTCAAGTGTGATTAGCAATTGCCTTTACTCAACTGCTCAACTGTCTGACAGTTCCGGTATTTCGCTTAGCTTTTTCTTAAACTATTTTTTTTTCTAGTTTATTATCACATGCACTCCCATGCATATTTGTGCATGGTTGTGTCCGTGCTTGTCAATGTGCACATGTATGCTCATGTATGTGGAAACCAGAGAACAATCTCATGTGCCATTCTCCAGGCTTCGTGCACCTCTTTTGAGACACTGATTTTCCCTAACCTGGAACTCAGGGAGAAGACCTCACAGACTGCACCAGCAGGGCCCAGGCATCCTTCTGTTTGTGCCTTCGCAGAGCTGAGAATACAAGCATGTGCCATACCTGTGTTGTGTTTAGTGTGGGTATTAGCGCCTGCTGATTAGGTATCTCCATGCATTTTTATTTTTTTTTATTTTTGCATTTATTTTATTATTATTGCATTTCTACTTACTTCATCATCTGGAGAAGAACATAAATAAAATGTATAATCAATTTGAGATTATTCACTGGAAATTGAAACAGTTTGACCTTGATATTCAACCCCCCTTCCCTTCCATGCCTCTTACCAGGTTTTCAGGAGGCTTCTCTGTGGAGTGTGGATCGTCTCTATTACCGTTCTCAGTTCCTTTGCTCTGCTTCTGGTACAGTCTTGTGCATTCACTTCCTCATTTGCTTCCATGATCCTAGGCTGCCTCAGAAAGCTGACTAGGATGTCAAGGAAGAAGACAAGAAGATCTCTGTTCTTCTGGAGTTCACAGACCCGCTAGTGTGTAGGTAAGTAAAGAGACTATTAGCAACCTGTGTACAGTGTAGCATCGGTGAAGTGACAGGGACATCACACACACACACACACACACACACACACACACACACACGGTCAAATATCACACATGCATGATTTGAGACAAGAGGCATGCATGGTAGCAGCGATACAGTGCTATAGAAAGGAAGGCCAGGGAAAAGCAAGGAGGTTTCTTCATGACTAAGATGCGGCCAAGAACTGCATTAGGAGAGGGAAGGAACTACCAAGGAGGGAGGACCACATCAGTCAAGGTCAAGGTCATGGTGGTGGGGGAGGGGAGTGACATACCCTTTTCAATTCAGCCAAGAACTTGTCTCAGAAATTATGAAATGTAGGAATATTAAGAACCACAAAAGCATCAAACAACAGAACAGTCAAGGTGATTGTCTTTGAGATCTTGTTCCTTTACCACTTCATTGATGAGCTGTGAGAATAAATTTTATTATCTTTACATAATCTTTGCATGTCTGAGTGCACTTGTTATCTTTTCATAATCTGTGCACGTCTGCATGCACTTGTGCATCTATGAGTGTGAACACACACCTGACATGTCACATGTGTGGGTGTAAAGGACAAACTTGGATGTTTGTCTTCGCCTACTATCGTGGTTGGCACAGGTCTCTTGGTGTTTGGCCCCATGAACACCAGGTTAGCTTGCCAGAGATATTTCCATCTTGTGTCCTGTCTGATGGTTCTGATCATCTGAACTGGGGTCCTCATGCTTGAGAAACCAGTGCTTTCCCCACTCAGCCAGGTTTTTATTACCTTTAATACACAAGCTACATTTAGTATTCTCTGTTCTGCTGAGATCTGGTGGTGTGGCAATGTAAAGGCAATGAACAACAACAGGAGATGAGCCGGGCTTCTTCCTCCTCTGTCTCTCAGGGGCATCTTTCAGGCATTACACGTCCATGACACACTGTGGCTTACAAACTTACTACTGTTTCCACCCAACCCCCATAGTTCTTTGGTATCATTCACCTACTTAAGTAATCTTTTAACAAACTAGGTATTAATACTTATCTGAACAGTCTTAGTGTTTATACAACTTTTCCAAACAAGACCAAAAGGACCTTAACCACTGAGAATGAAGTAATCCAGAGGATTTAATTTTTTTCCTAAGTACAAGCTACACATACTTGGATGTAGTATACAAAATCATCACTACAACTAAAACTGATGCTGGCTTATTTGTAGTCTCAGACCACAGAGCTAGGAAGTTTTTATTTTTATGTTGTTTCTTTTTTTTCTTTTATTTATTTTAATTTATTTATTTATTAAGGATTTCTGCCTC